>NC_048588.1:10215552-10558052 GCF_013265735.2 Oncorhynchus mykiss | reverse complement strand
TGGGCACAGGCTTGTCCCTCAGAACCCTCTCCGTCTCCTCCTCCTCTGCAGGGGGAGCCGTGAGGGGCGGGGGCTTGTACACCAGGGGGGCGTCTAGTTTGGGGGTGAGGGTAGTGGTAGCGAGCCGTGCCAGGCGGGGGTCTGCAGGGGTGACGGTGGAGGCCAAGGAGGGGTTGGGAGAGTCCAACGCCTGGGCAGAGTCTGTAGCCCGGGAGAGGCGGGGGTCGCGAGCCAGCCGGGGGTCCCCCTGACGGGAGTCTGCCGGTCGGATGGAGGGGTGCGCTGGGGAGCCTTTCTGGAGGCGGGGGTCGCTGGGGGGACCCTCAGGTTTGGGGGGCCCTTGGCTCTGCTGGCGGAGCGTCTTCAGGATGGATGTGACACTGCCGCCTCCATCCTCATCCTCACTGGAGTACCAGTTAGCTGAGTCACCTAGGAGATAAAGCAACAGGAATCAGTGACATAGTCAACCGTACTGACGGTCTGTAAGTTATAAAGTAGAACCACAAACACTGAACATTTAAACGTTAAAACTTTTAAACGAAATTGGGATCCTGCTTGGGGTCATTGTCCATTTGGAAGACCCATTTGCGACCAAGCTTTAACTTCCTGGCTGATGTCTTGAGATGTTGTGTCAATATATACACATAATTGTTATGCCATTGTTATGCCACATATACACATAGCAAAATAAATGGCATCATGGGTAAGTGCAACAGTCCCTCCTGCAGCAAAGCACCCCCACAACATGATGCTGCCACCCCCGTGTTTCACGGTTGAGATGGTGTTCTTCGGCTTGCAAGCCTCCCCATTTCCTCCAAACATAGCGATGGTCATTATGGTCAAACAGTTCTATTTTTGTTTCATCAGAAAGGAGGACATTTCTCCAAAAAGTACAATCTTTGTCCCCATGTGCAGTAGCAAACCGTAGTCTGGCTTTTTTATGGCGCTTTTGGAGCAGTGGCTTCTTCCTTGCTGAGTGGCCTGTCAGGTTATGTCGATATAGGACTCGTTTTACTGTGGATATAGATACTTTTGCACCTGTTTCCTCCAGCATCTTCACAAGGTCCTGTGCTGTTGTTCTGGGATTGATTTGCACTTTTCGCACCAAAGCACATTCATCTCTAGGAGACAGAACGCGTCTCCTTCCTGAGTGGTATGACAGCTGCGTGGTCCCATGGTGTTTATACTTGAGTACTATTGTTTGTACAGATGAACGTGGTACCTTCAGGCATTGCTCCCAAGGATGAACCAGACTTGTGGAGGCCTACAATATTTTTTTCGGAGGTCTTGGCTAATTTCTTTTGATTTTCCCATGATGTCATAAATACATCCACAGGTACACCTTCAATTGACTCAAATTACGTCAATTAGCCTATCATAAGCTCATAAAGCCATTACATAATTTTCTGGAATTTTCCAAGCTGATCAAAGGCACGTCAATTTAGTGTATGGAAAAATGACTTATGTCATGCACAAAGTAGATGTCCTAACCGACTTGCCAAAACTATAGTTTGTTAACAAGAAATTTGTGGAGTGGTTGAAAAAAAAGTTTTAATGACTCCAATCTAAGAATATGTAAATTTACGACTTCACACTGTATACCCAAAATTAAAATAATTTGTAGCTGATTTCCTAGTGTTTTTAATCTTTTATCTCAGAAAACTTAGGGGGCCCAATAAAACCTTGGCCTGACCTAAATCAATGCCAGAGCCCAACATAATTAGTAGTCTCACACACCAACAGCTCCACCTAGCGACAGAGTGGAGTAGAGGCCCATCGGAGTCACTAATCTGATCCATGGGAGTGTATTACACAACCAGAGCCCAGAGGATGTTGACTCTGCTGAGGGTTACAAGTGAGGGTCAGCGGTGTCATACAGACATTTCCTGCCTCCTCGGGACACATATACATTTCTAACAAAACAAAAGGAGACAGGAACACTGTACATTTTCCAGACTTACGCAAGCACTTTGAGGCTAAAACAGTACGACTTGTTAATTACCGTTAGCTTTATATACGTTCCAAATGGCACACTATTCCCTTTATAGAGCACACTTTAGACCAGGGTGCAGCCAGGGTTTACACAGCATATGCACTCGACTGATCCTACTTTATGTGCCTTACGTAGCTAGCCTATACGGGTGAGTGCGACCTAGAGCAAGTATTTATATGCTGTCTGTATTAATATAGCATTGTCCTGCAGTGTTTGCACTGCCAATGCACTGTTTATACGGTGTCAGTGGGAATTATTTGTTTTGTCTATGGAGAATTGAGATGGAGTCATGCCAGGTTCACCAGGCCCAGTAGAAGTACTTATGTTTTTGTCTGTGCTGGCTTGCCATTATATTAGTGTCTAAGCAACATACCAGCATGGCCACAGCATACCACCCTGCATACCACTGCTGGCTTGCTTCTGAAGCTAAGCAGGGTTGGTCCTGGTCAGTTCCTGGATGGGAGACCAGATGCTGCTGAAGTGGTGTTGGAGGGCCAGTAGGAGGCACTCTTTCCTCTGGTCTAAAAAAAATATCCCAATGTGCCGTCTTTTTGGATGGGACATTAAACGGGTGTCCTGACTCTCTGAGGTCATTAAAGAGCCCATGGCACTTATCGTAAGAGTAGGGGTGTTAACCCCGGTGTCCTGTCTAAATTCCCAATCTGGCCCTCAAACCATCACGGTCACCTAATAATCCCCAGTTTACAATTGGCTCATTCATCCCCCTCCTCTCCCCTGTAACTATTCCTCAGGTCGTTGCTGCAAATGAGAACGTGTTCTCAGTCAACTTACCTGGTAAAATAACGGATAAATAAATAGCATAATAGACTTCAATACAGTGTCTAAAACAGGGGTGGGCAATGTTTTCGGACCAATGTGTTCATCAAAAGCAATTTGCAGGCCAGAAAAAGGATAGTTATTTGAAAACGTATAGGTCTATTATAATTTGACATACACCGATTCAAATTAGTGGATTCGGATATTTCAGCCACACCAGTTGCTGACAGTAGGGCTGGGCGATATGGACAAAATCTCATATCCCGATATAGGTAATTTCATATCCCAATAACGATACATCCCATGATATACACATTTTCTGTCAATTCAATGAATAAATTGTATATATAAAATGACCACACGTAAAGGCCTATTTCTTATTACATTTTGAATTATACTCAACAAATAAGGCATTTACATGTGGTACCTTGGGTCGAGTGTTGAGCACCAACTCACGAAACCCCCGTTTCTCAACCGTGTAAATTGGGGCCATATCTTTGCAGATGTAAGTGGAAACGGCAGCCTATTGCAAGGTCTGAGTCGGGGGTTTGCTTTGATCACTCGACTGTACTTTTTTGGGTCTCATCCGTAGACTCTCTCCGTACTGTTTCACATGATTCTTGTGTAGGTGGTAAGAGGTTAGTGGTGTTTGAGCCTGTTGTTGGGACCGGGGACGGTTTTCTGGTCCGTGTCAGACTTTTCATACCCAAACCACGTCCATGCGACCGAAGTTGACCCTCTTTAAGGTACGAGCTTCGTGCTCTGTGTCACATTCACTCTCCTCCATGTTTGTTTGTATTGCAAATTTCCTTTTACACGCAAAGCCAATGTCCATTTGACGAAAAATATTGCCGTAAAGAGTGTGATTTGCGACACAACGAAATAAACAATAGGAAAATGTCTATCGTTTCATATTATGCTCTATCGTCAGACGATATATATCGTCATATCGCCCACAATGCCCAGCCCTAGCTGACAGGTGTATAAATACAGAGCACACAGCCATGCAATCTCCATAGACAAACATTGGCAGTAGAATGGCCTTACTGAAGAGCTCAGTGACTTTCAACGTGGCATCGTCACAGGATGCCACCTTTCCAACAAGTCAGTCTGTCAAATTTCTGACCTGCACCGGTCAACTGTAAATGCTGTTATTGTGAAGTGGAAACGTTTAGGAGCAACAACGGTTCAGCCGTGAAGTGGTAGGCCACACAAGCTCACAGAACGGAACCGCCGACTGTTGAAGCGCGTCTGTCCTCAGTTGCAACATTCACTACCAAGTTCCAAACTGCCTCTGGAAGCAACATCAGCACAAGAACCGTTCGTTGGGAGCTACATGAAAGGAGATTCCATGGCCAAGCAGCCGCACACAAGCCTAAGATCACTATGTGCAATGCCAAGCGTCGGCAGGAGTGATTAAAGCTCGCCGCCATTGGACTCTGGAGGAGTGGAAATGCATTCTATGGAGTGATGAATCACGCTTCACCATCTGGCAGTCCGATGGACAAATCTGGGTTTGACGGATGCCAGGCAGGAGAACGCTGCCTGCCCCAATGCATTGTGCCAACTGTACAGTTTTGGCAACAGTTTGGGGGAGGCCCTTTCCTGTTTAACCATGACAATGCCCCCTTGCACAAAGTGAGGTCCATACAGAAATGGTTTGTCGAGATCGGTGTGGAAGAACTTGACTGGCCTGCACAGAGCCCTGACCTCAACCACATCAAACACCTTTTGGATAAATTGGAACGCCAACTGCGAGCCAGGCCTAATCGCCCAATATCAGTGTCCGACCTCACTAATGCTCTTGTGGTCTGAATGGAAGCAAGTCCCGCAGCAATGTTCCAACATCTAGTGGAAAGCCTTCCCAGAAGAGTGGAGGCTATTATAGCACCAAAGAGGGTACAAACTCCATATTAATGCCCATGATTTTGGAATGAGATGTTTGACGAGCAGGTGTCCACATACTCTTGGTCATGTAGTGTACTTTATATCTAGTTTTAGACATTCAAGAGTGGCCTGGGTGGCCTAGAGTGGTGTAACGGTCTAGGTCGCTGCCTTCAGTGTACTATTGCAGCATGGATTCGAATCCGGCCCACTGCTATTTCAGCAACTCTCTCCTTTATCTTTCCCCTCTCTATCTAATCACAATTATTTTTTAAACATTTTTTAAAGAGTGGCCTGGAGTGTCTACGCCCGGGGGGGGGGGTCTACTAAGCTAACATATTAAATTGTTTTAAAATGGTCATACCAAGGATCATTTAGATATGTGATTTTGAATTTTAGGATTAAAAAAATATTGAACGCATGTTGCCCACCCCTGGTCTACAGTCGGTCTGTCTGTCTGTGTGTGTGTATATATATATATATATAGAACGTACCTTCCACGTCCCTCTCTCCTACCCCCTTGGCAAGTCTGGCCCTCTCCTCATCCTCCTGCTGTTTCTGTTGAATTCTCATGAACAGCATGCGTTGGGCCGGCGGCAGAAAGTCAGGCACTCCCATCCCCGCCTGCTGATTGGCCGAGCCTCCGTTTGCGGGAACGTCAGGACCTCCCACGGAGCTATGGTTTCCTCCCGATCCTCTTGCTTCTTTCACGTCCATCCCTCCAAAGCCCTGGAAGTGATCACCTGAAAGGTACAGGAGGAAGGTTGACAACTACAATACAGAACACTCTCAGAGACACATAACAGCACAGGTTTAGATTCAATCTGAAATGATATTGGAGGGAAGTCTCTGATTAGTCTCTGATGCGAACAGTGATTGTATGCTTCGTTCATGATGTGATACGATATCAGCTCAGCTCACCTTCCTCCACCACCTCGTCCATATTCATGTCTTGCTGCTGGTTGAAGAAGTTATCAAAGAAGTTACCCCCTGGAGGAGGTCCGGGGGGCATCATAGGCCCCCCTTCTGGGCCAAAGCCTGGCATCATGGGGGGTCCTCCAGGGCCCATGGGTGGGGGAGGACACATGGACATGTCTGGGGGCATCATGCCAGGTGGAGGGAACCGAGGCGGAGGCCCACCAGGCCCACCGGGGTGCCCTTGGGGGCCAGTGGCGCCAGCTTGGCCTGTGGCAGTTCCTGGGGTCTGACCTCTGTAGAGAGAAAGATTGTTGAGTTATACCATGTTCCTAGCGCACACTCAAAACTATAAAAGCCACATAAATAGGTTTGGATGGATGTGAAAAGCTCACCGGTGATTAGCTAGTTTCTGAGCTAGCTGTCCCGTGGGCTGCACCTTGATCTCAAACAACGAGGGGATCTTCTTCCCTCCATTGCCAGAACAGGGGGGTGGGGGGCCCATGGATGGGGGTGCGGGACCATTGGGGTTGGGAGGGCCCTGGTAGGGGCCACTGTCTGGGTAGGTGGGAAGGGAACCAGGACAGGGACCGGGCCCTTGGTTAGGCCCTGGGCCGGGGAGGCCGTTGGGGGACATGGGGCCCTGTGGTGGTCCAGGAGATCCAAAGTCCCCAGGACCAGAGTTGTCGGGAGGCCCTGGTCTGGGCGGTGTCGGGAGCAGGCCCACCCCAGGAGGAGGCTTGGGAAGGGGGTTGATCCCCTGCTTCTTTAGCTCCTCCACCTCCTTCTCATCCTCAGCTCCAGCCTCGGCATCCTCCGCCAGCATCTACAAACATGAGGTGAAAAGGTGGTCAAAAGGGGTTAACAGACTAACACAGAGGAGAGGGAGTGAGTTAAAGAAACAGAGAGAATTGGTGTCTAAATCCACTTGAGGACGGCTCACCTTGTTTAGCAGGTCTTGGGTGTCGTCGGTCAGAGGCTCGTGGGAGAACATGCATTCGTCTCCATTCACACAGCTCCCGGTGGTGTGGAACAGCTTGCAGGGGAAATCACGTGCTGGGGAGTTAAGGAACTATGGAAGGCCTGGATGGACTGAAATCACTCAAAGACTGTCTCGGGGGTAGCACTGATATAGGCTATACTAAACTTGACAACTAGTATGGCCGTTCTAGCAATGCTAGCTGGAAACACACACTGAAGGAAATGTCCTATCTGATACAAAGTGGACTGCAGGTAAAGGATATCATGCATGTAGGGGCAGTTTTCAGCCCGTGCGCAGAAGCCGGTGATGTAGAACTTGCAGAGTTCTTTCTTCTTGGGCAGCTCAATGTCGTGGCTGAAGTTGCAGTGTTCCCCCTGGAAAGTTGGCAAAGCGTTAAAACAATAAAAAATCACATTTGGACAAGATTTTAAAAAGCAGTTGACGGTAACATATGTCAGAAGAAAAATTATTTGGCATTCTATTGAGAATGCCTGGCAAGAACATTATCTCTGCTCAAATTCCATGATTTCCTTCTTACCCAAGTACAGCGGCCCTCCATGTAGTACTTGCAGATGGCTTTCCCTTTCTTGTCTTGGTGCTTGTCCCCCTGGTGCTTGTTGTGCTGGCCTCCTCCTCCATCCTGCACCACAACACAAGCAAACAAGCATTACCAGTTTCAGAGCGTTATCAGAAACTTGTACAGGTTGAGTATTCATTCAGATGAGCGAGCAGGTCTGTAAGGTGTTGTAGTTGGTTTTATTCTCACCCCCATGTCACCATTGTCTCCATTGTTGTCCTCATCGTGACCCTGGTCTCCGCCCCCTCGGCCTCTCCCCCGGTTCCTCCCTCGGCCTCCCCGGTTCATACCACGCCCCTGTTTCCCCCGGCCCCGCCCCCGCCCACCTTTACCACCTGGTTGGAGCAGAGAGAGACACTTCATCAGTGGGCTACAATGGAACAAGACAGGCAACCATTTTGGATCGGGTGCAAAGCATGTTTACTTAGGAAGGACATCAGAACAGCTAACCTAGCATGTCTTTATTACAGTAGCATGACTAAGTATTGTGTAGTGTGAATAATAGTGGTAATCCTTCACATTCTGACAGCCAACTCACCCCTTCCACGGTCTTTGGACTTCCTGTACTGAGAGTATTCATCATAGTCATCTTCACCCATGTGGTCATAGTCATCGTCTCCATACTAGAACACAACATCAACTGGATGAGGAACAATTCAGAAACAAAACACTTTCCCAAAACAATATAATTTAGCAAGCACACCAGTATCATTGATAAACAATGTGAAATGATCTGTGCATCTGGGGCCAGAGGATGACTGTCTTTGACTCACCTCCATCTCGTCTCCTCCTCCTCCTCCTCCATACATCATTCCTTCTCCATCCTCATTGTCTCCGCCCATCTTGCCCCCTCGTCCCCGACCCCTGCTCCCTCCTCTTCCTCTACCTCCACGCCCTCCTCTCATGCCTCCTCGACCTCTCTGGTTCTTCATACGACCTTTACCTCCTGTGGAGAAAGAAAAAGAAGCACTGTCAGCACCTTGTGTCAGCATCTCCACGGCACACGGGGACCTGCAAGCAAACTAGTAAGGGTCGTTCAATTCACCTCTGACCCCATTTTTTCTACCTCTGCCCCCGCGACAGTTGCCCCTTCCACCTCCATCACCGCTGCCTCCCTCCTTGGCCTTGCGGTACTGGTTGAGCTCCTTGGTGAAGTCATCGTAGTCTTCATCGCCCATCTCCTCATCCTCCTCTCCCTCGAAGTTCTCCTCTTCATAATCGCCGTAGCTCCCGTAGCTTTGCTTGTCCATCTTCACGTAGCTGCCCTTCTTAGGCATGGGGCCCCCGTGGCCAGAGGACGGGGCTGGTGGGTAACCTCCAAGGGACTGGGAAGGAAACAAAATCATTCTTAGACCACTGTAATTACATGGTGACAAACAGACTAGCAACTCCGCAGCAGGTATCATGTGATTTAGAGCGCTGCCATGGGGTAACTTACAGAAGGGGTGTACGTAGGGCTATAGTCCCGATACTTCCTCTTCTCACCTGGGCTGTAGTCAGAGTCATCGCTAAAGTCTGAGTGGTCATCACTGGAGGAGGCATGACGCTGTAACACCACACACAACACAGAAAGAGAGATAGGTTGAGTGACAAAGTACGAATAAACATTTAGACTAAACAGTAAGAAAGCAATAACATCCCTGATCTGAAGGGTATGTATAGGACGATGAAAGCCAGAGCTGAGCTGGATGTGAAACACACACACACAAACGCTATCTTACTTTGTGCTTGGATTTGCGTCTCTTCTTGGCTCTCCTCTTCTCCTTCTCTCGCTCCCTCTCTTTTTTCCTCTTCCTCTTGTGGCGGCGGGCCTTCTCGTCGTCCTTCTCGTCGCCGCTGGCGTGGCGCTCTTTGCTACGGTGAATTTTCTCTGGGGGGGCCGCCTCTGCTGCTGTTGATTCTTCACCTGCAGCTCCATCTTCTCCTCCTCCCCCGGTGCTGGGCTCCTCTGCCACCTCCACCTCTCCACCATCATCCTCCAACTCCCCCTCTTCCAGCTCACCATCCTCACGTCTGTGACAAACAGAGAACAGATAGGCAGGACATCAAAATTCTGTTCAAGCCACACTCCGGTCTCAAACGCGTAGTTCATGTTTGGACTCCCAGTATGGGACAGGTGAATGGGTCCTGGGTGGTGAACATTACATTCCTAGACACCACCACCAGACCATAATTATAAGGGATCAAAGCTTTTTGTCTGGGGAAAGGTAAAGTGGGAAAAAATGGCATTAACAACTGCGAGTGCTAGGTTGGGAATTTGGATAATTCCCTTTTCATGGTTGAGCTAAAATAGCAAAATTCAAGTGTACCTGTTCTACACATTGATGCCTTGTATAGCCCGAGGGAGTCACTTCCCTCATGTTCTAACGTGAAGAATTTAATTTGTGGGTTTCAGTCACTAATTATGGCTTTTCCGGTGGTTGTCCTCGGGGCCAATCAGCTGTTGTTATCCTATCCTGCGATAATGTCTGAGAGCTGCGTTTCTCTGAACTCGTCAAACATTAATCACACCACCGTTCACCCACAAACCATGACACAACGTAGGCTGCTCTGCTGGAACCTTCTGATGAGTTATGAGTGTTTGGGTGACTGGGTTGACGGTTGGCTGTTATTGTGGGTGACATAAAGGACCTAGTGTCTGCTGAGAGTCAGAGGGCCAGATCATGTTTTTCTTAGACTGAACACATAGGCCTAACGACTGTATGCTGGAGATAGGACTGCTAGGGTGTAAAGGATGTGTGTTATTTGTGTCAAAACAAGCCGAGTTATCGCGAGGAGGACAGGGATAAGGTGGGTGTGGTCTGTGGTAAACAAATTATATGACAGTTAATATATGGGACAGCAATCAGTAACAGCAAGTTTCTCTGCATTTCGTTATAGGTATGACATTTCCATGTGTGTGTAATGTGTACACTTTGAGCTTCACTGTTTTGTCTCTTTGGACTGGGAGAAGTTGAGAGTGATGCAACTATGATGATGCAACTGGTGGGGAGGGGGATTCAGTACTGCTGGACATGCGGAATCCGTTGGCCTTCATGATACAGGGTGGATTCAACATCAACATTCATTTCAAGGACATTTTGAAAGCAATAGGCCCATCACTAAATCGAGCTAGTCATTCCTGTGCGGGGAGATCAAAGTGTTTACATAACAAAAATGATCTTAAACAGTCTGCTATTTATCAGTGAAGATCAGTCAATTTCATCTGTCAACAGACCTCAACAGCATGCAATATGCTTGCTTAGAAGATTAAAATATTTAACCAACAACCAATACAAATCTCAAACGTTACACAGGAAACTGCAATGGTTAAAACTGTATTAAAACTGGAATAGCTGGGCCTAAATGTGGCTAGAGAACACAGACAAGAAATTAGAAACAGATACATTTTCCCCTTGCCACCTTTCAAGGTGTAGTTTCACAGAGGCGTGCCATTACATGATTTACTGAAATACACTGGCGTGACAATAAGGCATGTGAGACAAGTCAGTTAAGAACAATTTTGTATTTACAATGACAGCACACCTCAGCCAAACCCTAACGACACTGGGCCAATTATGCGCCGCCCTATGGATGATAAGTAGGATATAACCACTATGTCCATTTGAAGCGTCACTATAGCCAGAGTTCAGCCTACAGAGTGAACAGATATTTGCTGACACTGATCAGAGCAGGCTTGAGTAACAGTCTCGCTTTAAGTGTCTGGTATAGCCTAACTTCAAAATGGTACAGGTTAGGCCTTTATTTGATTATTCAAATACAGATTACAATTCTGACTTTTGGCCAAAGTACACAGAAGTGGTTTCGGTAGTAAAACAATGAGTTCGATGTAGGCTATAGAATAGACTATACTCTGAGCATACAGACCCAATCTGTGGACATAGTCAACATTTATTTGTGTCAATTGGCCTATCTTTATACTCACACCAACACAGTCCACACCACATCCTCAACATACTAACTTCCTATGTAGGACATGACTTTCCTCCTGGGCCCGAGGGTTGCTGGGACTTACTACAGTCTCCTGCTCCTCCTTACGTTTAGTTATCCTAAGTTTACTCTCAGCCAGAGAGGGACCAGATATAGATCTAGCCACTCTTAAATAAACCAAATTCTTCTACAACTGCAAGTTGATACATTTTTTCCTTCATTGTGAATGGCATGAATCAATGGCGTCAACATAATTTAACTCAGCACAGCCAACCCTTGAATCATGATCACTCACGTCCTTCAAGAGGCACAATGAGGCCATTCTTGATGAGCGCAGAACTTTACATTGCTGGGGGTTCTTTGGACTGACATGGGCACGTACACAGAACAAAGGCTCTACTGACATAGCTCTGACTCCTTGCCCCTTTCTCTAGTGGGGTGCCAGGTTCAAGTATTCAGGATTCTGCGGACAAGCAAAACGCTTTATCATGATTTTGCTCAGTTCAGATGCCAGTCAAGCCAACCTATACTTCTACAGAGATGTGCCACTCCCATTGGTTGGGAGTATGCCAAACCATTTAGCTGTGTAAAGAGACGTTAGGGTCTAGCCAAACCTATCTTGTCTTGCCCTGAATGAAAACTTCTTCTTACAACATTATGTAGTAGCCTATTTCAAACTGAGGTTACAGGTGTTTTGGTTTATTAACATTACGGTAATAAAGAATTTTATATAAAAAGTATATTGTCAGGCTGGTTAGATGTCCTGACAATTGTGTTAAATGGCAAATGCAAAGCACCTGTCAACAGCCTCCTCTGGGTTTAATAGCCCACATCACAAAGACTTTGCAAAAAAAAAGGATGCATCACTCCAATAACAACAGAGGGGTCAGGAAATGATAGCACTCACTACTGCCAATTAGATAAGGCTCTAGTCTACTCTACGCCAAGGAACTATGAACAGAAAAAAAGTTACACTTGGATCCAAATATATAGCCTAATAAAAATAAATAATACACAATCACACTTCAAACAAGACAACCTTTACAGTTGCTATAGAGTTGTGTGCGTGCACTGGACACACCCTATGTAGTTCCAATAGCATAAACTGAGCTAGTGCTGAAAGTACTAGGTACAATCAGTCATGTAAACTTAAATTTTCACTTAAAAATACATTTTACAATACTTTTCATGCATCATCACAACACAATTACAGCTTAATTAAAAAGGTCAAAAAGTTCCCTAATAATCAATTAAACTACAAACAATGGGCCTTTGGGAAGTACTTACTGTGAGAGGTTTTCTTCACATTCTGCACTCAAAAGCACTGGTATGACCATTTCCCCCCCAAAAAGTTTTTCACATAATAGTGGTCTCCCCACTTTATTATTAGGGTTTGTGGAAATGGTATAACTTGGGTTGTTGGGGGTGCTGAAGACAGGGAAATCAGGTAACATTTGTGGTTTACTTTACTTTTTAGACATCTGATATGCTTTGCAAACGTTCAACACAGTGCTGGGATTTGGTGGGTGTTTGGGATAACAATCTAAAGTAATATAGCAGTCTTTCCTGAGAAGAGAGAAACTTTATAGGGGCACAAAATTAGGCAATTGTCCTGAACTAGCAAAGGAAGAAAATGTTAAATCCATGAATGTACAGATCTAGTAATAATTTAAATAAAATACAAAAAAATGGGTGGCACAAACATTAAAGTGGATGAGCATGCTAAAACAATTGTGCAATCACGTTTGTTACATTTTTGTTGACTAGTTAGTATGACCAATTTCACGCCCTGGAAATGTATCAATCTGTTAATTGTTAGTGATTAAACGTTATATTAATCCCTAGCTAGTTGTCTTAGTTAACATTAGCCCGTGGACCAATAGTGAACTTCAGATAGTTAACATTAACTAATCGAACCAATTAATTTTATTCGCCGATTTAAGAGGGCTCTGTCTATATATAGGGTGACAAGTGAACAGCTGCATCAATTCCAATGACAAAATGCTTTCAACACAACTATCTAGTTGCTAAAAAAAGGGCAGGCACAATGGCGGCCTTTGCTTACAAGCTAGATTGGTCTGGCAAGCTAGCTAGCAAAAAAATAACTGCGTAGTTAGCCACTTCGTTACTTAGCATGAGTGCTAATAAAGGAAATACCTCCAATGTCCCACAACTGGCTATTAATCCATTGCAAACAAGTCTTTGACCTGAAAAACCTAGAATGTAATGATTAAACCTAGAATGTAATGATTAATTATGAAACTGTTAAAATTCGCCCTATTGGCTTGGCGGATAGTTAGCAAACTGGCTTTTTTTCCCCCACGGAGGGCAGCCAGCTAGCTGGCGAGTTGGAGCGTTAGCTAGTCCTGTCGTTGCGATGCAATTTTGCAAAGCTTTTGTGTTCAAGAACGTTTTGGACATATAACTAATTGGAAATCTATTCAGAAATACATTTTTGCTAGTTAAGTTGATGGTGGACAATTAGCAAGCAAAAATCATATTTTTCTTCATTCACTCTACTTTGGTGGGGATGCAACTTTGATGGATCAATTATTTGAACTGATGGTCTTTTTTCTTCATAAAATAACTCCTTGAAATACTTATTCAAACTGAACAGATCCCAGGTTCATATTTGACCTTCCAGTTTGCGCTGAGCAACGTTTCAAGATGGCGTTCGTTACCTCTGTACTTGTTCCCCAGAAAAAGGCGAGTTTAATCCCTTTGAAAGAAAAAAAGGAAAAAGAAACCCGGGCTTTTTATACCTAAAAAGCACAGGACAAATAAATAGTTTGATAGAAATATGATTGTAGAATTACTCGACCTTTCGTCAGTGAGAAGACTGTGTTCGTGGTTGGTTGTTGTTGGGGAGTTTGGATGGACAGTCATGCTTTCCACAGCCATTTCCTCTAGCTACATTTAGGTGCAAAAAAAATTACAACTCTACTGGCTTATGCGTCACTTAACTTGGATCTACAGTACTTGTTAATGGTTTAAGGAAGAGTTTCAGTTCATAGTAGTCAATTCCCCACTAACAGTTGTTAGAGAAATAGGTTGAAATTGTGTCCTGAGATTCTCCGTCCTACAGTTGCGCTGTAAAATGAAACTCATCCACTTAAAATGGCTGACTGTCTCCTCCAAAGAGAAGGGGCGGGATATTCCGAATATGACGACATAAACATTACGTTCTCATACGTTTGTCACGGAAATACCCGAACATTTTTCGTTCAGCAGTTGTGAAAGATCACTCTTTGGCATGTGTATATGCATATCTGCAGCCTAGGGGACTGGATTTTAGGGCACGTTGAGGTATGCTGCTGCCTGTCTAGTAATTTGAACAAGTTCACTTTACTTTTCTCTTAGTTGGCCCTCAGTTCCCTCTCCATGGAATGACTATATTGGTGGTAGCTGTGAACGGTGACGTGTGTCTCCCAGCCTGTCCTAATTATAATTTACTATTAAAGCCACAGTCAAATTTCAACTAACCAATTATATTTCATTAATTGGTTGGTTCAACTGCTTTGTCATATCAAATCCAATTGTATTTGTCACATACACCGAATACAACAGGTGTTTCACCTGACAGTGAAATGCTTACTTACAAGCCCTTTAACCAACCATGCAGATTACAAGAAAATAATATATAACTAATAATTAAGGAATATCACAAAATACAAACCAAGGCTCCATTTTCATGTTTTTGTTGTCATAGGGAACTTTGATTTAAAGCTTCATATCATGTTTTAAAAGTAATTTCCTCTCACAGAATGTCTGAGCACTGCATTTAAAAATGTCATGAATTCATTTATTCCACTGTTACATTTGTTGGTAGGCCTGTGCTATGATGGTATGCATACAGTGGCAAGAAAAAATGTGAACCCTTTGGAATTACCTGGATTTCTACATAAATTGGTAATCAAAGTGGATCTGATCTTCATCTAAGTCACAACAATAGACAAACAGTGTGCTTAAACTAATAACACGCAAATTGTATTTGTCTTGTCTATATTGAATACATAATTTAAACATTCACAGTGTAGGTTGGAAAAAGTATGTGACCTCCTAGGCTAGTGACTTCTCCAAACGCTAATTAGAGTCAGGTGTCAGCTAACCTGGAGTTCAATCAACGAGACAGAGATTGGAGATGTTGGTTAGAGCTGCCTTAACCTATAAAAAACACTCACAAAATTTAAGAACTAAAGAGATTGCAAAATACCTAAGATAAAAAATGGTTGACTTGCATAAAGCTGAAAATGGTTACAAAAGTATCTCTAAAAGCATTGATGTTCCTCAGTCCACTGTAAGACAAATTGTTTATAAATGTAGAAAGTTCAGCACTGTTGCTAATCTCTAGGAGTGGCCATCCTGCAAAGATGACTGCAAGAGCACAGCGCAGAATGCTCAATGAGGTTAAGAAGAATCCTAGAGCGTCAGCTAAAGACTTACAGAAATCTATGGAATATGCTAACATCTCTGACGAGTCTACGATATGTGAAACACTGAACAAGAATGGTGTTCATGGGAGGACACCACGGAAGAAGTCACTGCTTGCAAAAGTGCACCTGGATGTTCCACAGTGCTAATGGCCAAATATTATCTGGATAGATGAAACTAAAGTTGAGTTGTTTGGAAGGAACACACAACACTGTGTGGAGGAAAAAAAGGCACAGCACTCCAACATCAAAACCCTATCTTAACTGTAAAGTATGGTGGAGGGAGCATCATGGTTTGGGGCTGCCTCAGGGCCTGGATAGCTTGCCATCATCGACAGAAAAATGAATTTCCAAGTTTATCAAGACATTTTGCAGGAGAATGTTAGGCTCTGTCCACCAATTGAAGCTCAACAGACGTTTAGTGATGCAACAGGACAGTGACTCAAAACACTGAAGTAAATCAACAACAGAATGGTTTCAACAGAAGAAAATGTGCCTTCTGGAGTGGCTCATTCAGAGTCCTGACCTCAATCCGATTGAGATGCTGTGGCCTGCCCTCCAGACAGCAGTTCACACCAGACATCCCAATAATATTGCTGAACTGAAACAGTTTTGTAAAGAGGGATGGTCCAAAATTCCTCCTGACCGTTGTGCAGGTCTGAGCTGCAACTACAGAAAACGCTTGGTTGAGGTTATGGCTGCCAAAGGAGGGTCAACCAGATATTTTAACTGTGTTATTGACTTGTTAATTGTTTACTCCATGTGTAACTCTGTGTTGTCTGTTCACACTGCTATGCTTTATCTTGGCCAGGTCGCAGTTGTAAATGAGAACTTGTTCTCAACTAGCCTACCTGGTTAAATAAAGGTGAAATAAAATCCAAGGGTTCACATACTTTTTCAACCCTGCACTGTGAATATTTACACGGTGTGTTCAGTAGACATAACGGATAAATGTTTGTGTGTTATTAGTTTAAGCTGACTGTTTGTCTATTGTGACCTAGATGAAGATCAGATCAAATTTTATGACAAATTTATGCAGAAATCCAGGTATTTCCAAAGGGTTCACATACTTTTTCTTGCCACTGTATGTCTTACAGTGAGAAAAAAACCATAAGGAGATGGCCTATTCTTTTGATAATGTACAAACCTCTACGGATCTGAGTTTCAATGGGTCCACTCTCTTCACATATAGATGGAACAATTCCAAACAGTCCCTTTACAAGTCAAAATGTAGAATAAACTTAATTTGAACTTTACCTGTTGTCCACTGATTTCGTTCTGCTGGTAGAATGAGACAAAATATCCACAGGAAAGTATTATTAAATCGACTTCAAAACGTGGGTCTCTGTGTATGGCTATCACGATTTGTTTGCTCACCTAAGGGATGTGCACAAGATGGAAGTACATCCACGCAATGTATGCATACTAACCAAAGTCTTTCAGGTGTTTACAAGGTTTTGTGCATGTGCCAGGTGATAGAAAAGTCTCAACGGCAGTGCCGTTACTCTAAAAGGTCAGGTGAATAATACTGTCGTGTGGTTATTTTTTTCTCAGATTTTGACCCGAATAAGGACCAACCACACAGACAACCGGTAGAGTAAATCCAAATGCAATTGTATTCTACATTCTGACTTGTAAGGAAACTTTCAAGTTTTTGCAGTGCTTTAATTCAGACTGTGTTTGCAGAAAGCTTGCCCGACGACTCAAACGGAATTCTTAAACTACTCTATGTTCGCTACAGAAGAAACTAACTTCCGTGGGGCTAAGAACGTGGACAGGGAAAAATGAAGAAAGTGGAACATATTAAGAGTAAATATTGAGTGCTACAGAATAAAATGTAACATGACTAGTGAGGGTGAATTAACTGTGGTGGCAGGTGCGGTGAAGAACGCAGAGTTTGAGCCTCATTCAGATGGCGATAAAGATGTTTCTGCAGTCCAGAGGAACGCGCGCTCCGCACCACCTGGCGTTAAGTGTTGAGGAGGCTCAACTGAAGTTTAAGATTCCTGGTGTCTGTGACGCCCACTGTTTGGTGCAACGGAGACCCCCGGTGGAGAGGCTGGTGAAACAGAGATGACACTGTCTGTACTACTGAGTTTTGATGCAGAGTTTTTACCAGATAAAGGCAAGTCAGTTATACCATGAGAGCTTTTGACCCGAACCCATTACTGGTTTAGGTTTCAAGCTTATGGTCATGTGACAGTAGTGTGTAGGATGGATATTCCTAGATGTGAGAAGTGTGCAGGAGGGCATAAGACAAAAGATTGTGTAGTATCGGTGGAAAAGGTTGTGTGTGTGTGGAAACAGTAGGGGTACCCATGGTGCTGGAGATCAGAGGTGTCTGGTGAGAGAAAGGCAGGTTGAGGTTGCCAGGATCAGAGTAATGCTGAGGCACTAAAGAGAGTAGTAGAGGAAGATGATTCCACCCTTACGGAAAAAGATTGCTGTCAAAGTGCAGTATAATGGCAGTATCAAATCAAATTGTATTAGTCACAGATGCTTGGTTAGCAGATGTTATTGTCAGTGTAGTGAAATGCTTGTGCTTCCAGTTCAGACAGTGCAGCAATATCTAACAAGTAATATAAGAATTCCACAACAACTACCTAATACACACAAATCTAATTAAAGGGATGGAATAAGAATGTGTACATATAAATATATGGATGAGCAATGACCAACCAGCATAGGCAAGATGCAATAGATGGTATAAAATACAGTGTATACATAATGCAGTAATGCAAGTAATGAAAGGTATGTGAACATCATTATTAAAGTGGCATTAATAAAGTGACTAGTGATCCATTTGTTAGAGTGGCCAATGATTTCACGTCTGTATGTAGGCAGCAGCCTCTCTGTGTTAATGATGGCTGTTTAGCAGTCTGAAGGCCTTGTGATCGAAGCTGTTTTTCAATTTCTCTGTCCCAGATCAGCAGTACTGACCTCGCCTTCTGGATGGTAGTGGGTGAACAGGCAGTGGCTCGGGTGGTTGTTATCCTTGATGATCTTTTTGGCCTTCCTGTGACATCGGGTGCTGTAGGTGTCCTGGAGGGCAGGCGGTTTGCCCCTGGTGATGTGTTGTGCAGACCGCACCACCCTCTGGAGAGCCCTGCGGTTGTGCATTTGCGGTACCAGGCAGTGATACAGCCCGACAGGATGATCTCAATTGTGCATCTATAACTGCAGTATGCTGCAAATACTGCGTCCAAAAGAACACATTTTTTTTTAACTGCAGGGATTTTGTAGTATAACAGCAGTTCAACTGCAGGACACTGCAGTTATTCTGCAATTACTGTGTCCAAAATACTACAGTCGACTGCAGTTACTGCACTTTTACTGCAGTTTCAAAACAGCAATCTTTTTTGTAAGGGTGACGGATCCTAAGAGGATCCCTGTGAGTAGGTCGAGGTCAATAGAGAGTGATAGGAATAACGTCCTTTGGTAAGGTTGTTTTTTTGGCGTACATGGCCATGGTGGTCAACTGTACCGCAGAAATGGAATGTAAATCACAGAGGATAGATGTTGTGGTGGCAGCAGCAGAGAAGTACTTGGGTGTACAAGATTTTACTGCAGAAGAGTTACAAGGTGTTTTGAACGACAGTGTCCCATACTCCCAGGCTGCTGGCCAGGTGCAGGATTAGATAGGACCAAAGTAGTGGAATAGTGATGATAGTTGGTAGGATAATTTTTTTCATAAAGTGTAATGAATAGATACTACAGCATAGTAGGCTGATACACAGCCAATACAGTAGATGGCGGCATGCACCTAGAACATTTGTTTGCGGACCGCCATAATACCAAAAAAGAAGATAACGTCATCTTCCAGCGTCCGTTCATATCAGCGATAGCGGTACCCTACCTGAATTTGAAAAGGGGCATATTAATCCCATTACTGTTAAACTAGACAAATAAACCAGTTTGAGATGATAGACATGATTGAGAAGGAGGATTCTATCATTAGCGAGGAAGAAGCTGCTCAGTATGACCGGCAGATCCGACTATGGGGCCTGGATGCACAAAAAAGGTCGTTTTTGCTAACTTTTTTTGCTAGCTAGCTTGAATCCGATCTGTTCGTTCTGGGTTAAAATGGGGTCCCACAGCAAGAATGGATTGTAAAACACTCAAAATGTTGATGTTTACATAATTTATCAATCTGCACGAGGCATGCATATTTTGTCTTTATGGCTTTCTACTCGTTATTGTATGATGGCGCTACATAGCTAATTAAGGTTTTTGCCATCTGCTTCTGTTCCAGACTGCGGGGGTCTCGTGTGCTCCTGGTGGGGCTCAGGGGCCTGGGGGCTGAGGTGGCCAAAAATCTCATCCTGGCTGGAGTGAAGGGGCTGACCATGCTGGACCACGAACTGGTATAGGCCACAAACACAAAGGGAGGGGTTGTAACAGAGTTAGGTCAGAACAGATGTAACCTAAAGTAGCAGGTGTAAAATAAACACCTGAAACTAGATCCACTATATACTGGTCTTGAAGAGAAGGAAAAAAACTGTTGGTGGAGGTATTCATTTTCACTCTCCAACCAATCCAGTAAATGTGGAGGAGGAGTTCAGTTCAGTTGGAGTTTTGCCTTGTTAACGTCTAATAGCGGAAGTAGCGTCACAGGCTCTTACAGTTCTTGGGGACTCGGCAGAGGCTAGGTGAGAGGGAACCTTCCCAAGTAGGCTAACGGTTGGATAAACACTGAGAAAATTGCAGGACAGTAGAAATGAATGCTACAAATTGCTAACTATGTCTGTTCCCTTGCTTCCCAGGTGACGGAGGAGTCAAGCCGAGCCCAGTTCCTGATTCCAGTGAACAATCAGGGCCAGAATCGAGCCCAGGCCTCCCTGGAGCGTGCCCAGTACCTCAACCCCATGGTAGAGGTGAAGGCAGACACAGACAGGGTGGAGACCAAACCAGACGAATTCTTCCTACAATTTGAGGCAGTGAGTACGGTAGTGCAGGACCGGTCTATTATCAAGATTACTTTTGTGCATCATTTTTTTTTTTTTACCTTAAATGGCCTCTAGGTGTTGCATTTACACCATACTTCTTACCACATTTTTTGTCACATACACATACACATATTTAGCAGATGCTTGTGTTCCTAGCTCCAACAGTGCAGTAGTATCTTAACAATTCACAACAATACACAAATCTAAAAGTAAAATAATGGAATTAAAAATATATAAATATTAGGATGAGCAATTTCAGAGTGGCATTGATTAAATACAGTGGAATAGAATACAGTATATACATATGAGATGAGTAAAGCAGTATGTACACATTATTAAAGTGACTAGTGTTACATTATTAAAGTGGCCAGGGATTTTATGTATATAGGGGAGCAGTCTCTAAGGTGCAGGGTTGAGTAGCCGGGTGGTACCCTTGAGGTAGAAGATGTTTTTCAGTCTCTCGGTCCCAGCTTTGATGCACCTGTACTGACCTCGCCTTCTGGATGGTAGTGGTGGTTGATGTCCTTGATGATCTTTTTGGTACTTCTTGTGACGTCGGTTGCTGTAGGTGTCCTGGAGGGCAGGCAGTGTGCCCCCAGTGATGCGTTAGGCAGACCGTACCACACTCTGCAGCAGACCAATGCCAGTGTAGCACCTGTTTTGCGCATATGTTTTTTTTCTGCAGATAAATGAAGCCCTTTATCTGCATCCCCCAGACTCAGATGAACTCATGGACGTCATCAACTTTTATGTAACTGCATCCAATATGAAGGAAGTTCGAGGTAGTTTCATGAGCCAATGCTAACTAGCATTACCTCCTCCCTAGCATGCTAGCAGTTACCACAGACTACCAGTAATTGCGCTAATGCTATTTAGCAACTTCCTTCAAACATAAAAATGGTATCCACAAGTTCATCTGACTGGAAGTAGATAAAGGGCTTCATAATATGATGCATATAAATATAATGTATACACTGACAGAATTGACAGGTGCCAGTTGGAGAAAAGAATAGCATAAACATTAAAGACCCTCGAGTTTGGAGATAAATGCATTTATCTAACTTATGTCTGTACGGCTAACAAGTAGAAACTTAGCTTTCCTGTGGCGTTTGGTTCCAGACACACTGCAAAGGAAGCTGTCTGAAGTGCTCTGCTCTGAATCATGTAGTGGGGCGGGGGTTTGAAGAGACTCCTCATCAGATGCTCAGGGATTTTCAAAGCGCAAACGAGCCGCTTCCCTAGTCTGACTGTGGTGGAGAAACGGCGGAAGCGTCCCGGGGGGAGTGCTAATGGAAGTTCAGGAGGAGGAGGAGGCGGAGTGGGCTGTGCTGTAGACTGGTAGACTCTTTTATCTGCTAGCTACGGATCTGTCTTGTCTGTGTGGTGTAGCACTGGGAAACTGAAACTGGTTGAAATTTGCTGCAATACATGACAAGGGGCTGCTCTTTTTAGTCACTGTGTTTTGGACTGAGGGATTGATATGTCTGGATTATAACTTCGATCCTGAGAGAGTGTTTGCAGGTGTTTTTGTCTTATAGACATCATTTGAGGCAACAATTCACACCCACAACAAACAAACTCACTCTTGTTTACTTCACTCACCATACTGGTGTACTCTCCCAATTCTCACTCATGTACTCTCATTGAGTCAATCATAACCACTCATTCTCTGCATGTCTATCACTTCACTTCTCCCTTCACCTCCTACCAGACCAATTCTTTGTTGTTAGGTTCCATTGTACAGATAAGCTATATACCCCCCCCCTTTCCTCGCTTCCTTCTTTTCACTCCCTCCCTCTCTCCCTCATGTCTCAAACAATCCAGCTCAGTGTCCCTCTTCACAAAGCCCTTGCCGGAGGCCATCGGGAGGAGGCGCCCGAGCTGCACGCCTCCTTCAAAGGGAAGAGACAGTACGGCTGGCCAGGCTGTTAAAAAGCCCTGTCCCCTCCGGTCTGCCAGTGCCAGCAATCTCAGTTCCCACTGCCAATCCACTCTAATGAACTACACCAGCAGCAGTAGCCCAACATGTCCAGCCAGGGTCTCTCAGTGTTTGTTGCCAGTGCCACAACAGAGGGCTTGCCTTTTTGTAGCTGGCAACTAAAGCCAATAGGACTTCCATAGTAGTCTGTAAGGGTTCCCCTTCCCCCATAAGACCTCCTTCCTATCGAGTTAAGGTGTGGTTTAAGGAAGATTTCCGGTCCATTTTTCAATCATCAAGCATGCACCCAGCATTGATGATTAGTCTATCAATCTTCAAATCACATTTTATTGGTCACATACACATGGTTAGCAGATGTTATTGGTCACATACACATGTTTAGCAGATGTTATTGGTCACATACACATGGTTAGCAGATGTTATTGGTCACATACACATGGTTAGCAGATGTTATTGCGAGTGTAGTGAAATGCTTATTCTTCTAGATCTGACAGTGTAGCAGTAGCTAACAGGTAATATCAACAATTCCACCACAAAACCTAATATCTAACCAATTCCACAACAAAACCTAATATCTAACAAATTCCACAACAACACATAATGCACACAATCTAGTAAAGGAATGGGATAAAAATATAGGAGTATAAAATATATAGGTGAGCAGTGACAGAGCGGCTAAGATGCAATAGATAGTAAAGAATAGATAGTGAAGGAAACAGTATACAGCATATACATATGAGATATGTAAACATTTTTAAAGTGGCATTGTTAAAGTGCTAGTGGTGGCTGTTTAACTATCTGTTGACCTTGAGATTGAAAAACAGTTTCTATCTGTCTGTCCCAGCATTGATGCACCTGTACTGACTTTGCCTTCTGGATGGAAGCGGGGTGAACAGGTAGTGGCTCGGGTGGTTGTTGTCCTTGATGATCTTTTTGGCCTTCCTGTGATATCAGGTGTTGTCGGTGTCCTGGAGGGCAGCTAGTTTGCCCCCGGTGATGCATTGTGCAGACCGGAGAGACCTGCGGTTGTGGGCGGTGCAGTTGCCGTACCAGGCGGTGATACAGCCCGACAGGATGCTCTCAATTGTGCACCTGTAGAAGTTAGAGGGTTTTCGTTGACAAGCCACATCTTTTTCAGCCTCCTAAGGTTGAAGAGGCGCTGCTGTGCCGCCTTCACCACACTGTCTGTGTGCGTGGAGTATTTCAGTTTGTCGGTGATATGTACACAGAGGAACTTAAAACTTTCCAACTTCTCCACTGCTGTCCCGACAATGTGGATAGGGGGGGGGGTACTCCCTTTGCTGTTTCCTGAAGTCCACGATCATCTCTTTTTGTTTTGCTGTCATTGAGTGAGAGGTTATTTTCCTGACATCACAGTCCGAGGGTCCTCACCTCCTCCCTATAGGCTGTCGTTGTTGTTGGTAATCAAGCCTACCACTGTAGTGTCGTCTGCAAACTTGATGATTGAGTTGGAGGCGTGCATGGCCTAGCAGTCATGGGTGAACATGGAGTACAGGAGAGGGCTGAGAACTCACCCTTGTGGGGCCCCAGTGTTGAGGATCAGCGGAGTGAAGGTGTTGTTGCCAACCTTCACCACCTGGGGCGGCCCGTCAGGAAGTCCGGGGCCTAGTTGCACAGGGCGGGGTCGAGACCCAGGGTCTCAAGCTTAATGATGAGTTTGGAGGGTACTATGGTGTTGAATGATGAGCTGTAGTCAATGAACAGCATTCTTACATAGGTATTCCTCTTGTCCAGGTGGAATAGGGCAGTGTGATGGCGATTGCATCGTCTGTGGACCTATTGGGGCGGTAAGCAAATTGGACTGGGTCTAGGGTGACGGGTAGGGTGGAGGTGACGTGATCCTTGACTAGTCTCTCAAAGCACTTCATGACGACAGAAGTGAGTGCTACGGTGCGATAGTAATTTATTTCCGTTACTTTAGCTTTCCTGGGAACAGGAACAATGGTGGCCATCTTGAAGTATGTGGGGACAGCAGACTGGGATAGGGATTGATTGAATATGTCCATAAACACACCAGCCAGATGGTCTGCACATGTTCTGAGGATGCGCCTAGGCATGCCGTCTGGGCTGGCAGCCTTGCGAGGGTGAACACGTTTAAATGTTTTACTCATGTCGTCCAAGGAGGAGGAGAGCCCACAGTCTTTGATAGCGGGCCGTGTCGGTGGCACTGTATTGTCCTCAAAGCGCAAAGAAGTTGTTTAATTTGTCTGGGAGCAAGACATCGATATCCGCGACGGGGCTGATTTTCTTTTTGTAATCCGTGATTGTCTGTAGACCCTCGTGTTTGAGCCGTTGAATTGCGACTCCACTTTGTTTCTGTACTGACGCTTTGCTTGTTTGATTGCCTTTACGGAGGGAATAACTACACTGTTTGTATTCGGCTATAGTTCCAGTCACCTTGCCATGATTTAAATACGGTGGTATGTGCTTTCAGTTTTGCACGAATGCTTCCATCAATCCACGGTTTCTGGTTAGGGAAGGTTTTAATAGTTACAACATCTCCTATACACTTCCTTTAAACTCGCTCACCGAGTTAGCATATACGTCAATGTTATTGTCTGAGGCTACCCTGAACATATCCCAGTCCACGTGATCGAAGCAATCTTGAAGCGTGGAATCCGATTGGTCAGACCAGCATCGGATAGACCTAAACACAGGTGCTTCCTGTTTTAGTTTCTGCCTATAGGAGGGGAGCAACAAGATGGAGTCATGGTCAGATTTACCAAAAGGAGGGCGAAGGAGGGCCTTGTATGCATCGCAGAAGTTAGAGTAGCAGTGGTTGAGTGTGTTACTCGCTTGTGTACTACAATCGATATGCTGATAGAATTTAGATAGCCTTGTTCTCAGATTAGCTTTGTTAATCCCCAGCTACAATAAATGCAGGCTCAGGATATATGGTTTCCAGTTTGCATCAAGTCCAGTGCAGTTCCTTGATGACCGTCTTGGTATCCTCATGCGGGGGATATACACTGCTGTGACGTTAACCAAGGAGAGTTCTCTTGGGAGATAATACGGTCGGCATTTGATTGTGAGGAATTCTAGGTCAGGTGAACAAAAGGACTTGAGTTCTTGTATGTTGTTACAATTACACCATGAGTTGTTAATCATGAAACACACACCCCCGCCCTTCATCTTACTAGAGAGATGTTTGTGCCTGTCGGCGCGATGCACTGAAAATCCCGTTGGCTGTACGGACTCCGACAGCATGTCCCCAGCTAGCCATGTCTCTGTGAAACAGAGTATGTTACAATCCTGGATATCTCTTTGGAAAGCAACTCTTGCCCTAATTTCATCGACTTTGTTAACTAGGGACTGGACATTAGTGAGTAATATACTCTGAAGCGGTGGGTGGTGTGCGCGCATCCGAAGCCTCACTAGAAGACCGCTCCGGCACCCTCTCCTCCGATGGTGTTGTTTTGGGTCGGCCTCTAGAATCAGTTCAAATGCCCTGGGAGGTGCAGACAAAGGATCCGCTTTGGGAAAGTCGTATTCCTGGTCATTGTGCTGGTAAGTTGACGTCTCTCTGATATCTAATAGTTCCTACCGGCTGTATGTAATAACACTTAAGGTTTTCTGGGCTTACAATGTAATAAATAATACATTAAAAAAAAAATACTGCATAGTTTCCGAAGTACTTGAAGCGAAGTTGCCATCTCTATCAGCGCCATCTTGCGTTAGATGAGGGCATTAGCTGAGGGCACAGCAATTTAAAACAACTTCAAACATACAGTCACACATCATTTAAGCTGCCCTTGAAAAAACACTGCCGCGTGTAGTCAACTCAATCCTGGCACTTCCCAACATTGTGGTACTTTGTGTTCTGGGAGGGAACAGCATGTACCACTCACCCATGTCAGCGATGCCACAGACAGATGCCCGTCAGCTGCCAGACAGCCCCTTATCTCTAGCCAAGTGTGGAGTGTGCTGGGTTTGGTCTGAAGGATAAGATGGACCCAGCCCAAGGGTCAGTTGTTTATTAATGCCCATTTCCCCCCACCCTGTTCAGATAAAACAAACTGGCCAAAACAAACTAGTTGATTCTTTGACTGAATAACAGATTTAGTTTACTTGAACATGTTTTGTGTTAGAAGGACAGGGTGTCTGTTGTAGAAGCTGGTGGGTGTGTTGTTCAAGGGGGTTAACTAAAGGAGTAGGTTGTTTAAGAATGGCTATGGTGGAATCTATCCAAAAGGTGTGTATGTGTGCGTGTAAATGCAGAGTTAGGCCTACTTGCTCATCATCAAGTAATTTGTCATCACATTCCCTGCAAGGTCTCTCAATGAACATGTACACTGTATAATTGGAATTGGAAAGCAGCCACGGTCATCCCCCTCTTCAAAGGGGAGACACTCTAGACCAAACTGCTACAAACCTATATCTATCCTACCCTGCCTTTCTAAGGTCTTCGAAAGCCAAGTTAACAAACAGATCACCGACCATTTCCCATCGTACCTTCTCTGCTATGCAATCTGGTTTCAGAGCTGGTCATGGGTGCACCTCAGCCACACTCAAGGTCCTAAATGATATCATAACTGCCATCGATAAAAGACAATACTGTGCAGCCGTATTCATCGACCTCAGATTTCAGTGTGTCAAATCGGGAGGGCCTGTTGTCCGGACCTCTGGCAGTCTCTATGGGGGTGCTACAGGGTTCGATTCTCGGGCCAACTCTTCTCTGTATACATCAATGATGTCGCTCTTGTGTCTGGTGATTCTCTGATCCACCTCTACGCAGATGACACCATTCTTTATACTTCTGGCCCTTCTTTGGACACTGTGCTAACAAACCTCCAGACGAGCTTCAATGCCATACAACTTTCCTTCCGTGGCCTCCAACTGCTCTTAAATGCAAGTAAAACTAAATGCATGCTCTTCAACCGATCGCTGCCCGCACCTGCCCGCCCGCCCGTCCAGCATCACTACTCTGGATGGTTCTGACCTAGAATATGTGGACAACTACAAATACCTAGGTGTCTGGTTAGACTGTAAACTCTCCATCCAGACTCATATTTTAGCATCTCCAATCCAAAATTAAATCTATAATCGGCTTCCTATTTCGCAACAAAGCATCCTGCACTCATGCTGCCAAACAGACTATCCTACCGATCCTTGACTTTGGTGATGTCATTTACAAAATAGCCTCCCAACACTCTACTCAACAAATTGGATGCAGTCTATCACAGTGCCATCCGTTTTGTCACCAAAGCCCTATATACTACCCACCACTGCGACCTGTACACTCTCGTTGGTTGGCCCTCGCTTCATACTCGTCGCCAAACCCACTGGCTCCAGGTCATTTACAAGTCTTGCTAGGTAAAGCTCCCCCCCCTTATTTCAGTTCTCTGGTCACCATAGCAGCACCCAGCACGTGCTCCAGCAGGTTTATTTCACTGATCACCCCCAAAGCCAATTTCTCTTTTGGCTGTTTTTCCTTCCAGTTCTCTGCTGCTAATGACTGGAACGAACTGCAAAAATCGCTGAAGCTGGAGACTCTTATCTCCTTCACTAACTTAATGCACCAGCTGTCAGAGCAGCTCACAGATCATTGCACCTGTACATAGCCCATCTGTAAATAGCCCATCCAACTACCTCATCCCCATACTGTATTTATTTATTTATTTTGCTCCTTTGCACCCCAGTATCTCTACTTGCACATTCATCTTCTGCACATCTGTCACTCCAGTGTTTAATTGCTATATCGTAATTACTTCGCCTCTATGGCCTATTTTATTGCCTTACCTCTCTTGTCTTACCTCATTTGCACACACTGTATATATACTTTTTTCACAACTGTATTATTGACTGTATGTTTGTTTTACTCCATGTGTAACTGTGTTGTTGTATGTGTCGAACTGCTTTGCTTTATCTTGGCCAGGTCGCAGTTGTAAATGAGAACTTGTTCTCAACTAGCCTACCTGGTTAAATAAATGTGAAATAAATTAAAACAAATTTGTGGACACCCCTTCAAATTAGTGGATGCAGCTATTTCAGCCACACTTGTTGCTGACTGGTATATCAAATTGAGCACACAACTATGCAATCTCTATAGACCAACTTTAGCAGTAGAATGGCCTTACTGAAGAGCTCAGTGACTTTCAACGTTGGACCATCATAGGATGCCACCTTTCCAACAAGTCAGTTCGTCAAATTTCTGCCCTGCTAGAATTGCCCCGGTCAACTGTAAGTGCTGTTATTGTGAAGTGGAAAGGTCTAGGAGCAACAATGGCTCAGCCGTAAAGTGGCACACAAGCTCACAGAATGTGACCGCTGAAGCGCATAGCGCGTAAAAATCGTCTTTCCTCAGCTGCAACACTCTACCAAGTTCCAAACTGCCTCTGGAAGCAATGTTAGCACAATAACTGTTATTGAGAGCTTCATGAAGTGGGTTTCCATGGCCGAGCAGACACATACAAGCCTAAGATCACCATGTGCAATGCCAAGCGTCAGCTGGAGTGGTGTAAAACTCGCCGCCATTGGACTTTGGAGCAGTGGAAATGCGTTCTCTGGAGTGATGAATCGCTGACTAATCCGGGTTTGGCAGATGCCAGGAGAACGCTACCTGCCCCAATGCATAGTACCTACTGTAAAGTTTGGTGGAGAAGGAATAATGATCTAGGGCTTTTTTTCATGGTTCTGGCTATGCCCCTTAGTTCCAGTGAAGGGTATTCTTAACCGTACAGCAGACAATGACATTCTAGTCGATCCTGTGTTTCCAATTTTTTGGGCAACAGTTTGGGGAAGGCCCTTTCCTGTTTCAGCATGACAATGCCCCCTTGCACAAAGCGAGGTCCATACAGAAATGGTTTGTTGAGATTGGTGTGGAAGAACTTGATTGGCCTGCACAGACCCCTGACCCCATCAAACACCTTTTGGGATGAATTGAAATCTGAATGTGAGCCAGGCCTAATCGCCCAATATCAGTGCCTGACCTGAATAATGCTCTTGTGGCTGGAGTCCCCACAGCAATATTCCAGCATCTAGTAGAAAGCCTTCCAAGAAGAGTGGAGGCTGTTATAACAGCAAAGGGGGGACCAACTCCATATTAATGATTTTGGAATGAGATGTTTGACGAGCAGGTGTCCACATACTTTTGGTCATGTAGTGTAGATAGCACCATGGGAGTTGGAGTTTTAGCTGCTCTCTCTGACTTTGTCCTGCCCTCCCTTGTTCCTCTCAGGTGTGTCTGACCGGCTGCTCCAGAGATCTGATGGTACGCGTGGACCAACTCTGTTTCGAGCACAACATCAAGGTCTTCTGTGGCGACGTCTTCGGTTACCACGGATACATGTTCTCCGACCTTGGCCAGGAGCACAACTATGTTGAGTGAGTGTTGTGTGTGTGTGATTTTCGTGTGTCTAATTTACTTGTCTTGATTATTCACCAGTTATACTTATGCTCATCTGTCCCTTGTTTTGATGCCCCCGTCTAGGGAGAAGCCCAAAGTAGTCAAGCCCAAAACAGAGGAGTCCAATGATGGACCCGAGGCCAAAAAAACAAAGATTGACTCAAATGAGACCACCATGATCAAAAAGGTGAGCATTGTATAATAATATCTCAATTAGCGTTATCCTCCTCCACATCTAATGACGTCATGTTCCTTGGCGCTCTCTCTGTCCCAACTGAACAGACGGCCTGCTTCTGCTCCTTGAAACTGGCTCTGGAAGTGGATTGGACCAATGAGAAGGCCAAGAGCAGCCTGAAGCACACCCCCGTGGACTACTTCCTGCTACACGGTACCTGCTCCTTCCACAAAGCCATTGGATATAAATATCTATCTGATAAAAGGGAGTTAGATCACTAACTGGCTGCCATCGCGTCTTTTTTCTTCTGCCATACATAACCGTGAAGCTATAGATTGATGCCCTCTACACGTGAGTGCCTGCAGCTCCAATGATATCGCCCACCACCATACCCCCCCCCCCCCCCCCTTCCTGTTTTGGTTGTTGTAGCATTGCACCCTGTTCCTTCTAGTCTGATTTGGTCCCTTAATAGCCTTCACCTGGTTTCATAGACCTTCTTAACATGGCTCTGTTTCCATCACAGGCTCTCCATGGCCAGTCGTGTGTGACTTTAGAACAGAGAAACAAACAGCTAGCCACCACCCACAACACTTCATCCGCAAGGCTGCGTACTCTAGCCCCTGTTGTTAGCTAATATTAAAATAACAGCCGGAAAGGAAAGAAGCTGTTCATTTGTTTGTTTTTGTCGTTTTCAGGAGGTGTCTTATAGCATTTGGGTTTCTATAATTATGTCTAGACGTAGTGGTATCTCTCGACCGAGCTGCTCTTGAGGAAGTGGTGCTTCCTCTGTTACAGCTCCTCTGTGTGTCAGGGGTTGGGGGTTAGCTTACTGTATGCAACCATAACACCTCTGGAGGAATGGAAGGCAGCACAGGCGTGGGGGCACAGGACTGTTTTCCCTCAACTTTGATTTAGTCAATGTAATTTGAATGTGTTGTTTTTGGTTCATCCGTTTGAATCTAATCAAGAATGTTCCAGACTACTCTCTTAAGACAATGTTTACTTTGCACAGATATCTTTGTACACTTACAGGTTGAGATAATTCAATGGGTGAGAGAATAGTTAGTTGAGGGTGATGATGGTGATTTATGCATTTCTTTTATTTATTTATTTTGCGAGCGTGCGTGCGAGGTGTCAATTCTACTGGAAATAGCCGTGGGCGGACTGGGCTCCATGATGTGTTTGATGGACAGCTAAAGAGAGGAAGTTATGACACCTGTTTTAACACTGAGGGGGCGAGTAGAGCTGCCAGGCTTAAAGGGGGGGTTTAGAACCTAAAACGTCTCCGTTGCAACGGTGCGTCCATCTCTCCCCTTTTTAATTATTTCCCTTTTAGTAATATTCCGACTCTAAACCACATCCTGCTCATATTGACACATCTGCCCACGGTCTCACACAGGATGGGTGTAGTACTAGTGGCGCGTGCTGACAGGATAAGGACAGGAGTCATAGATGTCTGATCACAGCCTTGTCAAACGGATCAAAAACTGCTCTTCATTCAAAGCCATTATCAGATGAAGAGGTTTGTTGGCGCAACACTTGTGGTGCGTTGATTGCCACTGTCAATCGTCTGTGGTACAACACAGATAAAGATCTGATTGCACACTGTTTCCACAAGATGATCAGTATGTAATTGGAAGCGTTTCCATTTTTTTGTACTTAAAAAAAAAGAACAAATTGCCAGCCAGTGTCATTCCAGCAAGTGATAGAATCACAACTCCACCAATATTTCCTTAGTAACATATTCTGTTTCGTATGGAAACGCAGCTCAGTATATGAAGCAATGTAACCCATAAAATCAGAGCTTCCTCTGTGTGTCTTCTATGGTTTCCAGCACTTCTCCACCACTCAATCTATTGTTTTCTCTCCGTTTGTTCCTCTCTTCTTTCCCACAGTACTGCTGAAGTTCCGTACAGACAAAGGTCGCGACCCCCACCCAGAAAGCTTTGAGGCAGATGCCATGCTCCTGAGACAGATCCGGGATGATGTCCTGGAGGCCATGGGACTGAGTAGCGACCTGCTACCTCACGACTTCGTCAGGTGCCCGGCTCAATTCCACCCAGATTTCACCACATGGTGCATCACTCGACAGCCACATATTAAGCTGGACTGTTAGTATTACAGTGCATTCGGAAAGTATTCAGACCCCTTGACTTTTTCCACATTAAGTTACGTTACAGCCTTATTCTAAAATGGAAAATCAATCTACACACAATACCCCATAATGACAAAGCAAAAACCTTAAATATAACATTTACATATGTATTCAGACCATTTACTCAGTACTTTGTTAAAGTACCTTTGGCAGTGATTTCAGCCTGGAGTCTTCTTGGGTATGATGCTACAAGCTTGGCACACCTGTATTTGGGGAGTTTCCCCTATTCTTCTCTGCAGATCCTCTCAAGTTCTGTCAAGGTTGGCTGGGGATCGTTGCTGCACAGTTATTTTTGGGTCTCTAGAGATGTTCGATCGGGTTCAAGTCCGGGCTCTCACTCAAGGACATTCAGTGACTTATCCCAAAGCCACTCCTGCGTGGTCTTGGCTGTGTGCTTAGGGTTGTTGTCCTCTTAGAAGGTGAACCTTCACCCCAGTCTGAGGACCTGAGCGCTCTGGAGCAGATTTTCATCAAGGATCTCTTTGTACTTTGCTCTGTTCATCTTGCCCTTGATCCTGACTAGTCTCCCAGTCCCTGCTGCTGAAAAACATCCCCACAGCATGATGCTGCCACCACCATGCTTCACCTTAGGGATGGTGCAAGGTTTCTTCCAGACGTGATACATGGCATTCAGGCCAAAGAGTTCAATCTTGGTTTCATCAGACCAGAGAATCTTGTTTCTCAAGGTCTGAGTCCTTTAGGTGCCTTTTGGAAAACTCCAAGCAGGTTGTCATGTGCCTTTTACTGAGGAGTGGCTTCCGTCTGGCCACTCTACCATAAAGGCCTGATTTGGTGGAGTGCTACAGAGAGGGTTGTCCTTCTGGAAGGTTCTCTCATCTCCACAGAAGAACTCTCGAGACAGAGCTCGAGAGTTGACTATCGGGTGACCATCAGGCTCTTGGTCACCTCCCTGACCAAGGCCCTTCTCCCCCGATTGCTCAGTTTGGCCGGGCGGGCAGCTCCAGGAAGAGTCTTGGTGGTTCCAAACTTTTTCCATTTAAGAATGATGGCGGCCACTCTGTTCTTGGGGACCTTCAATGCTGCAGAAATGTTTTGGTACCCTTCCCCAGATCTGTACCTCAACACAATCCTGTCTCAGAGCTCTATGGACAATTCCTTTGACCTCATGGCTTGGTTTTTGCTCTGACATGCACTGTCAACTGTGGGACCTTATATAGACAGGTGTGTGCCTTTCCAAATCATGTCCAATCAATTAAATGTACCACAGGTGGACTCCAATCAAGTTGTAGAAACATCTCAAGGATGATCAATGGAAACAGGATGCACCTGAGCTCAATTTCGAGTCTCATAGCAAAGGGTCTGAATACTTATGTAAGTAAGTTTTTTTTAATTTTTTTTATTTTAATTTTTTAAATAAATTGTTTTCTCTATTTCATTATGGGGTATTGTGTGTAGTTTGATGAGGGGAGAAAAACATTTATTCCATTTCAGAATAAGGCTGTAACGTAACAAAATGTGGAAGAAGTCAAGGGGTCTGAGTACTTTCCGATGGCACTGTAGGTTTGTAGGGGTTTTGCCAGTGATGGTAGTTATTAGATGTATCAAAGATCATCTGTAACTGGCTGCTCCATTCTGAGCTATTTCAGTTTTTCCAGAGGTAAGACGATTGTTAATTCATCCTACTGAACTGGAGAGTTTGTTTCTGTTGTTGACACTCACGTTGTTGTTTTGGGTTGTCATCAGCTACTGCTTCTCTGAGATGGCCCCTGTGTGTGCTGTGGTGGGAGGAGTGCTGGGACAGGAGGTTGTCAAGGTTGGTTGTCAGCTAGTTTTTTTTTGTATTATTGACTTTTCATTCGTTTCTGTGACTTTAAATCATTCTTACTTTACTGTCCATCCTGGCTCTAAACTAGTGTCAACCACCACACATCACAGACTGTCTGCACCACAGTTACTGCTGTGCAGCTTTCACTGGGGAGAAAGATGGCATGTTATATTTTGGGGAGGTAGAAAGCGAAACACTTGACAGCAGGCTGCTCCACTTGATTCTGGGTCCAATCCAAAAATATCCACTGATATGTTTCAGTCCTGTGGGGCTTTTGGGGAGATTGAGGCAGATGGTGTGGCTGTTTTGGATATGACCTGAGTATTGGAGAATAAGGGAAGTGTCACAGTCCAACCTATGTTTGAGAGTTGAGGGAACCAGGTGAGAAGAGGTAATGTCAGTCAGTACAGACGACAACCCTCTCAGCAGGATGATGTCACTGCGCCAGGCTTGTCTGTCTCCACGATATGATGTAATGATGAAACCGGATGAAACGGCCTGCAACCGGCCCGACGTCTCACTGGGTGAAGTCAAGCGATCGCACAACGGACAGTGCACCCGACGCTCACGCAATGGAGCGGACACTAGAGGACACCACGTGTATGGAAAGCTGGTGAAGCTCCCAGAGCAAAGCTATCCTTACCTATGGTTGGCTTAGTTTGAGAGATGGTCAGGTTGTGAGTGTGTGTTGTTGGCTGGTATTAGCGTCTTGTTTGTTTGTTTGTTTGTTTCTACAGGCTCTTTCCCAGAGAGACGCACCGCACAAGAACTTCTTCTTCTTTGACGGTATGAAGGGAAGCGGGGTGGTGGACTACTTTGGCCCAAAGTGATTGACCATATTCCCACCAGAGGAGGGAGAGGTGTGTGCATGGCACATTAAGGCCTACACTCACATGCACAATACGTTTGGTCATTCTTTTTTCCAGTCAGACCATTTATCAATGTGTAAGCGTTCACCTCCAGCTGAACGTTCAACGAGTGTTTCGACAGGCGAGAAGGATTTGTCGTTATACATGTTCTCCTTCTACTATACCTACGCGCGCGCGCACACACACACACAACACAGACGTTTTTTTTCAGCACGCCTTCTGGAAGTTCTCTTTTCTTGTTTGCTATTGTCAGACTGTCCGTTTTACGTTTCTAGCACAGAGGTATTTTTACATTTTGTAATAAAACTATTGTGAACAAAATTATTAGCCTTTTGAGGGGTTATTTGGAAATGAAAAGTAGTGACATTTTGAATGACTCAATAGGTGTCTAGCAGTGGGTCACATATGTTCCAATGAGTGGATATATGGCCGCTTGTCGGTGAAAGAGCAGGTATCAGTTCCCTGCAGCAGCAAAATACAGGGATTTTTCCAGGTGCTTCCAAGACATGCCATACAGGCCTATCATGAGCATCATAGTTTCCTCTTCAGTCACCAAAACAGGGGATGTCTCCCTCCATCAGCATTAGGTGGTTGGACAATGTGGAGTTGGTCTGTAGGTATGTGTATAGAAGGAGTGGCAACACCCTAGACTGAGTGTATGTACAGTACCAGTGAAGAGTTTGGACACACCTACTCATTCAAGGGTTTTTATTTGTACTATTTTCTACATTGTAGAATAATAGTGAAAACATCAAAACTATGAAATAACAGATATGGAATCAAATCAAAATCAAATTGTATTTGTCACGTGCTGAATACATTACTGTGAAATGCCCTTAACCAACGATGCAGTTAAATAAATGGTTAAGAAAATATTTACTAAATAAAGTATCACGTATCACCAAACGTTTTAAATCAAAATATTTTTTCTATTTGAGATTCTTCAAAGTAGTCACCCTTTGCCTTGATGACAGCTTTGCACACTCTTGGAATTCACTCAACCAGCTTCAGGAGGTAGTCACCTGAAATGCATTTCAATTAACAGGTATGCCTTGTTAAATGTTAATTTGTGGAATTTCTTTCCTTCTTAATGTGTTTGAGCCAATCAGTTGTGTTGTGACAAGGTAGGTTTGTATTCAGAAGATAGCCCTATTTGGTAAAAGACCCAAGTCCATATTATGGCAAGAACAGCTCAAATAAGCAAAGGAACAACAGTCCATCATTACTTTAAGACATGAAGATCTTAAAGTGATAAAGAAAAACCCTTAGATGAGTAGGTGTGTCAACTTGTTTGACTGGTACTGTACATCAGATAAATTAGTGGTGAGCTTTTGACATTGACACGTGACTGACTTCTCATTTACTGGTGCCCCATATGGGACATCTCTAGGCCTGCTGAACGTGTCACTGTTTTCTTGGCTGTGTAGACAACTATTCTTTGAATTTAACGACCTTGATAGAAATGACAACCTGTGTGGTGAAACGTCAATGTAAATTATGCTTCTTCCCCAAAAAGTATTTTTGTCCTTGACCATAAAACTACATGCAGAGAAGTCTTTTCAAGCCAGAGGCACAAAACAGCATGAAAGTCCACATAGTTTATCATGTTTGTTTGAGTATCTGTTTGTGACGTATTGAAGAGAGAACGGGGAGGGGAAAAGCACCTTGGTGGAAAATAAATGTCTTGTTTTTTGCCTGCAGTGGGGATTCATGAAAAGGAAAACAGCCAGAGCCTTGAAATGAAACCATGGCTGATTAAGCCCCATAAGGAGTCACTGCTCTTTTCCAGGGATTAGGAAAATACAGGATTAATTACTGACATCGCTTTAAGCCCATCCTTTTAATTAAAGCAAATCTCTTATCCCCCCCCCCTCCCCCACTCTCAAAAAAAGCTACCCCCTTCAGCACTGTGGTGTGGTCATTCATTTTGTCAAGACCCCCGACTGAGCAGCAAAGATCCAAGCGGTCATCCCAGACACCAATCACAATGGGGACCTCATTCTGCCACTGACACGGAGGGATTCAATTGGTTCATATGTGGCACAAAGTGCAGGTGAGGTCCTCTGGTCCAGATGTTGTCTGTTGACTCATTCCAACACGTCTCGACTGTGTGTTCAACGGGGGGCGGGGGTCTTATTCATTATAAGTAGGTGTCATTCGTCTTCTTGTTTTGGAAACAATGTGCAATCTAGGCCGTGTTTAGAACTATGAGAACAACAACAAAGCCTTCCAGAATAGAGGACATTGCCTACAGTACAACAATCTCCAAACAGTCCCACATAATATCATTAGCAGCCAACATCAGAGCATTACACACGTACATGTTTTTAAGCTTGCCTTACTGTGTAGTTATTCAAGATGTCTCTGCTCATGTTATCTGGTAATCCCCGACATGTTCTCCATATACTCTGTAGTGTTTCTGTTTGTCACGCACCTCCAGTCCAGACCACCACACTGACCATCACACGCTAGCCACAGTTGAAGCACAGTCCTCCATTCATCCACCACCAGGAATCAGGTGACTGACTACAAAGAGTCATTTGGTGTGATAAGATCTTACCAGTATAATAGAGTAGCAGAAACAGGAGACCAGTGAAAGAACATAACCTGAGATTGTTCTTTAATCCAGGGCCATGAGGATAAAGTACTTGTGAACCAACAAAAGTAATTGTATTATATTAACATTGCGCTGCAAAGGTTCACTCAATTTTATCACAGACAATCATATCATTCTATTAGAATCTTCATTTTAAAGGTCAAACGCAGCCCTTTTTATCTCGATATCAAATCACTTCTGGGTAACAATTAAATACCTTACTGTAATTATTTTCAATTAAAATGGTCAGAAAGAAACAAATCACATCTTAGCAAAGAGCAATTTCTCAAGGAAATGTTTTGCTAGAACTGTCTGGGAGTGTTGTGAGTCGGGAGGGGACAACTGACAACTAGGTGTTATTGGCAAGCAGGTTTGGAACTATTTTTCTTATTGATCTATTAACTCATTAACCGTCTGGTGATGTCACCTGGCAGGCAAAATATCCATTACACCAAAACAGGCAGACATTTCGGGCGGTCTTTTTAAAACAGCTCTTAAACTAGAAGGGCATTATCATCATTTTCACAATTTCAGAGTATTATTCCAACTTCATAATGTGGAAATATACATAAAACACAGAAAAATCACATTTTTGACTGCACTGGGCCTTTAATAAAAATCATAAGTTCTGATAATCTTACTCAAAAATACATGTCAGAACAAGTGAGTAGATTTCAAATCTTTATTGTAAAAAAGGAAAGAATCTGTACAAAAAATTCATGTAGAAAGTTCATAATACAAAAAAAAGAGTCAAAAATAGCACATTTTCACTGCATGAAACAGATTGAGATTACAAAAAAATGCGGAGCTACTTTACAGTACCTTCAGTAGCACCGTCCCTCTGTGAGGGAATGCATTGGAGAACGGAACCACAAGAAGTCACATAGTCAGGAAGTGGACCACGACACAGCACACACCACAGGATGTCATGAGCTAGTCAGGAAATTAACTACACATGCTCAGAACGCTATGGGGACGCCCAGTCACCCACAGAAAAAAAGTGGTTGGGTATTCTCACAGGTTCTTTGCGTACAAGTGTAATTACACTGCAAAAAGGGGCTCTTAAAAAAAAAGAAGCCCTGAACTGAAAACAAAGCAGACTGCAGTAATGTTAAGGCCATAAGTGATACAGTATGGCAACACAGAAAATAGGATGATCACAGTTGTATCCATCAGAACGTCTGTTTCAGGTTTACATGGCAAGTTGGGTGTTAACCTCTTGGGTTCAAGGTTAAACTGCTGGCTACAGTGAAGGCTCAGTTTCTCCCACTGACATGCAAACGTTCTCAACCGATTTCCATCACTACATTGCTTGTTGTTGTGACCTCTTTCTAGACATTTAGACCAACTTTGTTCCTCGTTGTAATGCTTTGGAATGATAGTAAGTTGGTTTACAGAAATGGTATGTGTTTCTTAAGGCCTGCTTTCCTGGACACTTTGAAATAAAACTTGATGCACAAACTGGTTATGGAAAAAATCATACTACGCCACTTTTAAATGGAATGCCTTGGCAAAGACAAATATCAATGCTCTAACACAGTTGACGGTTCACCCTTCGTGTAACTGGGGATGAACTGACTTGGGTCCAGTTAGTTCAGTCTATTGTCAGATATTTATCTGTCAGCTTTTTCAATCCTCATTTTATTGGTTCTTGGCTTTTAAATACATTTTGAAATCATCTTTTATTAGGAATGAAAAGTAAAAATAACTTAATTTCATCACACATTTTTTTCAAAACAAAACAAAATGCTACAAAACGTGGCTACCGTCACGATAAATGAAGGTCTTCAGTTTCTTCTCCCAAACTTCAATACATGTATCATACAATTAAGGGCAATTTGATCATCATTTGATCACCTTTAGTAATCATGAAAAGATTCAGATCCAAATCATGTTTTAACGAGAAATACCATCTCAAATCCACTGGATTTAAATACACTAACTGCTTCCAACTGTCGGTCCAAAGACAAAAACAACTGCACACATGGCAGATTTCAAACACAAACAGAGAACTTACAATTTAAGTACTTTTAAAGCTCATTGACTCTCATCCAATAATAACAGGTCTTCAGACAGCGAAATAACCATGATGGCTTGTTACTGGCTCCTACTATCAACCTCCATACCATGCCATCATCTCCCAAAACAAATATATACAAACAATTTAACACTGGTAATAATAGTGGGATTGTCCGACAGTGGTACTGCTCAACTCAGCGCCTCCAATAGAGGTGATGGTCTGGTAACTGACGCATACCGTGTTCAGTTCCAGTGTGTGTGTGTGTGTGCGTAAGGAATGTGTGTGTGTCAACTACTGCTCTATCCAGGGTCCCACACACCAACCGCTGATTGTCCCGGTGATAGAGTAGGCCGTTCTGGAGGGAGTGATGGAAAAGTCAATGAAATGTATTCAGGTTCAAAGGGAAGAGTAGCAAACATATCAATTTATATACACCACTACACTTTAAAAAAACAAAGTGCGATAGGGTTCTTCGGCTGTCCCCGTAGGAGAACCTTTTGAAGAACCCTTCTTGGTTCCAGGTAGAACCCTCCGTTTAAAGGGTTCTACTTGGAACCAAAAAGGGTTCAACCTTGAACCAAAAAGGGTTCTCCTATGGGGACAACTGAAGAACCCTTTTGAAACCCTTTATTTCTAGGAGAGCACTGGCATTTTTTACCAAGTCAAGTTGGTCTTGTCGGAAACTATAGGCCGAGCTCTTGGAGTGAGGACATCCTAGTTCTAGACAGTAATGATTGTATAGCGCAAGTGTGTCTCTACAGCAGATCCCATATACTATATCGCTATATTATTCAGGCCATAGTGTGACTTACAGGGGATTCTACACGGGCCCCTCAGTAGCCGCATCAAGCCACACTGTCCAGTTGAATTGCTCATTCTAGCATAGCCTCAGTTGGAAGAAGTTGTACACACACATACAGGAGCCATAGCCTCTTCACCAAGTAAAGCCTTCGCGTCACCACGACACCCAGCACTGTGCTTTACAGTTTACAAGGAAGGATAGGAACACACACACAAGCCCACACGGTCTGGGAGACCCACCTGGGTCAGAATGCTACATCAATAGCTGTCCCAACGAGAGATTGAAAAAAACATTATATATATATATATATATATATATATATATATATATATATATATATATACACACACACACACAAGATGTACAAAAGAGACAAAAGAAAAGGGGTCCGTCCGTTCCAGCGGACTCAGTCCATTCTGAAGCAGTCTGTGATTCGTCCAGTAGGGAGCTCCGGCGCATCCAATCCCGATCCAGAGTCAGTTTATCTCAGTCGGTGCAGAGTGCTGAGGGTATCCGAGAGGAAACGGAGGACTCCTAGACACAGGCCTCTCCAGCCCTGCCGTTGGGGGATGCCACCCTGAGAGAGAGACAGAGAGAGAAATAGGGAGAGAAGGAGAGATAGGGAAAATTTGTGGTCAGCCCCAAAACAATTGTGTCTTTTACTGTTGCCCTTTCAGTCTTGATGCTCGTTCAAATGAACGATTGTTGACAGTCTGCAGCAGTAAATAAGGGATAGAGGTCACATTGTTGATGATTGCAGTGTAAGACCACACGGATGTAAGTGACCTAATTCTGGACAACACTGAATTGACTTAGCTCTTAAGATCTATTTAGAATAGCTTGGGTCTTTACAAACATCCACAATTACACCAAGAGATTCATTTAGAAAATGCCATAGGATAGCATCCAGTTCCCTGCTTTAAGAGAAATTCACAACATCCTATCATTATGATATAGGCTCTGTGCAACCACTACTACACAGTCTCGTACTTTCTAGATTCTATACTTTTTAACGGACTTTAATATCCCCTTACTGGAACAGGTGAGCTTTCCCCGCATGTGAGTCTGTGTGCGTGTGTTTGTGTGTTTGTGTGTGTGTGTGTGCATGTGTTTGTGCGTGTGTGTGCGTGTGTTTGTGTGTGTGTGTGTGTGTGTGTGTGTGTGTATGTGTGTATGTGTTTGTGCGTTTGTGTGTGTGTGTGTGTGTGTGTGTGTGCGTGTGTGCGTGTGTGTGTTTGTGTGTGTGTGTGTGTGTGTGTGTGTGTGAGTGTGTGTGTTTGTATGTGTGTGTATGCCGTGCAACTGGGTGTAGTTAGGAAGTCCCAGACAGACACTGGCTGTAAAACAGAGCCAGGAGAGGCGGCACATCGCCCGTCAACAGCTGCTTTGAGTCACTCACTAAAAATAGCCCTGCTCCTTAGTGAGAGAGAGAGAAGTGAAAAAGAGAGTGAGAGAATGTGGGAAAGAGACAGAGAGAAGTAGTGAAAACCAGACACTGACAGACAGAGAGATGCCAGCAGAAAGCTTATAATAATACACAACGAAAGAGAATGAGATAGTTACCGCTCAGAGAGGAGAGAGAGGGAGGGAGAAAGAGAGGAAAGATTGAGAGGTGGGGAGAGAGAAAAATAGAGTAGGGGAGGATACAGGGTAAGAGAAGATAGAAAACCACTGGCCATGCAGAGAAAGAGGGGCACAGTTGGGGAGGTCACAAGACAAGATACAGACAAATAACTCTGAACAAGAGAAACAGTAGAGTGGTGTGTGTGTGTGTGTGTGTGTGTGTGTGTGTGTGTGTGTGTGTGTGTGTGTGTGTGCACGCGCCCTTTTGTTGTTACTCGTGCTCAGGAAGCCCCTGTTCTTTTAGCTATCCTCACTGTAAACCACGTTTCTGAAAATCCCCTGATACCAGACAGTAGGGCAAGAGCCAGTTTAACCAGGGCTTTATTATACTGTAATAAACTTGCCAGTTTATTATGTGTGTGTGGGTGTGCGAGCATTTGTGTCTATGTCTGCGAGTGTGCATAGTAAATGTCGGCTCGGGAGAGACATCCGTGTGAGTGAGTGAGCGCTGGAGTAGAGTGACGTCAGCTGTGTTTGTCTGCAGAGGGGGATGCAGGTTGCCGGGGAGGGGGGGGGGGGGGGATTAGCCTGTGTTTACCCCTGCGGCTGCCTAACTGACTGGCTCCTCACGCGATACAGCCCAGCAGGGCCCCCAGGGGGAGGGAGGGAGGTGAAGAGACAACGGAGGGAGGTAAAGAGACAACGGAGGGAGGGAGGGAAAGAGACAACGGAGGGAGGGAGGGAGGTAAAGAGACAACGGAGGGAGGTTGGTAAAGAGACAACAGAGGGAGGTAAAGAGGGAGGGAGGGAGGTAAAGAGACAGAGGGAGGGAGGGAGGGAGGTAAAGAGACAACGGAGGGAGGTAAAGAGACAACGGAGGGAGGGAGGGAGGGAGGGAGGTAAAAGAGACAACGGAGGGAGGTTGGGAGGTAAAGAGACAACGGAGGGAGGTAAAGAGACAACGGAGGGAGGTAAAGAGACAGAGGGAGGGAGGTAGGTAAAGAGACAGAGGGAGGGAGGGAGGTAAAGAGACAACGGAGGGAGGGAGGGAGGTAAAGAGACAACGGAGGGAGGTAAAGAGACAACGGAGGGAGGTAAAGAGACAGAGGGAGGGAGGTAGGTAAAGAGACAGAGGGAGGGAGGGAGGTAAAGAGACAACGGAGGGAGGGAGGGAGGTAAAGAGACAACGGAGGGAGGGAGGGAGGTAAAGAGACAATGGAGGGAGGGAGGTAAAGAGACAGAGGGAGGGAGGGAGGTTGGTAAAGAGACAACGGAGGGAGGGAGGTAAAGAGACAACGGAGGGAGGGAGGTAAAGATACAATGGAGGGAGGGAGGTACAGAGACAACGGAGGGAGGTTGGTAAAGAGACAACGGAGGGAGGGAGGTAAAGAGACAACGGAGGGAGGGAGGTAAAGAGACAACGGAGGGAAGGAGAAAAGAGACAACGGAGGGAGGTTGGTAAAGAGACAACGGAGGGAGGGAGGTAAAGAGACAACGGAGGGAGGGAGGTAAAGAGACAACGGAGGGAGGGAGGTAAAGAGACAACGGAGGGAGGGAGGTAAAGAGACAACGGAGGGAGGTTGGTAAAGAGACAACGGAGGGAGGTAAAGAGACAACGGAGGGAGGGAGGGAGGTAAAGAGACAACGGAGGGAGGTTGGTAAAGAGACAACGGAGGGACGGAGGAAGGTAAAGAGACAGAGGGAGGGAGCAGGTAAAGAGAGAGGGAGGGAGGGAGGTAAAGAGACAACGGAGGGAGGGAGGTAAAGAGACAACAGAGGGAGGGAGGTAAAGAGACAATGGAGGGAGGGAGGGAGAGAGGTTGGTAAAGAGACAACGGAGGGAGGGAGGGAGGTAAAGAGACAATGGAGGGAGGGAGGTAAAGAGACAACGGAGGGAGGGAGGTAAAGAGACAACGGAAGGAGGGAGGTAAAGAGACAACGGAGGGAGGGAGAAAAGAGACAACGGAGGGAGGTTGGTAAAGAGACAACGGAGGGAGGGAGGTAAAGAGACAACGGAGGGAGGTAGGTAAAGAGACAACGGAGGGAGGTTGGTAAAGAGACAACGGAGGGAGGTAAAGAGACAACGGAGGGAGGGAGGGAGGGAGGTAAAGAGACAACGGAGGGAGGGAGGTAAAGAGACAACTGAGGGAGGGAGGTAAAGAGACAATGGCGGGAGGGAGGTAAAGAGACAATGGAGGGAGGGATGTAAAGAGACAACGGAGGGAGGGAGGTAAAGAGACAACGGAGGGAGGGAGGTAAAGAGACAACGGAGGGAAGGAGAAAAGAGACAACGGAGGGAGGGAGGTAAAGAGACAACGGAGGGAGGGAGGTAAAGAGACAACGGAGGGAGGGAGGTAAAGAGACAACGGAGGGAGGGAGGTAAAGAGACAACGGAGGGAGGTAAAGAGACAGAGGGAGGGAGGTAGGTAAAGAGACAGAGGGAGGGAGGGAGGTAAAGAGACAACGGAGGGAGGGAGGGAGGTAAAGAGACAACGGAAGGAGGGAGGTAAAGAGACAGAGGGAGGGAGGGAGGTTGGTAAAGAGACAACGGAGGGAGGGAGGTAAAGAAACAACGGAGGGAGGGAGGGAGGTAAAGATAAAACGGAGGGAGGGAGGTACAGAGACAATGGAGGGAGGTTGGTAAAGAGACAACGGAGGGAGGGAGGTAAAGAGACAACGGAGGGAGGGAGGTAAAGAGACAACGGAGGGAAGGAGAAAAGAGACAACGGAGGGAGGTTGGTAAAGAGACAACGGAGGGAGGGAGGTAAAGAGACAACGGAGGGAGGGAGGTAAAGAGACAACGGAGGGAGGGAGGTAAAGAGACAACGGAGGGAGGGAGGTAAAGAGACAACGGAGGGAGGTTGGTAAAGAGACAACGGAGGGAGGTAAAGAGACAACGGAGGGAGGGAGGGAGGTAAAGAGACAACGGAGGGACGGAGGGAGGTAAAGAGACAGAGGGAGGGAAAAGGTAAAGAGACAGAGGGAGGGAGCAGGTAAAGAGACAGAGGGAGGGAAGGGGGGGTAAAGAGACAACGGAGGGAGGGAGGTAAAGAGACAACAGAGGGAGGGCGGTAAAGAGACAACGGAGGGAGGGAGGTAAAGAGACAACGGAGGGAGGGAGAAAAGAGACAACGGAGGGAGGTTGGTAAAGAGACAACGGAGGGAGGGAGGTAAAGAGACAACGGAGGGAGGGAGGTAAAGAGACAACGGAGGGAGGTAAAGAGACAACGGAGGGAGGGAGGGAGGGAGGTAAAGAGACAACGGAGGGAGGGAGGTAAAGAGACAACTGAGGGAGGGAGGTAAAGAGACAATGGAGGGAGGGAGGTAAAGAGACAACGGAGGGAGGGAGGTAAAGAGACAACGGAGGGAGGGAGGGAGGTAAAGAGACAACGGAGGGAGGGAGGTAAAGAGACAACGGAGGGAGGGAGTGAGGTAAAGAGACAACGGAGGGAGGGAGGTAGGTAAAGAGACAACGGAGGGAGGTAAAGAGACAACGGAGGGAGGGAGGGAGGGAGGTAAAATAGACAACGGAGGGAGGTTGGTAAAGAGACAACGGAGGGAGGGAGGTAAAGAGACAGAGGGAGGGAAAAGGTAAAGAGACAGAGGGAGGGAGGCGGGTAAAGAGACAGAGGGAGGGAGGGAGGTAAAGAGACAATGGAGGGAGGGAGGTAAAGAGACAACAGAGGGAGGGAGGTAAAGAGACAACGGAGGGAGGGAGGGAGGTAAAGAGACAGAGGGAGGGAGGGAGGTTGGTAAAGAAACAACGGAGGGAGGGAGGTTGGTAAAGAGACAACGGAGGGAGGGAGGGAGGTAAAGAGACAATGGAGGGAGGGAGGTAAAGAGACAACAGAGGGGGGAGGTAAAGAGACAACGGAGGGAGGGAGGTAAAGAGACAACGGAGGGAGGTTGGTAAAGAGACAACGGAGGGAGGTAAAGAGACAACGGAGGGAGGGAGGGAGGGAGGTAAAGAGACAGAGGGAGGGAGGGAGGTAAACAGACAACGGAGGGAGGTAAACAGACAACGGAGGGAGGGAGGGAGGGAGGGAGGTAAAAGAGACAACAGATGGAGGTTGGTAAAGAGACAACGGAGGGAGGGAGGGAGGTAAAGAGACAACGGAGGGAGGGAGGGAGGTAAAGAGACAGAGGGAGGGAAAAGGTAAAGAGACAGAGACAGAGGGAGGGAGGCAGGTAAAGAGACAGAGGGAGGGAGGGAGGTAAAGAGACAACGGAGGGAGGGAGGTAAAGAGACAACAGAGGGAGGGAGGTAAAGAGACAACAGAGGGAGGGAGGTAAAGAGACAACAGAGGGGGGGAGGTAAAGAGACAACGGAGGGAGGGAGGTAAAGAGACAACGGAGGGAGGTTGGTAAAGAGACAACGGAGGGAGGTAAAGAGACAACGGAGGGAGGGAGGGAGTTAAAGAGACAGAGGGAGGGAGGGAGGTAAAGAGACAACGGAGGGAGGGAGGGAGGTAAAGAGACAACGGAGGGAGGGAGGTAAAGAGACAACGGAGGGAGGGAGGGAGGTAAAGAGACAACGGAGGGAGGGAGGTAAAGAGACAACGGAGGGAGGGAGGGAGGTAAAGAGACAACGGAGGGAGGGAGTGAGGTAAAGAGACAACAGAGGGAGGGAGGGAGGTAAAGAGACAACGGAGGTTGGTAAAGAGACAACGGAGGGAGGGAGATAAAGAGACAACGGAGGGAGGGAGGTAAAAAGACAACGGAGGGAGGGAGGTAAAGAGACAACGGAGGGAGGGAGGGAGGTAAAGAGACAACGGAGGGAGGTTGGTAAAGAGACAACGGAAGGAGGGAGGTAAAGAGACAACGGAGGGAGGTTGGTAAAGAGACAACGGAGGGAGGGAGGTAAAGAGACAACGGAGGGAGGGAGGGAGGTAAAGATACAACGGAGGGAGGTTGCTAAAGAGACAACGGAGGGAGGGAGGTAAAGAGACAACTGAGGGAGGGAGGTAAAGAGACAACTGAGGGAGGGAGGTAAAGAGACAATGGAGGGAGGGAGGTAAAGAGACAATGGAGGGAGGGAGGTAAAGAGGCAACGGAGGGAGGGAGGTAAAGAGACAACGGAGGGAGGGAGGGAGGTAAAGAGACAACGGAGGGAGGGAGTGAGGTAAAGAGACAACGGAGGGAGGTAAAGAGACAACGGAGGGAAGGAGGGAGGTAAAGAGACAACGGAGGGAGGGAGGGAGGTAAAGAGACAACAAAGGGAGACAACGGAGGGAGGGCATCAAGTTCCAACAACTGGAAACTCAACTAAAGTCACAACACTCCCAGCTCATGGATATCAGATTGATCCATTCACACCACTGGCACATGAACACATTCTCAATCATGCACACACGCGCACACGCGCACACACTCACATATACACACACATACACACACACTCACATATACACATGCACACTTGCACATTTAAATTGATAACACCTCTACACATTTATCAGAACAGACCAAACAATACACCATCTCATAAAGGGATCATTTGACCTTACCATTCTCTGGAGGATCGTAGCATTCAAATCGTCGCCAATTCTCTTGAGCTGGTTGGCCACTAATTCCACCACCTCGTCGTCCAACCGCGGGTCCGCTACTCCAGGGGCTCTGTGCTGGGGAGAAGCCTGGGGAGAACGCTCTCTCTGGGGCAGCAGGTCAGGGAGGGGATCCCTGACTGTGGTGTCCTGGAGCTCTCTGTCTGGGTCTGGGGAGAAAAAACAACATGTACCATTACTGCCTCGGGCAGGCAGCTGGACCTCCATAGCCCACCACGACCATCTCTGAAACACAACATCAACTAGCCTATATCAACGGCAGCACAGACCAGGCTGAATCAGGTCAAGTTTGGGTAGGAGGCAGATAGTGGATAGCATGCTGGCACATAAAACATGTCTCCTGTATTTTATTATTTAACCTTTACTTAAGCAGGCAGGTCAGTTAAGAACAAATTCTTATTTACAATGACAGCCTAGGAACAGTGGGTTAACTACCTTGTTCAGGGGCAGAACGACAGACAACGGTTTACCTCTTCAGTTCAGGGATTCACTCTAGCAACCTTTCGGTTACTGGCCCAACGCTCTAACCACTAGGCTACCTGCTGCCCCTGTATATTGTTGTCACGTATAGCAACAAAAATATGGTCTAAAACACCCCCCCCCCCCCCCCCCCCCCCCCCCCCCCACACACACACACTTCTCTGGCTCCATAAGAGTCTTAGGTGTCTAGAAACAAGCATGTTGTCTGGTCTAAACCATATAGGCTACAGTCTTAATGATGGCTAGGCTGCTTAGCAACACAGACCCATTGTTTACTGGGTAAACATGTGCCCCCCCCTTCCCCCCAAAGCAACCCTCTTTTGAAAGTCAACCCTCACAATGCACCCCCCCCACCTCCCTCCACCACCCCTGTCAGACTGTTCAGGCTAGTCTCGAAGACTTTTTGAAATCTTGGGGGTTTCCGCCATCAACCCCGTATTTTCCCCTTCAAAGTTAGAATGTAATCTCTTAATCTGCTTAATAAATCTAGAATACGTGTGTTTGTGTATTATAGTGTTTGTTGAAAGGAGGAACTCCTGTCTCCTCTGTACAGCTTCAGAAGAGGTGGCATCACTGCCACTGCTGACAGTGGTCGAGAAAATACGTTTTAAATCAAATCACGTCAACTTTATTTGTCATATGCACAAGCTACACGGGGTGTGCACAGTACAATGAAATGCTTTAGTGACCGTTTATAAACTGCTGCGCTGTGTCAAGATTCATAGACACTTCAAATTAAGTGGAAGAAAAAACTATGTGCATTCTATGGATGGTTTCCGTCCAAATTTCCTCCTGAACCCCACTGTGTTTGTTCACAACCCTGACAGAACGCTCCACAGGAAGCAAGGCTCCTGGCAACCGCGGGATTTGTGTCACTGTCCTGAGTATTTTCTGATCCTTAAGATGCAGGTGACTAGACAGCGAGAGACAGCGAGAGACAGCGAGAGAGAGAGAGAGAGAGAGAGAGAGAGAATGGAGAGGAACTCTGGCTTGTTGCCAGGGTAACTATAAACTGGAATCAAGCCATTGGCGGACGGATTCAGTGGCTAGGCTGGGATAGGGTGGACAGGCTGAGGGGCGGGGAAGGACCAGTCTGCCCGGGGACTGGGGAAGGGGCAGAAAGAGCCAGAGAGCGCAAAAGTAGGAAACACAAGGGAGGGGAGGGGTTAAAAGAGGGATTAGAAACAGAAATGGTCAAGTAGTACAAGCGGCGGTCCCCGCGGAAGGTAACAGGGGGAGAGAGAGGGCTATGCCTCTAACCAGGGAGGGCATTGACAGGATGGATGGTTGACTGGCTTGTTGAGCTGACATCCCGCTGAAGGAAGTCGAGCAGACTTCTCTCTATGGGAAGCCATGAGCAGGGGACAAGTCTCGACATGCCCCAACCACAGTGTTTGACTTACAGCCAGAAAGAGAGAGAGCGCCAGAGAGAGAGATACTATTCCAAACTATTCCTTTCAGTTACATAGTAACTCCATAGCCCCAAGACCAAAGCCCTAAAATCCTCACATGCACACCAATACCACACCACATCAGTACAACCCTGAGCTCTTCTCTGACAAGATTCAGAGAAATAGCCTGATCCACACTTACCATTGTAGTAAATGACAGTGACAATTACCCAAATGCTGTAGCTTGTGTCCTTCAAAACATAGGCTTAACTTTTCCCACGTGTCAATGACTGTGAAGCTCCTATTCGAGATGCAATACTCTGACTGCCTTCTTCCTGGCCCCTCCCCTCATTGGTTCCCATCTCAATTGTTTAGCGGTTTGTTTACTCTTTCCACAAGCATGGACACACCAGATCTCAAACTGAGTGAATAAAACAGTAGCAAATGTGTAACATTCGGTTGAAAGCTTTCTATCTGGGGTCCATGCCATTGCCAGGGGCAGACTTCTTAGTTAGCAAGTTCATTCTAAAGGTGGCGCAGTGGTTAAGGGCACTGTACTGCAGTGCCAGCTGTGCCATCAGAGTCCCTGGGTTCGCGCCCAGGCTCTGTCGTAACCGGCTGTGGGGCGACGCACAATTGGCCTAGTGTCGTCCGGGTTAGGGAGGGCTTGGTCGGTAGGGGTGTCCTTGTCTCATCGCGCACCAGCGACTCCTGTGGCGGGCCGGGCGCAGTGCGCGCTAGCCAAGGTGGCCAGGTGCACAGTGTTTCCTCCGGGCTGGCTTCCGGGTTGGATGCGCGCTGTGTTAAGAAGCAGTGCGGCTTGGTTGGGTTGTGTATTGGAGGACACATGACTTTCAACCTTCGTCTCTCCTGAGCCCGTACGGGAGTTGTAGCGATGAGACAAGATAGTAGCTACTACAACAATTGGATACCATGAAATTGGGGAGAAAAAGGGGTAAAAAAAAATAATAATAATAATAAAAAATTTAAAAAGTTCATACTAAAGGCAATCTAGGTAAAGCGTCATCAGGTTTAGGCCATATAAGGGAGGATGCTTAAAGGGCACTGCTTGTATTTACATCCTACACGTGATGACAACAGTTTTATGACTACTAGCCAACCCATTTCTACTTGGTGGAAAATTAGCAGATGAGGAACTTCACTTAGATGTACAATGGCTTATCTTAGATGTACAAACATCAACAAGTATAATAACAATCACATTGAATTATATTGCTCCATAGTCAATGCATCTCTATTTCATCAACTTTCCTTTTTGATCGACTCACACATTCCATCACACAGTTGAGGGGGGAACTTTCCCATCCAATGCCACTGCACTAGCATGTGAGCATGGTGTCCTTTGATGCTAGTATTTCCTCATAGCAGTAAGCTATTCACAGCTACCACTTGTAATCCTATTCTAACATGACCATGGTTCCTGCCTCAGTGGCTTACCATTTAGGCCTATGCCTAAGAACTCTGTATTAGCAGCAACATAGACTATATGAAACATCACAGTATCCAGCAACTAGTAGTAATAACCTACCTGTGCTTGCTCTTCTGAGGGTGTCCAGTGGATGGGTACTGGGGGGTGGGGAGGCTTCTCTCTGGGGCTGGGGGGGTGGAGAGCCCTGGCTGGGCTGGGTGTCCATGTTGGAGGGCAGTTGGCAGGACTGGTGGTATGCAGCCTGGAGAGGGTTGTTGCTGCCACCAGGCCAGGCGTCTGGCCGCTGGACTTGCATGCTGCAGGTGTGTTGTCTGCCCCGACCATGGTGGTCCACTCCACTCTCCATCTGGGGGCGGGCCATACCAGGTGCAGTCTGTTGATGTTTACAAATGCATAACAAAATTGTAATAGACCATGACTGATCGCCCCTTTTTCAAGCTGTTGTCACCTGGTGGATATTGGGGAACTTTTTACTATGAGCAGTGTGTGTTTGTGTGTAAAGGTATGCAAACAATTAAGCCGTATAAGATAAGCCATCTTTCCGACTTGAGGTAACTCTCTCTGGTTCTAAATCAATAGTCTGGAAATGTTGGCAATATTAACTTGCTTGACCATGCTGTAGGTCATGTAACTGTTTGTTACTTGCAATATGCTGTGTGGACTTCACCAGACAGATGTTGTTTTCCGGTTTTATGATTAAACAAAGGTGCAGTTGAAATTATTCTGCCACTGTGTCTTCTTATTGTCTCGGCCTTAGACCTATATATCACGGTCACAAGGCATATGAACTACCATGTTATAGAGCAAACAACACAATTATCACAACACATATGTTGTAATAAATTATGTTTTTTTTCTGGCTTCACCACTGATTTTACCCATGCACCGCTACTGATGGAGGACTGCTCCTACTGGGAGAGACAATATGGCCGACCGGTGGCTTCAAAGCCTCTCAATGGCCAATACAAAGCATCAGAAATCCAGGGTTTATATACATCATTGGGTAATACACCATGTCAGGAAGAACTATGTCCTAGGGGTCTCGGTGCTGTGGTCTTTCATATTGCAGAGTTAGAAATTCCTCAAAACCAAATATCAAGCAACATTGTACATTAAATTTGGTTTAAAGGTACAAGCTTAAAATACCTTGTTCCACTGGAAATACATTGTCTTAGCATATGTATGTTTTCAAACAGTGACTTTTCGACAGACAGTTTAACCTACCAACCCATATGTTATGTGGCCGCTAGATGGCAGCCACTACGCCCTCGTGTGTGCGATCCTTATTTATAAACAAATCCACAGCCAAGCCAGCAGCGGGTCGACACGCGCTCATTCACATCACTGAGCGCGCCAAACTCTGTCGGCAGTAAAATTGTATTTTTTTTTGTCAAACGCCTGTCATCCCATTAACTTTGCAAAGCTTGATATTATTTTTTTTGCTCAAGCAAAACATGTATTTACGTTGTAACACACAGGTCGTATCATTCCTATCCGACTCAAAATACATAAAACGTTTCACACGGAAATGATGAAGTATGGAAAATAAACATTGAAGGTGGATTGTGATTGCGCAGGATAAACCGTTCCACGCGATAGGGGTCTGCCTCGGTCCCAACTTGTTGACATACTGCCTGTGACAGTCATGTAATTGAAGATGGGGAATTTTTTTAAAGAAAAATGGTATAAAAAACGTGAATTCCATATCTCGAAGTTGAACGTGGAAATGCATCACTGGGCTGCTGTCATATGTTATCTTATCTGTTCCTCTCCACACAACCATAAAAGTTCCCACATCAAACTCATGACAGCCAAGTGTGTAAAACAAGAGACAACAAACGCTTTCGAAAGCAGCAACCAACAAGATGATGCCACTTGAATTTCACACAAACACACTTTCTGCATTACAGGAAAACCCATTCATGCCGCTGACTCCTACCACGTGAATCCTTTATTTTCATATTTCTAAATAGCTAACTTACATCATTGATTGCCTCGAAAACTATCTTCTGAAACTACTACAATACGATTCAAATGTAGCATGCTAGCTATAATAGCCTAATTTGACGTGCCAAGTTATTTTGACAGCTAGCTAAATCCACAGCCGAAAAACCCTCTAAGGATTTAGATAGCACATTTTGTGTAGCTAGCCATATCTAACAACTCGACCTTGAAAGCTAACGTTAGCAGCCTGTCAAAACTCAGCTGTACAGTACAGCTGTAGCCAAGTCTAGCAGCATCATCAAGATATTTGCTAACTTTTAAGACTTACTTGATGTATCTGATGATTCGCGATTACTGTCAATCTGTCTGTAGTTGAGGCACTGTCGATGGCTTGTTGACATCAGAATGTGTCCAACAAGCGGCTTGTCCTTGCGTTGGATGTGGAAGAAAGTCCACTTGCAGTTTGTGACATTCCACGTTTCCCGCTGCGATTCTCAAAACAGTCAGCCCATTCAAACCGTATGGTCTTCTTTTATTCCGTGGAAAACGATGCTTATCCAACACGTTATCACCGAGCTATGGTCCAAATGTTGATAACAGGGGAGACTGTTTCATAGTGGTATTACTCTGCTTTCACTCCCGCGGTTGGCTGTTTCGCCACGCCCTCTCCTCGATGCATTACAACAAGTCCTGACATGCACATCGACAAGATACATGCTGCTACTCAGTTTAAATACCCCGGACAAGACTTTCAAGGAAGAAACAAAACAGCTTTTTGCCCAACCCTGCCCCATTCCCTCCCCTTTTGCTTTCCTGTGAGTTTACCACGTCTGTTGCACCTTTTATGTTAACGGTCAACAAAGCCTGGTTGGATAGTAGCTGGCTGGTGCCTCGAGCCTATGGGTGCAAAAATCTGTAATATTTTTAAACCTGTCCTATGTATACATTGAATGGTAAACAGCATAGTAAATCAACAGCAGCAGCGTTATTATCAATGCATGCATTTGTTTAGACCATAAAAATCATGTTGGTCTCTTTTGGTGTGTTGTGAAGTTGAGATGGGGTATGAGGAAATTGACTGCCTATGACAAGGGTTCAAAGTGCCTCTGCATTGCATATTATAACACGTAATATATGACGTCATTGGTTATAACCTCGTTATAACCATGGGCTGTAGGATACAATAACACAGACACATACATGAACAATTGTAGAGTAGGCCTGTTGCACATTGCTTGAATGACACTCATAACCTGTCACATTGTTAGGGGTGGTCACCCATTGACTTATTGCACCCCTTTTCTTTATCAATTGCATGCTTGTTATTCGAGATCAGATATTTTTATGATCACACATAGGGGAAAAATATACTTGAAAAAATCATTTAAACGTGTTGCCCTTTTGTGTGGGGAAAAAACAACCTTTTAGGGTAAGATTTATCTCTAAAAGGTATATTTTTCAATTTCTCATTTGGATAATTGCAATGATGCAATTGAAAATGGTATTTGTAATCCCTTACATTAAAGACACCAAATGCAAAATGATGACTAGGCCTATGCAGCTAATGCTTTGATGTTTTAAATCAAATCCTTAAATGACCTCCCACATAAACGAAAACATGCCCAAATTATAATATGGGATTAGGACATGTTTTGTCAAACACTGAAATCCAGTTATGACAAATCGCCTAATCTGTGGATATTCAACCTGCTTGCTGATATTGGATTAGATATATTAAATTGTAGTCTTCATGTGCTTTTCAAATGACAAGGCCTTTGCTTTTTTGTGTGTGGTTGTTTGCAAACATTTTGCTGATTTAGGATCTAGGGGTTTGTTGACTGGGTTACATTGCAGGCTCAATTTCATAGCCTATGTCTCTATAGCCTATACATGCATTCATTTAACACGTTTAATTATGATAATGTAGCCTATACACGCTGTCAAAATAACCACAAACTGCGCATTGGAAATCCCCTTGTCTTGTCCTTTAACCTCAGATGTGAAACGTGACTGTGCGACCATTGACCCCAACCATTCAGCTGCGGAGTGCTCGCGGTGTCTTTTGTTGCGGTGCCTAATCGGCTGGAAATGGCAGATTGTCCTCGCTAAAAAAGGGGAACCCCTCGCAGGTACATGTCCGGGCGAACATCCCATCATGGGCAAATTGGCTTGGCATCTTGTCAGTTTACACGACTCACGAGAGACCAGAACAGAAGGCAATACAATATACATGAATCTCGACCAACTCTCCCCACCTTGCCATACAGCTAGTTAAATTAATTGAGACATTATCTGTTTGCATATCTAGGAATGAAATATAGACATATTTTAGTTAATCTCTAGTAATTAAACGTATTTGGTGTGCTATTTAGATAAGAAACAGCCAAATGGCCTTGTATTTTAATTTCATGCTGAATGATTTATTAATTTTGCGTCTCACTTGGACAGTCATAATCATTAATGTATTCACACATCAGTGAATCCTGCTCTAGGGATCTATTGCTCTGATACAGAACACAAAGTGAACATTTTGATTGTGATGCACAGCGAATGCTTTTCGGGAACTGAGCCCGCATAATCAAATGTGACAACAAGCTGTCAACAATTTCATTGTTGGAATATATAATGCTGCTGCTGTACGCTGTGTGGTGCCACACTGACGATGCCGCTAATGGTGGATGATGAAGTTACGCCCTTGGTCATGTGATTGGTGTTCTATTCTTGGCTGCATCATGCGTTAAACGAGGGCACATACTTTGAGTGAGGTCATGCAACTCAAATGAGGGCATGCTAGCGCCACAACCACATGCACTAATTTATCTGCCCTGTCTGTTTACCTGCACATACACACTCCCTAATAGGCAATTTTCACCTCTGTGATAGTGACAAGCATGCAAATGAGATCATTTGCTTTGTACTGAGTTATCTCCCTGTTGTTTTCCCCATGCCCTCTGTTCTGTGCATCATCATCAGGTCCCCCCTATAGGAGGGTCATGTCAAGATACAGTTTATGTCAAATTTACTTCAAAAGTTGTCATTTTTTGCACTTGAGTTAACCCTAATCCTAACCCTTTTCCTAACCTTAAAACAAAGTATCCTAACCTGCAACTTTAATTATCCTAACCTGCTGCACAAATTCTGCACCAAATGTAAATTCTGACATAAACTGTATACCATCTAGTCAAAACTCTGTAGGAGGGCCAGAGGTAAAAGGTGTCTTTATGCGTCTTTGGGTCTCTGAAAAGCGCTATTTAAATCCAGTGTAATATTAGTATTGTAGGTGTTACAGGTGCTGAGAAGAGGACCCTTTCTCCGGTGGGTAGGAGGGTGTTGGGGGGCAGCCTACTTGAATGCCACAACCTGGTCAAGTCTGCCAGCCTTGCGAGGAGTGTGTGTGTGTGTGTGTGTGTGTGTGTGTGTGTGTGTGTGTGTGTGTGTGTGTGTGTGTGTGTGTGTGTGTGTGTTGTTTGTATCAGTCTGGTAGTAGTAACCAAAACAGAAGGCCACAGCACGTCTCCTAACACATTGTAGGATGAGCCAATGTTTGGGTTACCACAATGACATCATCCATTATCCCCCCCCCACACACACCCTCTCCTATTTTTTTCAATTAAGATGGGAGACTGCAGAACCCTCCCCCTCCTCCCCCCCACCTCAATTTCACAAATTACTTTTCATTGTTGCTGCCTTAATTAGCTGCCAAACAGGCGTAGTTGGGCCAGCTGAGGTGGCACTGGGCAAACAGTTGCCTCCACAAACAAGGTAATGGCAGGGTGCTGAGAGACAGACCTGAGACCTGAGCAAACCATCACCAGGTAGCACCCCTACCATGGAGTACTGTAGCAACCGGGGTCTACACTACTGTGTAAGAGACAGCGCGTGATAAACAGGCTTTCCCGAGAGTTCTGTCTACAGTCATTGGTCTCCATAGAGTGGAGACTAAGACTACTGTATATCTATAGCAGAGTCTGAAACTATACATGACAAACATATATAAACATTATATGGCTGTAGTTATTACTGTATACGACACAGATAACTATTTATCTTAGTGTTCCATAAATCAAACAACGTGCAAAACACCAGTCTCAAAGTCAACAGTGAAGAGGCAACTCCGGGATGCTGGTCTTCTAGGCAGAGTTCCTCCGTCCAGTGTCTGTGTTCTTTTGCCCATCTTAATCTTTTCTTTTTATTGGCCAGTCTGAGATATGGCTTTTTCTTTGCAACTCTGCCTAGAAGGCCAGCATCCCGGAGTCGCCTCTTCACTGTTGACTTTGAGACTGGTGTTTTGCAGGTACTATTTAATGAAGCTGCCAGTTGAGGACTTGTGAGGCGCCTGTTTCTCAAACTAGACACTAATGTACTTGTCCTCTTGCTCAGTTGTGCACCGGGGCCTCCCACTCTTTCTATTCTGGTTAGAGCCAGTTGCACTGTTCTGTGAATAGAGTAGTATACAGCATTGTACGAGATCTTCAGTTTCTTGGCAATTTATTAGATGGAATAGCCTTCATTTCTCAGAACAAGAAAAGACTGACGAGTTTCAGAAGAAATGTTTGTTTCTGGACATTTTGAGCCTGTAACCGAACCCACAAATGCTGATGCTCCAGATACTCAACTAGTCTAATCAGCACAACAGTTTAACTGTGCTAACATAATTGATCTAATGATCAATTAGCCTTTTAAAATGATAAACTTGGATTAGCTAACACAACGTGCCATTGGAACACATGGTTGCTGACAATGGGCCTCTGTACGCCTATGTAGATATTCTATAAAAAATCTGCCGTTTCCAGCTACAATAGTCATTTACAACATTAATGTCTACACTGTATTTCTGATCAATTCAATGTTATTTTAATGGACAAAAATGTGCTTTTCTTTAAAAAACAAGGACATTTCTAGTGACCCCAAACTTTTGAATGGTAGTATATACACTGCTCAAAAAAATAAAGGGAACACTTAAACAACACAATGTAACTCCAAGTCAATCACACTTCTGTGAAATCAAACTGTCCACTTAGGAAGCAACACTGATTGACAATACATTTCACATGCTGTTGTGCAAATGGAATAGACAATAGGTGGAAATTATAGGCAATTAGCAAGACACCCCCAATAAAGGGTTAGGGTTAGGGTTAGGGCTGTATATAGACTTGTTTATACTTTATTATTGACTGTATGTTTGTTTTACTCCATGTGTAACTCTGTGTTGTTGTATCTGTCGAACTGCTTTGCTTTATCTTGGCCAGGTCGCAATTGTAAATGAGAACTTGTTCTCAACTTGCCTACCTGGTTAAATAAAGGTAAAATAAATAAATAAATAAAAAGGAGTTCCTATGCTTCCTGGCTGATGTTTTGGTCACTTTTGAATGCTGGCGGTGCTTTCACTCTAGTGGTGGCATGAGACGGAGTCTACAACCCACACAAGTGGCTCAGGTAGTGCAGCTCATCCAGGATGGGACATCAATGCGAGCTGTGGCGAGAAGGTTTGCTGTGTCTGTCAGCGTAGTGTCCAGAGCATGGAGGCGCTACCAGGAGACAGGCCAATACATCAGGAGACGTGGAGGAGGCCGTAGGAGGGCAACAACCCAGCAGCAGGACCGCTACCTCCGCCTTTGTGCAAGGAGGAGCACTGCCAGAGCCCTGCAAAATGACCTCCTGCAGGCCACAAATGTGCATTTGTCTGCTCAAACGGTCAGAAACAGACTCCATGAGGATGGTATGAGGGCCCGACGTCCACAGGTGCGGGTTGTGCTTACAGCCCAACACCGTGCAGGACGTTTGGAATTTGCCAGAGAACATCAAGATTGGCAAATTGGCATTTCTTTGGGGGGCCATGTGCTCGCCAGAGGTAGCCTGACTGCCATTAGGTACCGAGATGAGATCCTCAGACCCCTTGTGAGACCATATGCTGGTGCGGTTGGCCCTGGGTTCCTCCTAATGCAAGACAATGCTAGACCTCATGTGGCTGGAGTGTGTCAGCAGGTCCTGCAAGAGGAAGGCATTGATGCAATGGACTGGTCCGCCCGTTCCCCAGATCTGAATCCAATTGAGCACATTTGGGACATCATGTCTCGCTCCATCCACCAACGCCACGTTGCACCACAGACTGCCCAGGAGTTGGCGGATGCTTTAGTCCAGATCTGGGAGGAGCTCCCTCAGGAGACCATCCGCCACCTCATCAGGAGCAAGCCCAGGCGTTGTAGGGAGGTCATACAGGCACGTGGAGGCCACACACACTACTGAGCCTCATTTTGACTTGTTTTAAGGACATTACATCAAAGTTGGATCAGCCTGTAGTGTGGTTTTCCACTTTAATTTTGAGTGTGACTCCAAATCCAGACCTCCATGGGTTGATAAATTTGATTTCCATTGATAATTTTTGAGTGATTTTGTTGTCAGCACATTCAACTATGTAATGAAAAAAGTATTCAATAAGATTATTTAATTCATTCACATCTAGGATGTGTTATTTTAGTGTTCCCTTTATTTTTTTGAGCAGTGTGTATATATATATATATATATATATATATATATATATATATATATATATATATATAGGTAACTCCATGGAGGGCTAGTTCCACTCCGGAACACACCTTCCATGCCTTTCATTATTTTCCATAGAACTTATAGACCCTCGTTGATTATCCCTTACATGTTGTGTGTACCAAATGTATAGCCTATGCTTGGTTTTGCAGATGCATAAACCACCTTAACAAATTAAACATTGCCAGAGTCATGTGTATAGGTGGCAGGGAAGTCAGGCGCAGGAGAATCAAACTTAGTGGAATGGAGTTGTTTAGTAACTTTAAACAAAACATAACTATGAATAACATAAAACAAAGTGGGTACGAGGACCCGTCGCGCACCAATACAAACAACACAAAATCTGAACAACAAACAATCTCTGACAAAGACATGAGGGGGAACAGAGGGTTAAATACATAACAGGTAATGAATGGGATTGAAACCAGGTGTGTAGGAAGACAAGACAAGACAAAACCAATGGGGGAAAAAAATGGATCAATGATGGCTAGAAGATGGTGACATCCACCTCCGATGCTCGAACAAGGAGGCATCGACTTCTGACAAACATGTAGGCTAACAGAAAGATCGACAGGACCAATGACATTCTCTCTCATCTCTCTGAATGGTGCATATGTCAGTCTCTGCAGTAAATTCAGCAAAGTCTTATCATATTGGATAAGGTTGAAGAAACCTTGGCCCCCTTGACAGCAAACACCAAATTCAGTTAGGCCCTATCAGAAACAAAACAGTTAAATGGATTCTGAAATTCTGTGTGAATTCAGTATAGCTAATGATTATCAAATATCCAAATATATTTATATATTCATATGTAGATATACATATTTTCTCTCTTTAAAATGTGATATACCGTGGCAAAATTACCAGGTGCTCTTCTAGTGTTGCACCCCTCCTCTATACTGTATCTCTGAATCCATCTCATGCATGTCACAAAAAGCATTGACTGTGACTTTTTTATGACTGTTCGTGAAGGCTAACCCAGACATGACTTTACGTTGAGGTCACAGGGCCTGTTGCATTGTAGGATAATTCATGAAATATGTGAAGAGATGCTCCTGTTTGAACAGGGCTTTAGTGATAAAGAGGTGTGATGCTTCAGGAACAACTATTACCTCATCATCATCACCCAGGGCTGGCTGGACAAATGGCTCATGGCTGAGGGGTGTCAGCTGTTGCCATCGTACCCTCATCTGACTCCTTTTAGTCCTACAATGCCTTGTTATCATAAGGCTGTGGAACACAATATGAAGGAATGTGCATTTTCAGCAATCCACATGAGATCCACACACTGCTTTCCCATGCGCTAGCGAGGCTGAAACCCAGGATTAGCAATAGAAACTAAATTAAAATGGCATCTTGGATACTCCTCATCAGCAGCCCAGCAATGCAAACCAGTGCACTTTTTCCTCCCTCTGTAGACTCATGGGTTCCCATATGGGCTCTCAGGGGTCCGTTGTTTGCCTGTCAAAACAATTAGGTCATCACCAGGTCTCTGTTGGGTTGCTCTGTTTACAGATCTCAGAGAGGTGGTAGCCATTGCATAGCAGTAATAGGACACCTTTTCGCTCAGTGACAGGTCCAGGATCTTGGACCATGGGTGGACAAACAATAGTAAGGTCTGTAACAGAATTCGACCACACGTCATTGTCTGTGTCAACAGATCGGTCAATACAAACCTGTAACTGATTCCTCTCCTCTTCACTCTCTTGAAGTGTTGACGCAGTGATACCAGGATCAAGTTGCATGGTGGCCTTATGAAATGATTGATACACAAATCTTGCATGCATTGTTTGTTTTACTTAACAATGGGATTGTGTGTATGTGCCATGCAGGGCTCACAAAACTCAAATTCATAGTGGATTGAATGATGAACTCACTTTTGTTTTGCACTGACTTTGCTGATAGCTACTTTATTGAGGAAAAATGTACTTACTATGACTGAGATATGTGGTTGTCCCATCTAGCTGTTTTAAGATGAATGCACTTACTGTAAATTGCTCTGGATAAGAGCATCTGCTAAATGACTCAAATGTAAACGCAATATAGGCCTACATCCTGGTGTTCATGAGCCATGGTGAGTAAGATGATGGATTTATTATTATTTAGGGTTTTACCTCATCGGTTTCTTTGTAGAATACACTTTCTTGGCAATTTCTTGTAGGCTACACTTTCTTGACAATTTCTTGTAGGCTACACTTTCTTGACAATTTCTTGTAGGCTACACTTTCTTGACACAACTCTCTAACTAACCTGTTGCACCTTTATCATAATTTCTGCCATAGAAAATACCAGAGGCGTCATTCCCGTGGGGGCACAGGGGTACGTGCCCAAACAGATTTGTCCTGTAATACTACTAGCCACGTAGCAATTTTATGAAGTTGGCTTTAGCTAGCCCGGATATGTTCCCAATGTCACAACCTTCATAACTAGCTACCAAGAAGGCATTTCAGGCTATCAATCAAGTTAGAGTAGATAGTTTGTCTATCTTAGTTGGCAAGCCTGCTGACAAGGTTGATAGATTTTTAGAAAAGCAAGCAATAACTAAATGTACCGAATAAGACTCACATTCCTTTCAATCTTTTACACAGATTTTAGCAGAAATGCAGAGAAGCATATGTAGTTTCTTTAAAAAAAGAACCCTTTGAAGAACCTTTTGGGTTCCATGTAGAACCCTTTCTACAGAGGGTTCTATGTGGAGCTCAAAACGGTTCTACCTGGAACCGAACCAAAAAGGGTTCTAGCTGGAGCCGGACCAAAAAGTGTTCTCCTATGGGGACAGCCGAATAACCCTTTTGGAAACCTTTTTTTAGTTGCAGGAGAAAGCTGTTTCGGGTGTTTGAAAAAGTCTCCAATTTATGGACTGGGCATAGCACCCCTCCCGACCAGCCACCAGCCATCTTCCTGTACTTTGTGCCCCCTCAGATTTTGTTTCAGGTGTTTGAAAAATACAACAGTCTCCAATTTATGGGCATAGCACCTTTCCAGACCAGCCTCCAGGCATCCTCACATACTTTGTGCCCCCTCAGATTTAAGGGGTGCATGACACCCCTGGAAAATACTTCATAAAGAACCACGTGATGATTGGTAATCTCGAATTATGCGTCCCTACAACAGAGAGTGCGTGTGAGAGAGCGATACCATATCTGTCACGGATTGTTTTCCTTTGATAAATCTCTTCTGCCCGGAAACAGCGTAGGGGCAGCAGTGGCGGGGAATGAGCGATTGGTTGGAACTGTGCGTGGCATGGAAGCCGTTGAGAGGATGTCAGTAACTCAATGAAGTGCTTGTGTCACTCAGTTTTAACATCATCCGTTTTCCATTTGTCTGCCTGCCTATTCAGGAGATAGTGATACACGCACCTATTTTTAAACTGTATAAGGAAGGACCAATTTTTTAAATTGTCCAAATTGTTTCAGTTGTTATAGACCTACACATTATTGTTATTTTAAAATGTTATATTCCCATTTCACCACAATTACACATTTTGTTTCCATAATTAATATTTGGCAACATGTGGCCAGAAGATCTCATATGTTCATAGGATCTATTTGAATGCATTGAAATGTGAATATTGCCCTCTGCCTGATCCAGTTAAGTATCTTAATTATAAAGCCACAGACTCTAATAACCGAACCCTTATAATAACCACAATAACTGATAGATGTTGACTACCAGATTTGACAACGCAGGATTATTGGTGTATTTTTTTTGGTAGACATTGTCGCCCCCTTGTGGATTTGGCAGATGTAGGCAAATTATATGCATTTTCACTCAAGTGAATCCTTACCAAACATAAACTGCTATCCGTTCATTTATTTCCTAGATATATAGGCTATTTATCTGTTAACATAGCCCACATTGTGGAGGCAGGTTTGAAATAGCACGCTATGCTTACTGTCTCTTTAAAAACTGTGAAGGTTCCAAATTTGGCAGGAAGTTGAATTGCCATTACAGGAAATTAGTATGGGGATACAATGTCGTGGAGCTGGATCTGATACATTGTATTGATCACACTGTCGGTAAACACAACTCGCTTTGATAAAGGTAATCTAGTTCGACTGTATTGTGATACTTTGTATCTTTACGCCAACCTCATAAACAATGTTGCATATTTTTAATGCAGTTACTTCCAACAGGGGGCTTCAACTCCATATTGATAGCGCAGACATGGCCCGGTGTGGTGTGCATACCTCACATGTGTCTAAATAAAACTATTAAAACCAAGGTTACTTACTTGTTTAATTTTTAAAGAGAGGCTAATGTGTAAGGTATTTGCTATAACATGTGGTTTGCGTATAATTTTAAGCTCCTTTCTAGGTTATGTGCACTCACTAATACGCTTAAGAAGGCTTTCTCACAGAACGCAGCTTGGACTCATGAAGGATTTATGGATTCACGTAGGCTACAACACCTTCGCTTTATGTAATTATTGGCTACCAATAGTCTTTAAGTGGCCAATTCCATTCTGGTACTCCGTTCATGCTGTACACACGGTTGTTTCACATTTGCATCCCCCTTCTATGCACAGCAGTGGTCATTGTGTAAACAACCCTTCAGGCTGCATTTCTCACAGACCTTTTTTAAACCCACATCAGCTGGAAGAGGCAGGATTTCAGCCCACCACCTGCGCATCAGGACGGGCTAGAGGCCATGGTGAGCTTCTGAAATGCAATTATATATTATGTGTTGTAATTTTGCAGATTGACTAGTTTAGGCTGATATATTATTTTAGTCTTAATTCAAACATTGCATAATCATACATAATAGCTTCTCTGAGAATATGTGATAATGCAAACCATAATGGGAATCAAATGTGCTGATACTAGTTGGTAGTTGGTTAACTATGACATGCAATACTAAAGTAATTGTACAGTGGGAAACAACTGTGTTAGGACGGCTGTGGCCGAGTACCGTAGATCAGCACCAATCACAGTGCTTGTTTTGACCAACACGTTGTAGAATCTCTGTAGAATCTTATTCTAAATGTATATACACCTTCAATTTCTCAGTCTACAGTGGTGGATCTCAAGACAAAGGAGGAGAAGGATGCAGAGCTTGACAGACGGATCGAGGCCCTGCGCAAGAAGAATGAAGCTCTGGTCCGGAGGTACCAGGTGAGCTCCCACAGGATCAGAGATATAGCCCTGTTGTTGCAGCAGCATTATCTGTGTGGTACAGTTGGTAGAACATGGCACTTGCAATGTCAGGATTGTGGGTACGATTCCCATTGTGACCACCCATTCGAAAATGTATGTACACACTATAACTTGCTTCAGATTAGTGTCTGCTAAATATGCTAAATAATATACCCTATTGTATTATGTTATTAGCTTATATCAAACAGCTACAGTACCAGTCAAAAGTTTGGACACTTACTCATTCAAGGTTTTTATTTTATTTTAATTTTTTACTATTTTCTACATTGTAGAATAATAGTGAAGTCATTAAAACTATGAAGCAACACACATGGAATCATGTAGTAACCAAAAAAGTGTTAAACATAAACAATTCTTCAAAGTAGCCACACTTTGCCTTGATGACAGCTTTGCACACTCTTGGCATTCTCTCAACCAGCTTCATGAGATAGTCACCTGGAATGTATTTCAATTAACAGTTGTGCCTTGTTAAAAGTTTATTTGTGGAATTTCTTTCCTTCTTAATGCGTTTGAGCCAATCAGTTGTGTTGTGACAAAGTAGGAACGGTATACAGAAGATAGACCTGTTTGGTAAAAGACCAAGTCCATATTTTGACAAGAACAGCTCAAATAAGCAAAGAGAAATGACAGTCCATCATTACTTTAAGACATGAAGGTCAGTCAATCTGGAAAATTTCAAGAACTTTGAAAGTTTCTTCAAGTGCAGTCGCAAAAACCATCAAGCGCTATGATGAAACTGCCTCTCATGAGGACCGCCACAGGAAAGAAAGACCCAGAGTTACCTCTGCTGTAGAGGATATGTTCATCAGAGTTACCAGCCTCAGAAATTGCAGCCCAAATAAATGCTTCACCGAGTTCAAGTAACAGACACATCTCAACATCAACTGTTCAGGAGACTGTGAATCAGGCCTCCGAGATAGAATTGCTGCAAAGAAACCACTACTAAAGGACAGCAATAATAAGAAGAGATATGCCTCTGGCCAAGAAACACGAGCAATGGACATTAGATAGGTGGAAATCTGTCCTTTGTTCTGATGAGTCCTAATTTGAGATTTTTGGTTCCAACCGCTGTGTCTTTGTGAGACGCAGAGTAGGTCAACGCTTGATCTCCGCATGTGTGGTTCCCACCATGAAACATGGAGGAGGATGTGTGATGGTGTAGGGGTGCTTTGCTGGTGACACTGTCTGTGATTTATTTAGAATTCAAGGAACACTTAATCAGCATGGTTACCACAGCATTCTGCAGTGATATGCCATCCCATCTGGTTTGCGCTTTGTGGGAGTATCATTTGTTTTTCAACAGGACAATGACCCAACACACCTCCAAGCTGTGTAAGGGCTATTTGACCAAGAAGGAAGGTGATGGACTGCTGCATCAGATGACCTGGCCTCCACAATCACCTGACCTCAACCTAATTGAGATGGTTTAGAATGAGTTGGACCACAGAGTGAAGGAAAAGCAGCCAACAAGTGCTCAGCATATGTGGGAACTCGTTAAGACAGTTGGAATAGCATTCCAGGTGAAACTGAGAGTGCCAAGAGTGTGCAAAGCTGTCATCAAGGCAAAGGGCAGTGGTGTAAAAATACTTTAAAGTACTACTTAAGTAGTTTTTTGGGGTATCCGTACTTTACTTTACTATTTATATTTTTGACAACTTTTACTTCACTACATTCCTAAAGACAATATTATACTTTTTACTCAATACATTTCCCCTGACAACCAAAGTACTCATTACATTTTGAATGCTTAGCAGGACAGGAAAATAATTAAATTGACGCACTTATCAAGAGATAATGTGGTCATCCCCTCGTGCGTCTGGCCTGGCGACACACTAAACATAAATGCATCTTTTGTAAATATTGTCTCAGTGTTGGAGTCCGGCAGTCCGTACATTTTAAAAACAAGAAAATGGTGCTGTCTGCTTTGGTTAATATAAGGAATTTTAAATGACTTACTTTTGATACTTAAGTATATTTAAAACCAAATGCTTTTAGACTTTTACTCAAGTAGTATTTTACTGGCTGACTTTCACTTGTACTTTCTATTTAAGTATCTATACCTTTGCTCAAGTATGACATTGTGTACTTTTATCCACCACTGGCAAAGGGTGGCTACTTTGAATAATATAAAATATATGTTGACTCTAGTTTATTTGGTTACTTTATGATTCCATATGTGTTATTTCATAGCTTTGACGTTTACTATTATTCTACAATGTAGAAAATAGTCAAACTAAAGAGAAACCCTTGAATGAGTAGCTGTGTCCAAACTTTTGACTAGTACTGTAAATTGCACGGCCACATCGCAAAATAGATATCTGACTGTCAAGATATTCATATTATGGTTATTATACTTTTCTGTTGAATCTCCCTGTATTCATGCTTGATTTATCAGGTTAGGGAGAGACACTGATGCGCCTTTGTGAGTCTATCATCAGCCAACCTTTGTTTTGTTATCTTTCTGCAGGAAATAGAAGAGGACAAAAAGAAGGCGGAGCAAGAGGGGATTGCCGTGAAGACGCACCCACCCAGGAAGAGCCGCCCTCACGATGGCCCGCCAGAGGGAGACAGATGGAGGACAGAGAAAGAGAGCTTCACTGTCACCGTAGACCTCTCCAAACCTGCAGGGGTGAGGCCAGAATGAGGGCTCTGTCTCAGCACATACTGTAGTACCAGGTTATATCAGACCAAGCTAACGAATGCCCAAATAAATCATGTTCATTAGGCACAAAAATTAGATATGGACTAGTTACTACCTGAACCTGTCCAATAAGAACACACATTTTCCATTTGAAAACTATTTATTCAGTTTGTGCCAACTGAATAAACATGATTTAAGAAGACCACAAACATGACAATGTGCACTCTCAAACACTTTGCTTGGAGAGAACCCCCTGAGCTCTGAAAGATGGCCTCTACCAGAACAAGTCTCATAGACTTTAACAGGTGCACATCTATTTGCCCGCTCACATCCAATTTCCTGTCAGTCAAACTATTCATATTCCCCTGCTGTGGCAGCTGGATGAGATTAGTGATACCTAATGGAGGATGTTGAAATGAGGTACACTTGAGAGGGACATATATCTTAAAGCAGCTGGGTGAAATGATGCTAGCTGAGTGGTATTCCTGACACAGACAGGAAAGTGATGACGTACACCATGAACAGAGAGATGTTTTGAAACCACTCATGGAAATTGTGTCTGGTTCCAACTTTATACCCCTGCTTCAGCTTGATGATTATACATCTACTGTATATTCAGATGGGTAAGTTATATAATTCTGTTCTACATAGGTAGAGGTGAATGCAAATCCCTTGCTATGGTTGTCCCAAATGGCAGCCTATTTGCTACATAAAGCACTACTTTTGACTAGAGCCTATGCACCCTGTATTTCTACCTGAAGGGGATGCTCTCGAGCCATTGCTGCTCTTGAATGTAATTCCAGTACATACTACCTCCTGTCAGACAGTATGTTTTTTAATCAGCCTCCTGTGGACTGGAGAGACAGGCTGGAGTACATTTTAATCAAAGCCTGGTGAGGTTTTTTGGGTCTCAGATGGCCCCTACAGCTGTGATCCACCCCACTCTTCACACTAAAGGTCACTCATTCAGACAAGAAGGGACTTGTTGAGGGTGCTGTAGTATTGCCCTAAATGGGTTATGATATGGATACGTTTTAGAGTTAAAAGCTCAGACACCTAAGTCTTCTTGCACCTTATACAGTGCGGCAAAAAAGTATTTAGTCAGCCACCAATTGTGCAAGTTCTCCCACTTACAAAGATGAGAGAGGCCTGTCATTTTCATCATAGGTACACTTCAACTATGACATACAAAATGAGGAAAACAATCCAGAAAATCACATTGTAGGATTTTTGATGAATTTATTTGCAAATTATGGTGGAAAATAAGTATTTGGTCAATAACAAACGTTTATCTCAATACTTTGTCATTGCCAACAAAGGGTATATAACAGAGGTCAAACGTTTTCTGTAAGTCTTCAAAAGGTTTTCACACACTGATGCTGGTATTTTGGCCCATTCCTCCATGCAGATCTCCTCTAGAGCAGTGATGTTTTGGGGCTGTTGCTGGGCAACACGGACTTTCAACTCCCTCCAAAGATTTTCTATGGGGTTGAGATCTGGAGACTGGCTAGGCCACTCCAGGACCTTGAAATGCTTCTTACGAAGCCACTCCTTCGTTGCCCGGGCGGTGTGTTTGGGATCATTGTCATGCTGAAAGACCCAGCCACGTTTCATCTTCAATGCCCTTGCTGATGGAAGGAGGTTTTCACTCAAAATCTCACGATACATGGCCCCATTCATTCTTTCCTTTACACGGATCAGTCGTCCTGGTCCCTTTGCAGAAAAACAGCCCCAAAGCATGATGTTTCCACCCCCATGCTTCACAGTAGGTATGGTGTTCTTTGGATGCAACTCAGCATTCTTTGTCCTCCAAACACGACGAGTTGAGTTTTTACCAAAAATGTATATTTTGGTGTCATATGGTCAGATGAAATTCTCCCAATCTTCTTCTGGATCATCCAAATGCTCTCTAGCAAACTTCAGACAGGGCTGGACATGTACTGGCTGGGGGCAGGGGGACACGTCTGGCACTGCAGGATTTGAGTCCCTGGTGGCGTAGTGTGTTACTGATGGTAGGCTTTGTTACTTTGGTCCCAGCTCTCTGCAGGTCATTCAGTAGGTCCCCCCGTGTGGTTCTGGGATTTTTGCTCACCGTTCTTGTGATCATTTTGACCCCACGGGGTGAGATCTTATGTGGAGCCCCAGAACGAGGGAGATTATCAGTGGTCTTGTATGTCTTCCATTTCCTAATAATTGCTCCCACAGTTGATTTCTTCAAACCAAGCTGCTTACCTATTGCAGATTCAGTCTTCCCAGCCTGGTGCAGGTCTACAATTTTGTTTCTGGTGTCCGTTGACAGCTCTTTGGTCTTGACCATAGTGGAGTTTGGAGTGTGACTGTTTGAGGTTGTGGACAGGTGTCTTTTATACTGATAACAACTTCAAACAGGTGCCATTAATACAGGTAACGAGTGGAGGACAGATGAGCCTCTTAAAGAAGAAGTTACAGGTCTGTGAGAGCCAGAAATCTTGCTTGTTTGTAGGTGACCAAATACATATTTTCCACCATAATTTGCAAATAAATTCATTAAAAATCCTACAATGTGATTTTCTGGATTTTTTTTCTCTCATTTTGTCTGTCATAGTTGAAGTGTACCTATGATAAAAATTACAGGCCTCTCTCAGCTTTTTAAGTGGGAGAACTTGCACAATTGGTGGCTGACTAAATACTTTTCCCCCCCACTGTATTATATTGTTGACCTTTGTTTTCAGAGACATCTGTTGTGTGTCTGGGAATTTGGAGTGACAATATAGCACTGTATGTATGCAAGGTTTATTCCGGTCTTTTAGTGGGTCAAGCGGGTCTAATCAAAACATGTGTTCTCCCTGCAGGAGAAACGGGTGATCAATGACTGGAAACAAGGGCCACCTCGAGGCAGGCGGGACTCTGAAGAGGGAGACGGCCCCAGAGCCCAAGGTGAAAGCCCTCCGCTGAGGGCCGGGTCCGGGCGGCTCAGCAGGGGTGGACAGAGAGGGGGAGGACCACGGCAGGAGAGGAGAGAGCAACGCCCTGACAGACTCCTAGCAGACCCACGCCAGGCCCATGACAGACCACCACGAGAGGACAGGGGTCCACGAGAGGACAGGGGTCCACCACGAGAGGACAGAGGTCCTCCACGAGAGGACAGAGGTCCTCCACGAGAGGACAGGGGTCCGCGAGAGGACAGGGGTCCTCCACGAGAGGACAGGGGTCCAGTCATGGAGGGGCCAGGAGAGGGGCCCGGCCGCAGTGAACGTGCTCCACGCGGAGGACGGAGAGGAAGAGGAGGCCGAGGAGGACGAGAAAGAGAAGAAGGAGGAGGACCACAGGGTGGTGACAGGAAGTCTAAGGTCTGTGAGCAAAATCATATCAGCTAATAACTAGCGAGGCAATGTTGCTATAGATGTGCCAGGTTGAGGTTTACCATGGGTATAGTCTCCATAATGATGGTTGGACTGTGTATCTTGATGATGATGATGTTGGTTACTTTGCAATGACATGAGTAATGGGAAGATGAGTACATACTATAGTAATTGAAGAAAAAGACTGAACAAGATTTAGAATATATGGGTGTGAAATTTAGCGAATTGGGATGGCATGCTCCTCTATTCTCTTTATTCTTTCTAAAATATTGTGCGTCTCTGTAGGAGTGGGAGGAGAAAAGGAGGCAGAACATTGAGAAGATGAACGAGGAGATGGAGAAGATTGCAGAGTATGAAAGAGGACAAAGGGTTTGTACAGGAAGCCATTTTGTAAAAATTGGATTACTATCAGATTATTTGATGACAGTTTAGCGTTGAAGACCTGAAATAGATAGGGTAAGGGTGCTGTCTTTGGAATCCTTCTGCAGCCTGCCGAGGGAGACAAGCCCATCCGTAACTTCCTGGATGACCCGCGGCGCTCCGGCCCAGTCCCGGACATGGACCGCAAGGAGGGCAGCCGCCGACATGTCCGAAACTGGGGTGGAGTAGATTTTGACAATGTGAAGACGGGATCTGAGCTGGAGAAGGAGTGGACAGTGAGTGCTCTGTTCTGTTTTGTAGAAGACCTGATCGGTCAAATGTTCTGTGTGGTTTGTCTTCTTCATTTTGTTGAAATGATTCCTTTATTCAAAATTAGAACAAAGTTTGATTTATCTGTTCCCTTCTCTCTTACATCCTGCTACTTTACACTTCCTCTCTCTCTTTCTCTCTCTCTCTCTCCAACAGAGTCGGAGACCAGGAGGCCCTAAGGGCTCCATGGATATGACCATGTCTATGACGGGCCGGGAGCGTGCCGAGTACCTCCGCTGGAAGAAGGAGCGTGAGGAGATTGACGAGGAGCGTCTGGCCAGGCACAGGAACGCCACGGGCCAGTGGAGACGGGAATGGGATGCCCAGAAGACTGACGGCTTGTGAGTGACCGACTGGAGGAGAACCGCGAACACCACTGACACGCTCTGATCACGGAGACAGCCAGGGCTTTATTCACAAAAACACCACAACAGCAGGCATTCAGTGAACCAAACCAGACAGTGCCTACTGAAGCCCAGGAATGACAACACCGCTCCTAAATATCTCATTATTACCGGATGCCACACTTGATGTTTTAGATGTTGTGTTCAATTTACTGTACATCCTGAGATGCAGCCCAGAAAGGGAGAACCACAGGAGCAAGATGACTGGAATAGGACATATCTAAATAATAGTGGATAAACATCTCACATTCAATACATCCTCTCTTTAGGTCTTTCTTTAGCCATGAGAGCATGAGGCCATGTGAGATTAGGAGGTCCATACAGGAGGGAGGCTGGTCAGGGGCTTGGCCGTGAGAAGGGGTTGCGTTTGAGTTTTTAAAATGTTTACAGGGACAGTGCACATTCATCAACGTTTCAGTAAAAGTGCTAGTTTTAGCCAGCCGGCTAATTTTCAACCGCAAGTCCCTGGGCAGTTTATTAAGAATACAGATAAATGATGAACAGCGAGCACATGCAGAGCAGCATAGGACAAACTACATGTATCAGACAGACAGCGCAATAGCACAAAAAGCAAGAAAACAAAATGCATAACGGAAACAGTGTTTCCACACCTCACAAGCTACAGACAGATAACATGGAAAGCGGCAATACCCAGCTAGGGAATATGTTCACAAGTCTGATTGTCCTTTAGGCATGTCTCTGTTTCTTGTGAAGGTGCGATAGGTGTGGGGGTGGTGGCAGGTAGGGATTGACAGGTCCAGTGGTGATGCAGTGTGACAGGGTGAGAAGGTCTGACCCTGCGGCGCTTTCACAGGTTTAAGGAGGACCCAGCTGTGGCTGCAGAGGCCATGCTGCCAGACCAGGGAGGCAGAAGGAGAGGCAAGTCACACCCCCGCCCCCCCCCCAGACTCTGATGACAAGGCGTTGTTAGTTCCCACTGTTCCACAATCACTGACGGACAAGGACGGCAGACTTTACTCAACCCTTTCTCCCTCTCTATCCCAAACAAACACGTTCACCCATTCACGGATAAGTGCACGCACACAATCAACACTTCAAACCTAAACCTTTCCCTTAGACACGTTGATGCTTTGTCTGAGCAACACTCTCATTTGAAGAACACTTTTATCCAGGCCCCGTTAACATAGTGTATTATCTGTGTATATGGTAGATAGTGTTGTTGTGGTGGCCCTGTGTGTAGTGATGTGAGTGATGTCACTCTGTGTGTCCTCCCCACAGCCAGGGGGCGTGGCTCCCGCACGCAGCCTCACGGCAGGGCCTCAGGTTAGCCAATGGCATGGGACTGAGTTGGTGTGTGTTCCGTGTCCCCCCGCGTGTGTGTTAGGTTGTGTCCCGAACGGCATCTGATTCCCAAGTCGTGAACTAAATAGTTAATAGAGGTGCTATTTGGGACTGAGCCCTATTCTAGACATCACGTCTGACTTCGAGACAACCATGGAATGCCGCCACGGGTTGATCAAGCACAACCTAGCCAGGAATACCAGTGTGTCTGTAGTCTGAATATATGCATTGCCCCTCAGATGCTCTCCTGAGGATGGAACTAGCCTCCCTCATTGAATGCACTTGCTTTGGCTGTGTGTCCGTGTGTGTTTGTCTCACAGTTGTCGCTCTGTGGCGTCTCTGAGCTGCTATGTGTTGCAGTATTTCTCCATCCCTTCCTCGAAACCCAACAGCAAATGTGTGTCCCCCAAATGGCACCCTATTCCCTTATTAGTGCACTACTTTTAACTAGGGTCCTGGTCAAAAGTAGTTCACTATAAAGGGAATAGGGTGCCATTTCAGAGCAGCGCTGCTGTGTCAGTACTGGGGCTGCCATTCATTTGTTTTCAAGGTCTTGAAACCTAGTCTTCCACCCCAAACCCTCTAAACTGAACTCTCTTCCTCCCTCATCCTTTACTTCCCGCAGACGAGGTGAAGGCGCCTCCCAAGGTGCCCACGTTCGGAGACTTCCTGGGGCAGGGTAGAGGACCCAGGGAGGGGGGCCGTGGAGAGCGGGGGAGGGGACGAGGACAGAGACAGAGCTACAGGTATAGCTTCTCTTCTAAGGCTCTGACTGCATCTGTTGTTTTGGTTCCTCTCCATTCCACTGACTGGATCTCTTTGACAGCATGCACGATAACCGCTGGGAGGTGGAGAAGGAGGAGGACGGGGAGAAGGAGGAGGACGGGGAGAAAGAGAAGGAAGACAAACCCAAGAAGGAGGAGAAGACTCGGAAGGAGGAAGCGAAGCCCAAAGCTCCCTCATCACAAAAGGTATGTCGTCTCCCACCACCCCACACTGGGGTCTGTGTTTTAGCACATGTATGCCTGTGTTGTTTTTGAACATGATCTCTTTCCATGATCCACATTAAGAGGTGACTTGTCTGTTTCTTTCCCTCTTAGATGGAGGAGAAGAGTGGTGACGCAGAGGAGGATGAGGATGAGTGGGAGGATGCCAGCGACGAAGAGGACGAGGATATGGACGGGGTTGATGACTCGGAGGGAGACGATGAGGGGGATGAGGAAGGGAAAGACGGACTGTCCCCGACGAAGGCACCTCGCTCAGAAACCACAGCAGGGAAGCCCGCCGCCACCTCACCTCCTCCCTCCACTCCCCCCTCCGCAGCCAGTCCTAAAGAGCAGCGCACCCCGAGGCCCAAGGTCTACATCCCCTCCCAACAGGAGGCTCAGGACTCCCCCGCTGGCCCCAAGCCCCTCAGCCCCTTCTCTCCCCTGGACGGCCACCAGCCTGTCACAGACTGGGGGGAGGAGATGGAGATGCAGTCCCCCCGGAGCAGTATGGGGGAGAACCACCTGAAACCGCCTAGCACTGAGGGAAGCCCTGCCCAGGTTAAGGTCCAAGAAGACAACCGCAACTCCAGCCCCAGCCCAACCCCCAGTCCCAGCAAGCCAGCAGAGCCAGAGAAGGAGAGGGACACACGGACAGGTACAGATATTTATATACTGGTTTGACGGTTGTATTATGTTGCAAGAGCATAACATACATTTGGCATGCTGTTGAATGTGCTACCCTTTTAATTCAGGATAAACCTGCAAAGTTGATCAGAAGAAGATGTGTGTTTTGATGCTCAGCATTCTATCAGTAGTCTGTTCTGGGGGGTTTTTCATCCACACTCATACCCTCCCCCTATCGTTCTCTATAACTCACAGTTGTGGTCACTGCTGCTCCACCGGAGGAGACTCTGATCCAGGAAATAACTTCTGTATCATCATCATCATCATCATCATTAGAGCTTGTCTCTACCCCCACTGACCTCCCAGAGAAAGAGGAGACTACAACCACTCCACCAGCCCAAGAGACACCTGCTACCCCCACAGAGGGTAATTATCACACTGCAAAGCAGCTGTTTTTATCTCAATATCAAATCATTTCTGGGTAACAATGGAGTACCTTACCAATAGTTTTCAATTAAAATGGTAAAAAATAAACAAAAATAGCTTCTTAGCAAAGAAGAATTTCTCAAGCAAGAATTTTGCTAAGACCGTCTGTGAGTGGTCTGAGTGGGGAGGGGACAACTGAAAACTAGCTGTTATTCGTAGAAAGGTTTAGAACTTTCTTTCTTATTGGTCTATTAACTAATTGGCTTGATGTCACCAGGCAGGCCAGAACTCCATCCCACCTAAACAGGCAGAAATTTCAGGCGGCCTTTTCAAACAGCTCTTACACTAAAAGGGCATTATCATAATTTTCACTATTTCACAGTATTATTCCAGCCTCCAGAAATATATATAAAACACATGAATTTCATGTTTTCGACTGCACTCTGCCTTTATTGTTAATATGGTGACTAAAAGATCCCATAGGGCTGAATTACACACATAATATAAATGCAGGCAAAGCAGCACTGTTGCTTATGGTCACCTGACATTTTATATTTATGACCATTTGAAGGTTGTGGTAAAAATCAAATGATGTGTCTGACTCGTTCTTCCTTCCCTGTACCATCTGAACCAGATGAGGAGGAGACCCCTGCCGCCACTCTTACCCCTGTCCTGGTGATTGACCAGAGCCTGTCTGAGCTGGCCACTGCCCCAGAGATGGCCCCAGACACCTCGGAACAGTCGTCTTCAGGTGCGGTTCATATCACTGACTTTGAGACGGTGGCTTTCTGTAAGAAGTCTCTGACTCCCGCCGAGCACTAACCACAAAACACAAACCAACGTACCTCCCTCTTTCCCTCTATCTTTCCCTCTTATTTATTTTTCTTTGTTCGCCACTCACCTCTCTCTGTCCTCTCCATCTGTCTGTCGGAAGTTGGCTGACTGGCATGACCCCACAACCGACGTCTACTGTCACTCACTGCATCACTTGGCATTCTTTGGCCAATTGAAGCCCTCTCTTTTCTCCAAATCCTCTGTGAAACTCCTCCGCCTTGCTGTTTCCTCCTGGGGAAATGAATGTACTAACCTCCGTCGCCATCACTATGGCTACCACACCTCACTGTGTGAACCCCTGTCGTTTTACCCCTTCAACACCTTTCCTTTTGGTTCTCCTTCTCATTTCCTTGTTTTGTGGGTTAATGCATTTACTACGCATGCTGCCCACCCTGTCCCCAACCTCGAATGAGCAGAATCATATATATTTTCTGTTTTTCATGGGTTTGTTAATCGCATGACTGTCATATGGGATGAAGAGTGGCTTGAGAAGGATGAGAAATCAAATTTGCTCTTCCTTTAATTTTTCCTCGTCGTGCTGCTTCTTAAATTGACGTCTGTTTGGCAAAGACTTCACTACGCCTGAAATGGAATGTTGCAAATGATGCTAACCAGAACTAGACACTCATTGGATGGTAACAGAACATGTTTAAACAGTGCATTACTCAATTGAAACCACCAATCACATGTGTGTTTGGAAAATGTTTGTTTTTTTGCCCTGTTTGTTATGTATTTTGTCTCATGTCATCAAAATGCATAACTTAGCCTTTCCCAGAGTCTCCACTTTGACATTCCTAGGAAGGTTGAATACCGCGTCTCTTTAAAGCTCTTCAATGACAAACACAACGATTCCTGTGTTTCTCACTTAAAGCTAAAATACTTAGTTGCCACATCCGGTGTTGGACGTATAAGTTAATGACGTATACCCATTGGATTCTTGAAGAGTGTAACTTAGAGATGCCTCATTAGGCACACATTCTCGACCTTCACCTCTCCCGAGTCTGTACGGGAGCAGCGATGGGACAAGGCTGTAACTACCAATTTGGATATCACGAAATTGGGGAGACAAATTGTGTAAAAAGTACACACACAAAAAAAAATGCCTCATGAGCTTAGTTCAACTGTCATACTCTATGAGAGAACCCAAAATATAAGCTTGTTTTACTCCAGTGTTTGTAAACAAACACTATAGCCCCAAAAGATGGTTAAAACGATCATCTCGATATCATGGATGGTCAGTGTCTGCATCCATAGCTCTGTCTATGAATTTGAGAGCGGTTACATTTCTCCAGGCCCCATCCCTTAGCGTGATACCTAAACAGAAGGGGTGTGTCCACTTTGTTATTGTTTCAATTAAGGATTCTAGCTTTAATATTTTCAGAAACCATTTCTTGCTTTCTCATAAGCTTAGTTAAAAAAAATAATAATAATGTTAATAGTTACATTATAAAACGTGGCCCATTAGCACAGTATAAAATGCACTCTATAAATCATTTTTTAACGATGTGTAGGATAATGTGCATTCATTGCGCTCCCTTTGTCTCTGAGGGCAGAGTGCTAAGAATTAGCACTGACATGCCTTTTTAGAAGTGGATCATTTATTATTAATAACTCAAGTTTTTATGCTCTTTAATACATCAGTAGAGTTTATCTGTAACAGCCCAGATTGTATATTTAGTGATACACAGAACAAATAAATGTAGCATTTCCCTGTGGAGCTACAATGCACTACACTTTGACAACGCAGCTTAAATGCCCCCCAAAAATTGCCATTTTGAAGGTGGGATTCTATGAATAGATTTTTGTAGATGTTTAGTCGTGAGTACTAGAATGTAGAATCTGTCCCTCAACCCTTATGAGTGTTCTGTTGTAGACCGATAGCTTCATCATGGATTGTTTTTTTCCCTTCATTTTGGTTTTTGTAGGTTATTGCACCCATCTGACGCCATGACTTCAAATATGAGGTGATTGACAGCAGTACTTCTGTATCACAACATGATACCGTTAGGACTGTTTTTCTTATTGAAGCTAATGTAGTGAAAACTCCCATAGTCTGTAAAAGGCTCTTCTGAGTAGATAAATTATTCCTTGTTGTCTGGTCCTTGTCATCATTGTTAGGTTTCTCCTTACAGCCTTTTAAGTGTTTCTCTGGTGGTAATCACCACAGCTAATGGCTGGGTATGCATCCCAAACAGCACCCCATTCCATTGATAGTGCACTACTTTTATAGGGCTCTGGTCAAAGGGAATAGGGTGCCATTTTGGACTAAACCTGGGTGTCTATGCTTTGGCTGAATGAAGACGCTCACTGCGCCAAATCCGATTAGTCTAATGAGGGTGGAGATCGGTGAAGTACAGGAAGAAGAGGCACAATTAGCATTGAAAGGCTTTTATGAGGAGATTAGCCGCAGTCTGACCGACATGATGGTATGGATGTAATGGAGACCCTTTTGAACTCTGAGCCTGATTGATTAAAACCGCCTCTCTTCGAGTTCTTTTGATGTTTTTGAGGGAGACTAATATTGGTCCATGACAGGGACTGTTACCCGATCAAATGAGCATTGCAGAAAATGCCTGTTTGGTTGTTGGACACATACTATCAATGGTGAGTAACTTGGGTTACGTTAATCTGTGCATATTAAATATATCGTAGTACTATAATATCATGAATGAGTTTTGCATACATTTTTGGACAATTATTGGTACTTATTTGTCTGCTGAGAGCTAATACCAGACCATACCAGGACCATGCCCTGCCATACCATGCCATGCTGTCCCATGCATGTTGTGCTGCGTTAGCAGTGTTGCAGACAGCCAGACAGCAGATTAAACCAGCTTGCAGCCAGTGACCCCCACACTCCCTCTGTTCTCTATCGACAGGCTGAGAGCTGCTCTGGGAAACTGACTTTTCAGTGCTAGTGGTTCACAGATGATGGTAGGATGAGGAGAGAGGAGGGGAGAAAATAATGACAAGAAGAAAGGAAACCGGGCCTCGCACACCATGACTGGAACAGCCATCACAGACATCCTGGAGGGACGTGGCCAGGCACCTGGCCTCCAAACATCTCCCTCTCCTCAATAATCAGACCACATATGTTCTGTACTGTTTGAGCTGCAAGTTGCATAGAATAATGATACTGCCATTCATCTGAGCCACTATGGTAAATGGCTTAGGTTTTATAGCAGCCAATTAGGATCTTACTGTGATGTCAAGTCAACAAAGCCCCAACTTGTTTTTACCTTTTGATATATGTGTATGATTTAACAAATCAAATTATTACATTTAGCGAAGACTCACAAATATGAAATTCTCACCTCAATTGTTCAACCTTGGCATTTTATTTTTTTTAACTCCAACTCTTTTGAAAGGTCAAAGAGACTGTTATGCCTCTTCAACATGGCAAAAAAATACATATATGGAATGCTAACAGTTGAAAGAGCATTCTCCTCCCTCAATATAGACAGCTTATTGACTACAGTTTATCCACACTTGTTTTAATAGCCTTTACTTTAAAGATTCCCAAACCCTCTCTTTGTGGAGTTTGTATGATTAGAGTTTGATCCCCTTTATCCTTAACTCAATACATTTTAGTTGTATTTTGTCATGAAACAAATCATGTGAACAAATTTAAGCCATGGCATTGAAAAATGTACATTATGTTTCCTAATAATCATGTAACAAAGTTGGTTTAGATTTGGGACCCCAAGAGGAGTGTAGTTAAAATGATATTAGTTTATTTTTAAGTGAGATACACTGTACTTAACCAAGCACAGGCATAAAGTGACCCTGACAATGTTTGTTAATAACCATCCAAAGCTTTCCTTTCGTTTCTCATTTGCGATAGATCGCTAGTGGCCTTTCTAGTTTTAGTCGAGGGGCATCAGACATGTACCAACATGTACCAACATGTACCAACATGTACCTCAACAGACCAAGATTTTGTTTAGATTTTTAAGTCTCGTTGGCTTTTTTTTGCCTACTCTTGGTCATGAACTCAATCTGGCTCACCTATAATGAACACGAGCACAGATATTAAACTATGCTTTAATTTTATTTCTTGAAAAGGAATGAAGAGTTTAAATGAATTGAATGGATCAAGAACTCAAGGAAATGCAATATGTAGTTTAGTATTTTGAATTCCAACTAAACATTCCAATGTTTTGTGTGGGAAAAAAGGCATCTATTTTTGTTCTTTGTGATTTGCATTTGGATATCCTCATTCTTTTCCGTTTCTGATGACTTAGTGATTGTATTACAAGCATCAAATTTTCCTGCACTTCTAAAATGTCTGCGTTTTGAATATAAAACTACATTATTTGGGTATGCTTTTGGAGTGGAGTGTAACTGGCCTGTCTAAACTAGCATGATCTAAAATTCAAGACTTTGTTTATCTGTTGATTACCATGAATTAGTTTTTATCCCAAGATATTGACACTTTAATCAATCAAGCAGAAGATTACATTTGATAGCTTTTTCTTTAAGTATTACATTGTGATTTGGCAGGAAATTCATTGTTTCATACGCAACTGTCAAATGTACAACATGAAATGTGTTCTGTTTATTTTGCTTCTTAGTTTCCATATCAAATAAATGTATGGTGGTCAGGTCTCTATGTTTCTTGTGATTCACAATAGTCTTGGGGAGGCAGAGAGCGAGACACAGCTGCATGTGAGCTCTCACATTTTTCAACATTTTTTTTCAAACAGATAGATTTGGAGTAATGAGATTTTCATCAGGGACAAATGCAGTATGCTACCCTCCACAGCATGGCCTTCGCTCCAGATCAAAACTCCAAACATACAACCTAATTTTGGCCAAATTAACCGGATAGATTACTGCTACCAAGGTTTCCTTTTTCCAAGCTATACAGAGGGTGCTCTAGCAAACAAACAGCAGAGACCTGAGGACACCCTCCAACCTGGAACTGAGTGAGTAGTGTTTGGTCTGATGCTATTTTGAAAGCCAAGAAGAAAAAATAAAGTACATTACAATGATATATTTTAATTTATGGAGACTGAATGCTGAGTTAAGGCTGCCAGGCTTGCTAGACAGACCAGATATAACTTCAATTAGCACTGAGGTGTGAAGTGAAAGGTGTTGAGGCCTTGGGCCCAACCAGTGGCAGGAGTATTTGAAGACACCTCCTGCTGTTCAAAGACCATCCACTGGCGTTTTCTACAAGAAATCTGCCTCCAGAAATAAAAGTTTCTCCCAAGTGGGTGTGACACCTATTCCTGTTGACTGCTGCTTGGATTCCACCTGGCGATCTGTTCACCGTCTTCCATGGCCTGTCTCCTCCTGTCTGGTACAGGTACCCCCCTCCCTCCCGAGCTTTTGCTCGCCTCCATCACACACATTGTCGGGGCGAGTGACTCTGAACTTGATGGCTAGCCCCAAGTCGTTATTTATTTATTTTCTTGTGCATTTTGCTGTTTGCCTCATGACTCCTGCATGCTTTGATGACTACGAACTTTCTTTACCCAACCGTGGGACAGACTGTTTGTTCCCACACTCGGGACTCTGACTCTATTGGTTACGCAGAGCTCTCCCTGTCCTATGCCGTGCCTTGATTGTATAACTATTGATGATATCTGGAAATGTGCATGTACACCCTGGCCCATCTATTGTTTCAGGCCCCAATTCTGACTTGTGCTCCGATATCTGCCTCACTGATTTCTGCTCTCATTAAAGCCTGGGTTTTCTGCACGTTAAACTCTAGAAGCTTATTACCTAAAATGGATCAAATGAAAGTGTGGGTTCACAGCTCCAATCCAGATGTTGGTCATTACTGAGACGGGGTTAAGGAAGAGTGTTTTGAATACTGATGTAAACCTTTCTGGTTATAACCTTTTTTTGGCTAGACAGATCTTCCAGGTGGGGGAGTGGCGGTATTTACCAAGAATCACCTTCAGTGCTCGGTTGTCTCCACCAAGTCTGTCCCCAAACAATTTGATTTGCTGGTTTTAAGCATAAAACTTTCAAATAGTACTTTGTTGACTGTTGCTGGGTGCTATTGTCCTCCAGCACCGGCCTGTACCCTATCTGCCCTAAGCCCTATCCTGGCCCCTTACACTAAGTCTGAATTTGTCCTGCTAGTTGACCTAAACAAGGACATGCTTATTAAACCACTTGACCAAGTCCTAAAACAATGGGACTCCCTAAATCTTTCTCAGATTATTACCAATCCCACAAGGTATGACTCCAAACACCCAGAAAAGGCTACTTTCCTCTATGTTATCCTCACAAATAATCCTGATAGGTGTCAGTCTGGTGTTTTCTGTAATGACCTTAGTGATCACTGTTTTGCAGCCTGTGTTCGTAATGGCTGCTCAGTGAAACGACCTGTCCTGATTTGCCATAGATGCTTGCTAGAAAACTTTTAATTAGCAAGCCTTCCTTCATGAACTGGCCTCTGTAAAATGGTATAGAATCAGCTTGACCCCCTCTGTCCAAGACGCTTGGACCTTCTTTTTTTTCATATTTTTTTCATACTTTCAGTGGTATTGTTAACAGACACGTCCCCATAAAGAAAATGAGAATTTAAAAACAGGTTCAGCTCCTGGTTCTACAGTGATCTTGTGGAGTTACTCCACCTCGAATTGCATTTGGCTAAAGGATCGGCACACGCATACTCAGGCTGACTGGCTCTCGTCCGGAAGGCCAAAGTTAGTTACTTTAAGGAGCAGTTCTCTCTCTGTGGGTCTAACCCCAAGAAGTTCTGGAAAACTGTTAAAGACCTGGAGAGTAAACCCTCCTCCTCACAGCTGCCCATGTCCCTTAATGTTGATGATGTGGTTGTTACTGACAGGATGGCTGAGCTCTTTAATCACCACTTAATTAAGTCAGGATTCCTATTTGACTCAGCCATGCCTCCTTGCCTGTCCAACATTTCCTCATCTCCCACCCCTTCTAATGCGACTATCCCTGATGCTCCTCTTCTCCCTCTTTTTCCCCTGCCTCGCCACATAGTTTCTCCTTGCAGGCAGTCACTGAGTCTGAGGTGCTAAAGGAGCTCCTGAAACTTGACCCCAAAAAACATCTGGGTCAGATGGTTTAGACCCTTTCTTCTTTAAGGTTGCTGCCCATATCATCTCCAAGCCTATCCCTGACCTTTTTAACCTGTCTCTCCTTTCTGGGGAGGTTCCCATTGCTTGGAAGGCAGCCACGGTTCATCCTTTATTTAAGGGGGAGATCAAGCTGATCCTAGCTGTTATAGGCCTACTTCTATTTTGCCCTGTTTATCAAACGTGTCAGAAGAACTTGTCAATAATCAACTGACTTGCTTTCTTGATGTCTGTAGTATTCTCTCTGGTATGCAATCTGGTTTCCGCTCAGGTTATGGATGTGTCACTGCAACCTTAAAGGTCCTCAATGATGTCACCATTGCCCTTGATTCTAAGCAATATTGTGCTGCTATTTTTATTGACTTTGCCAAAGTTTTTGATATGGTAGACCATTCCATTCTTGTGGGCCAGCTAAAGAGTATTGGTGTCTATGAGGGGTCTTTGGCCTGGTTTACTAACTACCTCAGAGTGCAGTGTAGAAAGTCTGAAAATCTGCTGTCTCACCCACTGCCTGTCATCAAGGGAGTACCCCAAGGCTCAATCCTATGCCCCACGCTCTTCTCAATTGACATCAACAACATAGCTGGCAGTAGGAAGCTCTCTCATCCATGTATATGCAAATGACGGTCTTGTACTCAGCTGGCCTCTCTCCAGATTTTGTGTTAAATGCTCTACAACAAAGCTTTCTTAGTGTCCAACAAGCTTTCTCTACCCTTTACCTTTGTTTTGGAGGTGTTCAGAACAATGTTATGGGGTTTGGTAAGAAGAATGCCACTCTCCTCACAGGTGTGATTACTACCTCTGAGGGTTTAGAGGTAGTCACCTCATGCAAGTACTTGGGAGTATGGCTAGATGGTACACTGTCCTTCTCTCAGCACATATCAAACCCGCAGGCTAAAGTTAAATCTAGACTTAGAGGAAACCATCGTAATCGCTCCTGTTTCACCCCAGCTGCCAAACTAACCCTGATTCAGATGGATGACCATGCTATATTATGGAGACATAATTTATAGATCGGCAGGTAAGGGTGCTCTCAAGCAGCTAGTTGTTCTTTACCATTCGGCCATCAGATTTGCCACAAATGCTCCTTATAGGACACATAACTGTACTCTATGCTCCTCTGTAAACTGGTCATCTCTGTATACCTGTCACAAGACCAACTGGTTGATGCTTATTTATAAAACCCTGATAGGCCTCACTCCCCCATATGAGATACCTACTGCAGCCCTCATCCTCTACATACAACACCCGTTCTGCCAGTCACATTCTGTTAAAGGTCCCCAAAGCGTGCACATTCCAGGGTTGCTCTTTCAGTTCACTGGACAGTTTTATCTCAGTCTCTTCATTCAAAGACTCAATCATGGACACTTTTACTGACAGTTGTGGCTGCTTTGCATGATGTATTGTTGTCTCTACCTTGCCCTTTGCTGTTGTTTGTACCATATTGTGATGCTACCATGGTGTGTTGCTGCCTTGCTATGTTGTTGTCTTAAGTCTCTCTTTATGTAATGGTGTGGTGTCTCTCGTCGTGATGTGTGTTTTGTCCAATTTAAAAATAAAGATTTAATCCCAGCCCGCCTCCCCTCCGGAGGCATTTTGGTAGGCCGTCATTGTAAATAAGAATGTATTCTTAACAGACTTGCCTAGTGAAGTAAATAAAGGTTAAATAAATAAGTGCAACCTCAAACGGCTGCCTGACCTATTTTGCGCCTCTTGTGAGTGTTGGGATTATAATGTGAACACTCCAGGGAGAATATTGTTTGATGCTTTTAAATCTATTTCACCTTCCACGAGACCAGAAATATGAAAATAAAATAAATGAATACCCTGCAGATTTTTATGTTCATGCTTTGGTAAATAAATCTAACTTGATTTTTAGATCTACAACCCTCATGGACAACATTTTGATAGGGGTCTGTGCGATAAACATAGGTGCATTTGCCTATCATATTTCTGGGACGTAGGCTAACTGCTAACTGTGAAACTATAATCCAATCAATGTGCTTTTATAGTTTTTGACCCGCCCCATTTGAGCCTTTTAAATTGTGAGCTTTTCTGGTGCGCTCCAGTCGCCCTGTCCAGTTCATAGAGAGGGTTAATTAAAGCATCATCCCACCGGGAGCAGTGACAGCGGTTTCCACAATGCCCACCTGACTTGATGGGGGAAGAGATCATTTTGAGGATTTGGACACTACCACATGAACAGACTACATTCATTGCCAGAACAAGGGTATAACAATTGCAAGATGAAAGCCAACACACAAGTTACCACGGTGAAGCAGAACGGGGATATGAACAGGAGGCCGAGCTATACCGGCGACCAGCGGGTGAAACATGCCAACATAACCACAAAGATTTGGGTGAAAGTGGCGATGGCGATTGCTTATTTCATATGCGTGTCAATATCTGCCTTTATTCTGGCAATCTACTATGTTTTCTTTTGGAGTCCGGATCCTGTCAATGCCCCGGAATCGGACAATGTCACCATCCCGGCAGTAACCAATAACACAATGTGCCAGCCAAGGTTATGACTGCGTTAGGTCCGTAGACTATCCTCCGCGGTGATATCCCGCGCAATGCTTGACACTTTTTAGATGCGCTTTAGGACACCTGGAGACAACCTAGGCACACGCAGCAATGATGTACCGCGACAGAGGGGACAGCAAGACGTTATTTGAAGAAGGATATTGGGATTTTTGCAGCAGTCTGCTGAACTATACAGGTTAGCCTACCGAGGAATCAAATTAGAGGTTGACAGCCTAAAGACTTGTGATTGCCTGTAGCTTTTCGGATGCAGAGGGAGGGACATTTTATTCAATAAACCCATCCACTCAGATTATCTCTGTTACTATAGAAATGTAGAGACAGTTTAGTACGTAACTTCAGAGCATAGACAAATAATTCACCTTCAGTGGAACTGTTGTAGCCTGTGACACACCCCTGTGGACTATCTGTTATCTATTGTGTTGCACTGTACCCCCCCCCCCCCTGTACAATTTAAATAGGTATAACAAAAATGTGACAGTTGTTTTTACTTTTTCATTATAGACAGCATTTAGTTTCTAAGTACATAAACATTCACAATGTATGTTTTGGATTTCATTATGCTCTGTGTGTAATATGATATTCTCAAAAGGCAATCAATTAGAATCAAGCAGATGTTTCTTTTGTACTGTTCCATGGAGAACAGGCACAGGAATTGGGCACACTACATCTGCCTTTTGTCATTTAATGAGTCAAGCATCTCCTATGATCCTACATGCTTCATGGTTCACAATAGTGATGAAAGAGTGCAGTTTGTCCTCTGACCCCCAGACTCCTCTTGATCGGCACTTCTTTTTTGTCCATTTTCGTCATTACCTGTCTATCTTTGTTTTATCAAACTTCAGTTGGTCTATTGCTAAGAGAAGTAAACACAGCCTACCATTAGCCCACTGCTTTCAAACATCATGACAGTAGCTATGATTGACAATTATTGTTACCACTGAACAGTCAGTTGGTGTACCCCACTACTCTCTCCCTATGTCTCGAAGGCATATGGGGAAAGCGGGAGAGAGTTGCAACACTTCCTTCGATCAATAATTAAATTGCGCTGAAAGTTGTCAGGACCCATTCCTTCTCTCTGGCTGCCTTTGCCTCCATCTCCGAGGCGACACCCATGTATGACTCAGCATGACAGAACAAAGGCTCCAAGAAGCTCACATTTTTTTTCAACAGCTGTGATGTGATGGCTCCTGAAGAAGCCTGTCAGTTGACACTTAAAAAAAAAATGTACACCCAACTTTTGATTAACCAAGGTGGGAACTGGGAAGGTGGATTAGGGTGGACACTCCTGACAGAAGTTGTAAGTGTCGTTAAGAAGGGAACTGAGGGACCTGTCTGAGCTGGATCTGACCCCTACAAATCTGCCACCAGACATTCCCCTCATGTTCCTGCTGTCAGGATCAGCTCTATTGGAGTTCTGCCTTCTGTGTAGGTAAAGAAGTATTAGCTACACTGCTGTACTTGATATTAAACAGTACACTGAACAACATTGATTAGAAAATGACACTGGTGCTCTACGATGCCATGGGATCCTGCAATGGGAGCACGGTGCCCTAATGTTCTCTCAATACATTCACTAGAAACAAGATAGTGAGACGGTTAGGGAAAATATCCTAACTGCTGTAGTTTAATTTCCACAAGAAATCGTGTCATTTCCTCAATGTTCTTAGTTTGGTTGTGTGGAATTCTCTTGATAACAATATCCACTCTGGGTTCAAGACCATTGGACCAATGGAAATTCAATAAGTTCAAGTCATTAGAAAGGTAGAATTGTCTTTATTACCTATTATTATTGTCAATTAATAAAATAATAGCATACAAATAGCAATACACAGAATTGCAATTGTTGTGCTCTAAGAGAACACTAAAAATTATTAATATATAGGTAATAATACGAATATTTCATTACAGTTTAGAAAATGTGTAGTATGTGGTCATTATCGAACATTTCCACTTCAACACAATACTAATAAGGGAGAAGATATCTGTTTCGCCACTAGGGGTCATTGTTATACAAATTATGAGTATGTGGACGATTACATCATGCCAGTCTTCTATTACAATCTGTAACAGCCATATCTGCTGTCCTTGGCGACTTTCCAAAAATAATTATAAAACTGGCACACCCAGTTGCAATTGGACATTAATATTGTATTTTGACGACAAAATGTGTTGAATACAATATCAGTATTTGCAATGTAATGGAAGCACACAGTGTTGTATTTGCTGATTCTCAGCAATCAATATTTGCTTGAGTTTTCATAATTAAAAGCTGCCGCTCTAACATTCCGTTAAGTACAAAACTAGATATTATAGTAAAACAACTCAACAATTCACGTGGACAACTCACATTATCATGTTGGCATTCCAAAATCTCTTCAATTGAATTGTTGTCAACCAGTCATCAGCCTGAGACTCTCGGTCTCAGTGTGGTCCTCAGGAACTAGTTCCTCCAGATCAGTGTCACAAACTTCCCTTAGGAAGTTCAACTCCAGGGATGTGTGGCGGCAGAGTGCTTGGAAAACGTTACACCCAGACCCAGACCTAGATCCTCAGTGACAGTAGGGACAACGCTTGGCCTGCTGAGGGGGTCTGCTATCTCTATCTCTGCTCACGCCACACATCTCATTAGGCATGCTGCATCGTTTGACGTTGTGACATCTACAATACCCTGTTTGTAGAGAACCATCTATCATCCTACTCCCAACATATCCTTCCTCCAGAAAGCACCAGTTTGGAAGCATGGTGACTTAAGATGTATAGTGGGACTCCAATGCTGAGGTGGTGGAGGAAGACTAATCTTGTAGGGGATTGTTGTTTTCTGAGTGTGACTCTGGAGAGGTGTCAGTCAGAGGGATGTGAGGTCCAGGCCCAGCAGTGCTCAGCAGCACTCGTCTGGGTGTCATCCATTTCCAGAAGCTACTAGAGGGTTTGACCTCTGTGGTAGACTGGTCAATACTATAGGAGTGTCCTCTTTTCAGCCAGCTAGAGATTAACCTACTCCTGGGCGTTTCCCCTGAGCCCTGTGGTGATTGGTAGGGTTGGGAGTGGCAGACATACTCCTCTCTGGCTCCTGACTGGCAGAGCAGAGGGTTCTGGATGACCTGGTCAGTCAGTGACTGGAGGTGGAGTGGGGACATTGCTGAACAAGTGGAGCAGTGGCCACGGCTCATTCCACTAACACACCTATCCCCAGGCTCCTCGTCCAGGGCATAAGGGTTGCAAATCACATGGTCAACCAGGAGCAGGTCACCCACGGTGTTCTCACAGAGAAAGTAGCCCATGTATTTTGGGGGACCACTCAGTCTGAGATAGAAATAGCCACTACCTGACCCTTCAACATCTGCAGTCTCCATAAACGTTCTCTGCCCACCCTGTGCTTCAACTGCTGAGGGTCCATCCTCTGAGGGGTTCTCTTGGCTCTTCTTGACCCCCTCTACCCCTCCATGGAGATCCTCCAGTGAGTGACCATCATGCTCCTCTTCCTCTCCCAGAAGCCATGTCTCTTCCCCCACAGCCTCGTCCCCCATCCCCTCCTCCCCCCTGCTCTTCAGATCCTTCACTAGGAACTTGACCACGGCACTGTGGCGACAGCGGGCGGCATAAGCGAGAGGCGTCCTCCCCTGGCTGTCTGAGCTGCCTGGGTGTGCACCATTCTGGACTAGGAGGCGGACGGCATCCAAATGACCACATTCGCTGGCCAGGCTGAGGGCGGTGCAACCTTTGCTGTCTCTACGGTCCACCTCCGCACCCCTAGCCAGGAGCAGCCTCAGGAAATGGGTGCGATCTGCGGTCCGTGGGAGTTTTGCGGCACACATCAGTGGGGTGCGGCCTGTCGCCAGCCCCTGCTGCTCCTCTATGGTGGCGTTTACCGCAGCCTCACCCAGTGCAGCTAGGATGAAGTGGGCTAGCTGGACCTTCCCTTCCTCCATGGCCTGGAGGAAGATTCCCACACCAGACCGCTTGATCAGACCACCTGGTTCATCCATCATGTCAGCAGGTGTGCCACGGTGTGAAGAAGAGCTCGACACATTCGCTCTCTATCAACACTCACTATAACATCCCAGAATGTGGATTGAGCGTGCAGGATCAGTCTGTATTGCAATGTGCCCAATAACATATTGATTAGATGGAAAGGCCCCCCAGGCTGTCAGCACTCTCCATTACTGTCCCTCCCCTCTTCCTTTGTTCTCTCACATATCTGATGAGCCAATGAGCCTTTAACCTTCTTTTTTTTTTAAACGTAGATATATTCTACCATCATCATGCTCTTTCAGCTTATTGGAGGAGATATGTTGCTATGGTGACACTAAAAGCACATGACAGGTACGCTCTTTGTATTTTGGTAAGGGGACCATGAGGGGGAGTTACAGGGCTCACCTTCCATTATATTGAGGTGTAGCATACCCAGGGCATTATGTTGAGGTGTACCCTGAACTTAAAAGCATGTTCAGTGGTAATTCTCGATTGAACATGGTTTGCCCATTTATTTTACTATTTTCTACATTGTAGAATAATAGTGAAGACATCAAAACTATGAAATAACACATATGGAATCATGTAGTAACCAAAAAAGTGTTAAACAAATCAAAATATATTTTATATTTGAGATTCTTCAAAGCGGTCACCCTTGGCCTTGATGACAGCTTTGCACACTCTTGGCTTTCTCTCAACCAGCTTTATGAGGTAGTCACCTGGAATACATTTCAATTAACAGTGTGCCTTGTTAAAAGTTAATTTGTGGAATTTTTTCCTTCTTAATGCTTTTGTGCCAATCAGTAGTGTTGTGACAAGGTAGGGGCGGTATGCAGAAGATAGCCGTATTTGGTAAAAGACCAAGTCCATATTATGGCAAGAATAGCTCAAATAAGCAAAGAGAAAAGACAGTCCATTATTACTTTAAGACATGAAGGTCCGTCAATTTGGAAAATTTCAAGAACTTAAAAGTTTCCTAAAGTGCAGTTGCAAAAACCATCGAGCTATTCTGAAACTGGCTCTCATGAGGACTGCCACAGGAAAGGAAAACCCAGAGTTACCTCTGCTGCAGAGGATATGTTCATCAGAGTTACCAGCCTCAGAAATTGCAGCCCAAATAAATTCTTCACGGAGTTCACGTGCTTCTACACCTGCTTTGCTTGCTGTTTGGGGTTTTAGGCTGGGTTTCTGTACAGCACTTTGAGATATCAGCTGATGTACGAAGGGCTATATAAATAAATTTGATTTGATTTGAAGTAAAAGACACAGCTCAACATCAACTGTTCAGAGGAGACTGTGTGAATCAGACCTTCATGGTCAAATTGCTGCAAAGAAACCACTACTAAAGGAAACCAACAAGAAGAAGAGATTTGCTTGGGCCAAGAAACACGAGTAATGGACATTAGACAGGGGGAAATCTGTCCTTTGGTCTGATAAGTCAAAATTGTAGATTTTTTGATCCAGCCGCTGTGTCTTTGTGAGACGCAGAGTAGGTGAATGGATGATCTCCGCATGTGTGGTTCCCACCGTGAAGCACGGAGGAGGAGGTGTGATCGTGTGGGAGTGCTTTGCTGTTGACACTATCTGTGATGTATTTAGAATTCAAGGCACACTTAACCAACATGGCTACCACAGAATTCTGCAGCGATTCACCATGCCATCTGGTTTGGGCTTAGTGGGACTATCATTTGTTATTCAACAGCACAATGACCCAACACCTCCAGGCTGTGAAAGGGCTATTTGACAAGGAAGGAAAGTGATGGAGTGCTGCATCAGATAACCTGGCCTCCACAATCATCGACATCAAACCAATTGAGATGATTTGAGATGAGTTAGACCACAGAGTGAAGGAAAAGCAGCCAACAAGTGCTCAGCATATGTGGGAACTCCTTCAAGACAGTTGGAATAGCATTCCAGGTTAAGCTGGTTGAGAGAATGCCAAGAGTCATCAATGCAAAGGGTGGCCACTTTGAAGAATCTCAAATATAAAATATATTTTGATTTGTTTAAAACACTTTTTTGGTTACTACATAATTCCATAGGTGTTATTTTATAGTTTTGAGGTCTTCACTATTATTTTACAATGTAGAAAATAGTAAAATAAAGAAAACCCCTTGAATGAGTAGGTGTGTCCAAACTTTTGACTGGCACTGTATAAATGAATGGCTTTGGGGCAACCATGCTGAACTCCCTAGTCATTACCCTTCTTTCGGTGTTAAACCAACTGTGATTTTGGCAAGGTTAATAGTTCCTGATGTCATTTCAATGAAACAATACAATAATTCAGTGAATCAATCAAGCATGGTAGTATTGGTTGCTACGGAGCAGCTCCCCGGATGTAGTGTTACCACCAGCAGCCTCAGTATGACGACGGGAAAGTGAGACTTCGGCTAATATTACAGAGTTTTGGGCAGCTTATTTTATTAAGCGAATCAATAAACTATTTATCCACGTTATCCATTTTAGCGGTGCACGAAGGACACTTAAGGTAATTATGACACGGATCATTTGTCTTTCATTCATTCAGCTATGCCTACTGACTTGACGTTAGTTATCTAAACTAAGTTTAGCTAGCTACGTTAGCAACTTGCTACCATTAATACTAGCTAGCTGCTAGTTTGTTTGCTTGGCTAATGAACCAAAAACGAACTTTTCTAGAATAAGAGTAACTTTATGCAATATAAAGTCATTCATAATGGGTCTTGAAACTCAGTGAAATGAGTCACGAGCTAACGTTAGTCTACTCTTTCATTGTAAAAATATAGCAACTAGCTAACGTTATCGGCCAATAAGAACCTCTAAACTAGCTTAGTTATTGAGTTGACCAATCCAACTGGTAAACTAACAAACATTACATTGGTTAAGGTATGCTAGTAATCCACTGCTATAGGTAGAAACCGTGTACCTCAAAGTAGCTGTTGTGCTGAGAAACAATGATTTTGCTAGCTTGCTCCTTCTATTCAAACGCCCTAGGGGAGCTAAGTGATGTGTGTAGTCTGCTGTGCTGTAGTGTAGTTTATTTATTTGACCTTTATTTAACCAGGTAGGCCAGTTGAGAACAAGTTTTAATTTACAACTGCGACCTGGCCAAGATAAAGCAAAGCAGTACGACAAAAAAAAACACAGTTACACGTGGGATAAACTAAAGTACAGTCAATAACACAAAGTTGGACTAGGAGCAGCAATTACTTTGTTTGGAAAATCAAGATTGAGGTTCTATCCAGAGACCTTTGATGTTAGCTGCAGTCTAATCTAGCTATCTGCTCTACTGAAGAATTCAGGCCTTGTATTATGGCCTTATTTAATCTTTCTTGTAATCAGAACCAGGCAGCAGGTAAAACCGTTCGCTGGTTTGAATCCCCGAGCCGACTAGGTGAAAAATCTCTATGCCTTTTGAGTAAGGTACTTAACCCTAATTGCTCTGGGGTGGCTATCAATAATGACTGATCCCTGGCCGTGACCCCACTCTCCAACTGTGTCTCAGTGGGATATGCAAAAACAAATGTCCAATTCTCACACACTACACATTTGTACTTGTGTAAAATACTACAAATGTAAGCACCCACCAAATTATTATTATTTATCTAATCTATGAAATCCTGAACTCTAGCCCTGTACAACTCTAATCCTGAACTCTCTCTCTCTCGACAGTTCATGAAGCTTTTGTATTCTGATCAGAGTTCTGATCATGGAATTCTGAACGTGTCATGCTGCTACATTTAAATATGTCTACCGTGTCCACAGTGTGTCCTTATTCCTTTTTCCTGTGCTATATACAGATGTCAGTATGAATTCCACAAATGGTGGAATAGGCAACATATGATAACACAACAGCTGATGGCATTAGCCAACTACTCTAGCTAACTAGCCAGCTAATCTCTGTAGCTAGCCAGCAAACTAGCAAATAACACTAAAGGGATTGCAAACGGGTTAGTGTAACTGTAGCCAAACAAAGTATTTATTTGAAGTATTAGTGAGCTGGCTAGCATTTGAGGCCAGCAAACATGTTCCTCACACGCTAGGAATGTATTTCCTCCAAAGTTATAGTGAGAAGGTGTCTCTTGGTCCAAAACATTATTTTTTTTTAAATACTTGTGGGAAGAGTGCTGATGATTCTGCCCACTGTATGCGCTTTCGGTAGCCGGATTGCGTCTAGACTGAGGAGAAATCCGCACACAATGCATCCCTGACCACCTGAGATGGTCAGCCGGATCTGAACACCCATCACACCCCAAAGCGACATTTCAATGCGATCTTCATATTCTGATAGCAGAAGTTACATGTAAGTGTCAAGTGTAGACAACCTCTCTCTCGTTCCATCCTTACTTTTGGGGACTTGGCAGCTGATAAATGTTTAGTGCTGGTGTGACAGGGTGCAAGTAAGCAGGGTTGTGTGATCAGTGTCGGGCACTCCACACATTCCTGGCATGTCTGAGTACTGCTGAGGGTCACAGACGGAACCCTTGCACTCTACCCAAACAAAGACCTACACTACACCCAGTCACCCCAACAGCTCTGTACCACCACACAATCTGTTTGTTAGGGATGGATGTTAGAGATCAACAGACGCAGTGATAAGCTGTAAGGAGTTTTGGAATAGTCATGACTAATGTGTTCCCCCACCTAGTCTGTGTCAAGTTATTAAGCTCGTCCCAGTTTTGTGTTAGGAGATTGACAGGGATCTATCTACATGCTGCCCAGAAACAGTGTTTTTAGTTTGTTTACCCAAAAACCACTGTGATATGTGGCTATTTATCAGAACCAACACATTTCTGATAAGCATTTTTGTGTGGCATAGGCACATTTTTTTCCCCATGAATTCGGAGAGTTTTGGAATGGAAGCAAATAAAATAAGAAACTAATTCTTTAAATCACATTGAGACTAGAGTTGTCTGACCGATTATGATTTTTCTACACCGATACCGATTATTGGAGGACCAAAAAAAGCCAATGACAATTAATCGGCCGACTATTACATTTTTATATATGTGTGTGTAATAATAACAATTGCAACAATACTGAATGAACACTTATTTTAACTTAATATAATACATCATCTATTTAGTCTCAAATAAATAATGAAACATGCTCACTTTTGTTTAAGTAATGCAAACACACAGTGTTGGAGAAGAATGTAAAAGTGCAATATGTGCCATGTAAAAAGCTAACGTTTAAGTTCCTTGCTCAGAACATATGAGAGCTGGTGGTTCAATATTCCCAGTTCTTCAATTTTCCCAGTTAAGTTTTAGGTTGTAGTTAATATAGGAATTATGACGCATCGACTATTTCTCTCTATACCATATGTATTTCATATACCTTGACTATTGGGTGTTCTTATAGGCACTATAGTATTGCCAGCCTAATCTCGGGAGTTGACCGGCTTGAAGTCATAAACAGTGCTGTGCTTCAAGCATTGCTAAGAGCTGCTGGCAAACGCAGTAAAGTTTGAATGAATGCCTACGAGCCTGCTGCTGCCTACCACAGTTCAGTCAGACTGCTCTATCAAATCATAGACTTAATTATAATATAATGAACAAGCCTTTGGTCATTAATATGGTCAAATCCGGAAACTATCATTTTGAAAACGTTTATTCATTCAGTGAAATACGGAACTGTTCCGTTTTTTTTATTGAATGGGTGGCAACCCTAAGTCTAAATATTGCTGTTACATTGCACAACCTTCAATATTATGTCATAATTCTGGCAAATTTGTTCGCAACAAGCCAGGCGGCCTAAACTGTTGCATATACCCTGACTCTGCATGCAATGAACGCAAGAGCAGTGGCACAATTTCCCTAGTTAATATTGCCTGCTAACCTGGATTTCTTTTAACTAAATATGCAGGTTTAAAAATATATACTTCTGTGTATTGATTTTAAGAAAGGCATTGATGTTTATGGTTAGGTACATTTGTGCAACGATTGTGGTTTTGTTAAATCATCACCTGTTTTGCGAAGTAGGTTGTGATTCGATGATAAATTAACAGGCACCGTATTGATTAAATGCAATGCAGGACAAGCTAGTTAAACTAGTAATATCATCAACCATGTGTAGTTAACTAGTGATTATGTGGTGATTGATTGATTGTTTTTTATAAGATAAGTTTTTAATGCTAGCTAGCAACTTACCTTGGCTCCTTGCTGCACAACGTAACAAGGTGGTCAGCCTGCCACGCAGTTTCCTCCGTGGAATGCAATGTAATCGACCGTAATTGTCTATAATTGGCGTCCAAAAATACAGATTACCGATTGTTGTGAAAACTTGACATCGGCCATGCCGATTAATCAGTCAACCTCTAATTGAGCACAAAGGACGCCTGGCCTATGCTTTCGCTGGTAGTTAGTAGAAAATACATTTTATTACTTCTCTGTGTTCTCAGATGTATTTTTGGGGGGTGGTTATGTATAGACCATTAATTTCACCGATAGTTAGGCTTACAATTGTAACTCTTTCTAACAGGAGGCTTCAATTAACTCCATCTCTCATTTTCCTTTTTTTCCTGCCTGCATAAATCCCCTTTTTAGTAGAGAACAGAGAGTGGAGTGGGGCGGCAGTGTGACGTTGTAGTTGAGAGACCCTAGATCAGAGGCCACACTGGGTCCACATGATCACGGACGGCATGTTGTCGTTCTTTTGATCTGAGCCCGAAGGTTGCCTCCATAGGGGAGAAAAACACAGCTGTATAAATCGTTTCCAGTAGAGGATTCGGAAAGAGAAATGGAAGGCATCAAGTAGCCTCTAGTGCTGATTTTATAGAGAACGGCCTACGTGCATTCATTGGTCATGTTCGTAGACCACTTATGAACAAGCTCAGGTTTAACTCATCCACACAACATGTAGTACCTAGACTAGTCCTAAAACCAGACTTCCAGTGTATGTACAGATGTTCAGGGCCATTATGTGTGAAATCTTCTAATTTCAGCTACCAAAGTAATGTAGGCTAGCCTCTAATGATGTGCTTTGCTTTTTTTCCTCCCACTACTATTCCACACCCTGTAGGCCTACATGTACTATCATTTTTTAGGAGCCCTCTCTCTCCCCTCCGCCCCAGGGGAAAAGTGGAGTCAACTTTTCATTTGAAGGGCTTTAGCACAGCTACTACTGTATTTTCACACCATGCCTCACTATTTGGCTATTAAAATGTTTTCATCTGACCCAGGGAGGTCCCTCACTCCAACTTTCAACTAGACAGAGTTGAGTCCTCGTTGAGTCTTTAACTCACTTTCTCTCTCTGATTATAATTTTATAAGACACAGAATCTAATGGACTCACTTTCTCATCAGTTGCGCTTCTCTCTCTCTTGCTCGCACATTCCTGTCTCGCTTTCTGAGTCCTACCTCACTCTCTTCTGAGCAACTCAGTCTCACTGAGGGGGAGAGTGATCAGAGGATATTATGCTGTAGTCCTGAATGTGTGGACTGGTCATCTCTTCAGCCCTGGCTTCACATTATCATACTCTGCATTTCAGTTTCATATTTCCTTTAAGCAGCGATTGCAGCTGGCTGGCATTGTTTTCAGATAAGACTATGTCACTGTGTGGGTAAGAGTGATGGCATTGGGAATCTCTTGTCATCTATGTCTCTTAAACAAAGCCCTGTCTGTGTAGGTCATGCTGACTGTAATATAGGCTCAGTGTAGTAGACTGTAGGCTACACACAGTACAGTGAATTGTTTTCCATGTTTGCAATGTGTAATCGTTTCAATCAGAGAGGTCCACAATCAAGCTAGGACCTGCTTGCCTGGTAATAGAAAGTTCTTGTGTACACAGCTTGGTGGGGGATTGTGGGTAATGGGCTGGCCACATTTCCCCTCTGCTTTAACTGTTGCACAATGAGAGAATATAATAATGAATTGTGGTTGCAAAACAAGAAAAAGGTGCTGTTGCATTATGCAGGCATATTTATTTGATTTAACCTTTATTTAACTAGGCAAGTCAGAACAAATTCTTATTTACAATGACAGCCTAGGAACAGTGGGTTAACTGCCTTGTTCAGGGGCAGAATTACAGATTTTTACCTTGTCAGCTCGGGGATTAGATCCAGCAAATTTTTGGGTTACTGGCCCAACTCTCTAACCACTAGGCTACCTGTCGCATAAACCTGGAATATTCTAAGTGAATGAGGCAGTGTTTTTGTTCCTGCCGGTGAATAGGCCCTGCCGCTGTAGGCATGAAAAAAAACGACACTGATTGTGCAGACTGAGCAAAGACAGCGTTGACTGCCATTTTGATACTAATGTCATCCATTTATTTTTCTATTTCACACCAAACTTTCCAAGCTGCTCTGCACAAGCTAGATATTAGCCTAGGGGACCCAATTTTACCTCAATATTTACATGTGATCATACAAGTGCTTGACAGTATGACTTCATAATTGTTTTGATGATGGTAACATACCACAGGCTAATTACAGGGCTAAGCACGGCAACATTACTTTGCCAATTACAGTGTGTAAGATTCATACATCTATGTTCACCCCCCCCCCAAACGGAGCTTCTTTGAAATTGGAGGCTGTTGGTTGAAGAGTTTGGTTTATTTTTTCATCTCTACTGTTTGCTGTGATTTCTCCCAGGTCCCTTTTGATGTGGACCTAATACGTTGAGGTGCAGCCCTCCATGTGCTGCTGGGCTTTGTGTGGTTTGCTGTTTGCACTGAAGAGATGGAGGGTTAAAGTAGGGATGGATATCTCCTGTCCTCGAGGGGCCGGAGTGGTGTCACACTTTTTCCCCATCTGTAGCAAACACAGTTGATTTAAAGTAATTGCATTCTAAACTGAAGGTCGTGATTATTATTAGGTGTGTTAGCTGGGACAAAAGTGACACAAATCAGGACTCCGAGGACTGGAGATTCCCCACCCCTGCTCTAGTCAAGCCAACTAGTTCCTGGGCCCAGCAGCACAATTACCTACTGTGACATATCTCTCGCAACACAACTCTCATAGCAGTTGCATAATTCATTACTTCCTCTTCCTTGTCACCTGGCAAGTTTGTCATGACATTGTATGAGTCAACTTTTTGGGTTTGTTTTTAAGGATGGCTCGGCATCAACTGCAGACAGACTGGGTGGAAGGGGCAGTTTTGTTACGATCACATGTGGCGATCAGCGGTGTGACGTGACCACAAGCTGCAAGATGAATTGCAGATATTGTAAATGAATGCAATGCGAGATTATGCAGAGTAGCTGAGCATGTGCATAGGTCCGCTTCACTAAGCTACAATGTGGCCGCAGCTGGACAAAAACAGCAGAGGAGTTTAGCCTCACTCTTGTTGCTCTTAGTTGTTGTGCCCGATACTGTTGTTTAGTTCATGAATCGCTGACTCTACCTTTAACTTGATTGACCGATTTCGTTAACACGAACTCTCCTCATTTGAAATGTCATTGTTTTGTTCCTAAACTGAATCAGCATAGCTTGATATGTCAAACATGCCTATTAGCGTAGTTTGACGAGATGTTTGAATAGCACCCGAGTCGTTATGCAATGAAAGCCTGGCTTGTCAACCTCTGCAGTGTGCTTTAGGCTCAACTAAAGAGAACAATTATTACGACTATTGAGTTGCAAGCTGGAAGCTTAGGAAATTAATCTCATAGTTCTCTCTTTTTCTTGACATGTGACGGCTTGTATTTGAGAATTTTAGGGAGACCCTTCTCTCTGACTGTCAAAGTCCAGACGGACAGATTATTTCAAATGTAGTGTTGGCTATCAAAGCACTTTGAACCGACTGACCCGTATCCCAGTGGAAGCTCACATTCCCTCCTTTATCATTGACCTTTGCACATTCCTCAGCCAGACCTGGAAGTCTGCAGTGATTGGCTAAGGCAGCAAGGGCTTTGTTTGAACCCAGCTTCTGGATTGGTTAGTATCGGACATGTCAAGCCCCATTCACATTGCATTGTTGTTTTTCCCATATAGAGAACTGTTCTCTTTATATCCACACTACCCCTTGCCATTTGTTTATTTAACTAGGCAAGTCAGTTAATAACAAATTCTTATTTACAATGACAGTCTACCAAATGGCCTCCTGCAGGGATTAAAAATAAAATATAGGACAAAACACACATCACGACAACACAGCATAAAGAGACTTAAGACAACATAGCAAGGCAGCAACACATGACAACACAGCATGGTAGCAACAAAACATGGTACAAACATTATTGGGCACAGACAACAGCACAAAGGGCAAGATGGTAGAGACAACAATATATTAAATCAAATCAAATTTTATGTCACATACACATGGTTAGCAGATGTTAATGTAAGTGTAGCGAAATGCTTGTGCTTCTAGTTGCGACCATGCAGTAATATCTAACAAGTAATCTAACCTAGCAATTTCACAACAACTACCTTATACACACACACAAGTGTAAAGGAATGAATAAGAATATGTACATAAAAATATATGAATGCGCGATGGCCGAACGGCATAGGCAAGATGCAGTAGATGGTATAGAATACAGTATATACATATGAGATGAGTAATGTAAGATGTAGTGTATGTAAACATTATATAAAGTGGCATTGTTTAAAGTGGTTAGTGATACATTTACCGTTCCGTATTTTTTCTAACGGATGTCATCCATAAGTCTAAATATTGCTGTTCCATTGCACAACCTTCAATGTTATGTCATAATTATGTACAATTCTGGCAAATTAATTACGGCCTTTGTTAGGAAAAAATTGATTTCACACAGTTCGCAACGAGCCAGGCGGCCCAAACTGCTGCATATACCCTGACTGCTTGCACGGAACGCAAGAGAAGTGACACAATTTCCCTAGTTATAAGAAATTCATGTTAGCAGGCAATATTAACTAAATATGCAGGTTTAAAAATATATACTTGTGTATTGATTTTAAAGAAAGGCATTGATGTTTATGGTTAGGTACACATTGGTGCAACGACAGTGCTTTTTTCGCAAATGCCTGTTTGTTAAATCATCACCTGTTTGTCGAAGTACGCTGTGATTCAATGAGAAATTAACAGGCACCGCATCGATTATATGCAACGCAGGACACACTAGATAAACTAGTAATATCATCAACCATGTGTAGTTAACTAGTGATTATGATTGATTGTTTTTATAAGATAAGTTACTAGCTAGCATTAAACTTATCTTGGCTTCTTGCTGCCCTCACGTAACAGGTAGTCAGCCTGCCACGCAGGCTCCTCGTGGAGTGCAATGTAAGGCAGGTGGTTAGAGCGTTGGACTAGTTACCGGAAGGTTGCAAAAACAAATCCCCGAGCTGACAAGGTAAAAATATCGTTCTGCCCCTGAACAAGTCCGTTAACCCACCGTTCCTAGGCCGTCATTGAAAATAAGAATGTGTTCTTAACTGACTTGCCTAGTTAAATAAAGGTGTGTAAAAAAAATAAATAAATAAATAATTTACCGATTATTAAAAACTTGAAATCGGCCCTTCCGATTCGGCCGTTCCGATTAATCAGTCGACCTCTACTCACTACCCTCTGGAGAGCCTTACAGTTGTGGGCGGAGCAGTTGCCGTACCAGGCGATGATACAGCCTGACAGGATGCTCTCGATTGTGCACCTGTAAAAGTTTGATTGTTTTTGGTGACAAGCTGAATTTCTTCAGCCTCCTGAGGTTGAGGAGGCGCTGCTGCGCCTTCTTCATCATGCTATCTGTGTGGGTGGACCATTTCAGTTTGTCCGTGATGTGTACGACGAGGAACTTAAATGTCCACCTTCTCCACTACTGTCCCGTCGATGTGGATAGGGGGCTGCTCCCTCTGCTGTTTCATGAAGTCCACGATCATCTCCTTAGTTTTGTTGACATTGAGTGTGAGGTTATTTTCCTGACACAACACTCCGAGGGCCCTCACCTCCTCCCTATAGGCCGGCTCGTCGTTGTTGGTAATCAAGCCGACCCCTGAAGTGTTGTCTGCAAACTTGATGATTGAGTTCGAGGCGTGCATGGCCACGCAGTCATGGGTGTACAGGAGAGGGCTGAGAACGCACCCTTGCGGGGCCCCAGTGTTGAGGATCAGCGGGTTGAAGAGGTTACCTACCCTCACCACCTGGGGGCGGCCCGTCAGGAAGTCCAGGACCCAGTTGCACATTTCCAACATTCACTCAATGCACTCTGGGTTTTTACAAAGTGCAGAATGTGTTATCGGACAGCTAGATATACCTACATACATTTTGGAATCTAATAGATTGCATTTAGTTAAGAGGAGACATAATAATTGTAATCAGAATATACTTTTAACATGTAAATGTTATTGGTAACAGAATAGATAGAAGAATAACTGCAGATAAAATAATTAAATTGTACATCCAATGTAGACGACTGACCCTTCAAAATGATAATGTTTTTCTGGTGTTAAACTTTGTATTCCATGTTATAGAGCAGTTTATCAGGAACACAGAACACTTTAGTGTATGAGGTTAGGATTTACCATTGCTGAGATCTTATTTTCACATGATCAGAAAAAGTCAAAGGTCACGGACAGGTAAATGGTAATCCCATGTCAAAATGGCACCAAATCACCTGTCTGAATTCTTAATTTCAACACATTTAGTCCCATATCTTAAGATGGTGGTCATATTGTTCTGACATTTTCAGGGTTGCTGTAGAACACAAGTTAAATATTCAAATCAAATTAAAGTTTATTTGTCACATGCGCCGAATACAACAGGTGTAGACTGCTTACTTACAGGCTCTAACCAATAGTGCAAAAAAGGTATTAGGTGAACAATAGGTAAGTAAAGAAATAAAACAACAGTAAAAAAGACAGGCTATATACAGTAGCGAGGCTACATACAGACACCGGTTAGTCAGGCTGATTGAGGTAGTATGTACATGTAGATATGGTTAAAGTGACTATGCATATATGATGAACAGAGAGTAGCAGTAGCGTAAAAGAGGGGTTGGTGGGTTGCGGGACACTGCAGATAGCCCGATTAGCCAATGTGCGGGAGCACTGATTGGTCGGCCCAATTGAGGTAGTATGTACATGAATATAAAGTTAGTGACAATGCATACATGATAAACAGAGAGTAGCAGCAGTGTAAAAAGAGGGTTTGCAAATAGTCCAGGTAGCCATTTGATTACCATTTCAGGAGTCTTATGGCTTGGGGGTAAAAACTGTTGAGAAGCCTTTTTGTCCTAGACTTGGCACTCAGGTACCGCTTGCCATGCAGTAGTAGAGAGAGCAGTCTATGACTGGGGTGGCTGGGGTCTTTGACAATTTGTAGGGCCTTCCTCTGACACCCCCTGGTGTAGAGGTCCTGGATAGCAGGCAGCTTAGCCCCAGTGATGTACTGGGCCGTACGTACTACCCTCTGTAGTGCCTTGCGGTCAGAGGCCGAGCAATTGCCGTACCAGGCAGTGATGTTGCAGCTGTAGAACCTTTTGAGGATCTCAGGACCCATGCCAACTCTTTTTAGTTTCCTGAGGGGGAATAGGCTTTGTCGTGCCCTCTTCACGACTGTCTTGGTGTGTTTGGACCATTCTAGTTTGTTGTTGTGGACACCAAGGAATTTGAAGCTCTCAGCCTGCTCCATTACAGCCCCGTCGATGAGAATGTAGGCGTGCTCGGCCCTCCTTTTCCTGTAGTCCACAATCATCTCCTTAGTCTTGGTTACGTTGAGGGATAGGTTGTTATTCTGGCACCACCCGGCCAGGTCTCTGACCACCTCCCTATAGGCTGTCTCGTTGTTGTCTGTGATCAGGCCTACCAGTGTTGTCGTCAGCAAACTTAATGATGGTGTTGGAGTCGTGCCTGGCCATGCAGTCGTGGGTGAAAAGGGAGTGGACTGAGCACGCACCCCTGGGGAGCTCCAGTGTTGAGGATCAGCGTGGCAGATGTGTTGCTACCTACCCTCACAACCTGGGGGTGGCCCGTCGGGAGGTCCAGGATCCAGTTGCAGAGGGAGGTGTTTAGTCCCAGGATTCTTAGCTTAGTGATGAGCTTTGAGGGTACTATGGTGTTGAACGCTGAGCAGTAGTCAATGAATAGCAAACAGGAAACCATTCACCCAGAGTGGAGTTATACAAATTAGGAACTCAATTTGCAAATGAAGCCGTACGGAATACATAATTACAGTAATTTAACCCAATTTAAGGTAGGGTGGTCATATTATTAACAGATCTTCATGCTTTACGCAAAACTGAAGAGTTTAATAATTTGAAACAATTTATGAAATTAGAAAACGTTACTTTATGCAAATTAGATCATATATTCAGACCCCTTGACTTTTTCCACAATTTATGTTACAGCCTTATTCTAAAATTGATTCAATTGTTTTCTTCATCAATCTACACACAATACCCCACAATGACCAAGCAAAATTATTTTGCAAATTTAGTAAAAATATATAACTGATCACATTTTACGTAAGCATTCAGACCTTTTACACGGTACTTTGTTGAAGCACCTTTGGCAGCTAGTACAGCCTCCAGTCTTCTTGGGTATGATGCTACAAGCATGGCACACCTGTATTTGGGGAGTTTCTCCCATTTTTCTCTGCAGATCCTCTCAAGCTCTGTCAGGTTAGGTGGGTAGTGTTGCTGCACAGGTATTTTCAGGACTCTCCAGAGATGTTCGATCAGGTTCAAGTCCGGGCTCTGGCTGGGCCACTCATGGACATTGAGACTTGTCCCGAAGCCACTCCTGCGTTGTCTTGGCTGTGTGCGTAGGGTCGTTCTTCTGTTGGAAGGTGAACCTTCGCCCCAGCCCAAGGTCCTGGAGCAGGTTTTCATCAAGGATTTCTCTGTACTTTGCTCTGTTCATCTTTCCCTCGATCCTGACTAGTCTCCCGGTCCCTGCCGCTGAAAAATATCCCCACAGCATGACGCTGCCACCATGCTTCACCGTATGGATAGTGCCAGGTTTCCTCCAGATGTGACGCTTGACATTCAGGCAAAGAGTTCAATCTTGGTGCCTTTTGGTAAACTCCAAGTGGGCTGTCATGTGGCTTCTGTCTGGCCACTCTCCCATACAGGCCTGATTGGTGGAGTGCAGCAGAGATGGTTGTCCTCCTGGAGGGTTCTCATTTCCACAGAGGAACTCTGGAGTTCTGTCAGAGTGACCATCGGGTTCTTGGTCACCTTCTTGACCAAGGCCCTTCTCCCTTGATTGCTCAGTTTTGGGCCAGGGGGGCCAGCTCTAGGAAGAGTCTTAGTGGTACCAAACTTCTTCCATTAAAGAGTGGAGGCCACTGTTCTTGGGGACCATCAATGCTGTAGACATTTTTTTTGTACCCTTCCCCAGATCTGTGCCTCGGCACAATCCTGTCTTGGAGCTCTACGGACAATTCACTCGATGGCATGCTTTTTGCTCTGACATGCACTGTCAACTGTGGGACCTTTTTATATGGGCAGGTGTGTGCCTTTCCAAATCATGTCCACTCAATTGAATTTACCACAGGTGGACTCCAATCAAGCTGTAGAAACACTTCAAGGATGATCAATGGAAACAGGATGCACCTGAGCTCAATTTCGAGTCTCATAGCAAAGGGTCTGAATACTTATTTAAGTAAGGTATTTCTGTTTTTCTATTTAAAAATTTGCCATAATCTCTAAATGTGTTTTTGCTTTGTCATTATGGGGTATTGTGTGAAGACTGAGGGGAAAAAACGTTCATACATTTTTAGCACAAGTCTGTAATGTAACAAAATGTCAAGTCAAGGGGTCTGAATACTTTCCGAATACACTCTATATACAAAAGTATGTGGACACCCCATCAAATGAGTGGCTTCACTACAGAGTTCCAAACTGCGTTATGATTTCCCTTCACTGGAACTCAGGGACCTAGCCCGAACCATGAAAAACAGCACCAGAACATTATTCCTCCTCCGCCAAACTTTACAGTTGGCACTATGCACTCGGGCAGGCAGCGTTCTCCTGGCATCAATCTGCCAGATGGTGAAGCGTGATTCATCACGCCAGAGAATTTGATTAACTGACTTGTTGGAAAGGTGGCGTCCTATGACTGTTTCAAGTTGAAAGTTATTAAGATCTTCAGAAAGGACATTCTACTGTCAATGTTTGTCTATGGAGATTGCATGGCTGTGTGCTCGATTTTTATACACCTGTCAGCAATGGGTGTGGCTGAAATAGCCGAATCCACTCATTTGAATGGGGTGTCCACATACTTTTGTATATGTGTATGTGACCAATAATATTTTATATATATTAGTTCAAGTGTTCCCCAGCACATTAGTAGCAAGTTATTATGATGGCAGTCATGGGATCTTCACAAATCTTTTTGACATTTGCTTCATCATAATTATTTGACAACATTTGCTTACACTATGAACCGTTTTGATGGAGGAAGCTACAGTGCGTGTTTTTGTTCCGAGGCTTTTCTCTTCACTGGTTGCTTGTGTTCATCCGCTGACAATCCTGTTCAAATTAGCAGTCACTCAGGGTATTTCACAAGATGCCGTTAAAGTATTGATAAGACAGTGCTATAATAAATATGCGAGTACATTAGTATTTACCAGTAGTTGAACATTCCTGTTTCCCCCTGATGTGCCTAGGTCAAGCTTTCAGCTCGATCGTGTCATATAATAGATTACTTAACAATCATAATGACTAGTAAAAAGAGTGATAATTGAACAGACACCGCAGGCAGTGGGCGTTCCGGGATTTGAATGAGTCAGACGTGACTCTCATTTTACCCCTGTTTCCCGGTGATGTCACGATACTGGCCCGCGTTAGTGAAACTATCGGAATGCTACAACATTGATTTTAGAGGTTTACAGTTCTACTTGAGAAGTTATTCATAAGTCGTTTTATCATAACGTACATTTTGGGTAAATACGGCGTGTGCACTAAAAGCAGCTCTTTACCTATTTGAAACGCTGCGGAAATAACTTATTGATCTCACTTTGGAGAGTCTTCTTACAGAGCGAGGCTGCGTGGGTTATTTTTTTCCTTGTTTGTTCTCATGCGTGATCGTGAAATGGTATCAGGTGGATTGTATCGCGTTGGATAGACATTCTGGTGAGTAAATCAAAGGCAGTTTTACTGTCGTTAATCATTGTTTTCATAGTCATTCTTACGTCAAAATATCGAATATAATTTAGCCTAATAAACTTCTCACGGTCGAGAAGCATATCTAGACTGCAAAATGTAAATTTGTATTCTGAGGTCAAAACTCACTCTTAAGATTAGCCTCAAATCAATTTGAAACACGTTTTTATTATAGCGGTCAAATCCAACAAATACTCTGTACAGCCATCAAATGAGTAATAAACGCAGTGTTTTCTCACTACACATTCATCTACACAATCTTTACCACCAGCATGTGGAATTCTGGTACTTATTTTCTCCCATCGGACGTTTTGGTTCTTAAACCTGCACATATCTGTTTTTGTTTTATTTTGCTATACGACCATGAGACTACTTCCCTAGTGCTGTTTCACATGTAAACAACTGTCAAAGTGATAAGAAACAACGGGATTACACTCATGAAATTGAGGGAGGTAGGCTACACCCTAAAGTAACGATACTTTTCAGAGTAACGACACGTTTTCTCTTTTGGTAGTGTTTTTACAAGCTATAGCCTAAGTACATGTTTGACACTAAAGAAAGCATAACAAGGTAATGAAACCAATGGTGTAGTAGTTATTTAGTTGGATCTGACACTGTCAGTATCGTTACTGCTTGTAGCCCACGTGCTTGTGGATGGGACTCTTTATCTTAATTCCTACATTTACTGTAATTGCTCATAGACCTATCCTCGTTTTGTTTTGCTGCAAATTACACCCCAACACCAGACTTGGTAAACAACATAGGCAAGACCTGATAAGAAGCACTCTGGCTGGAATCGGGGTAGGCTCCAAGGTCACACTGTTTGCACTGCACTTCCTAAATCAGGGAATCTCAGTTAGAGGGTAGAATTATGTTAGTTAGCATTTCTGACTCATCACTGGGCAGTAGGCTAAACTTCAAATGAAAGGGTGCGACAGTGGAGCACGCCCACAAACGTCTAGGCTAAGCTACATCATGATAAATTGACAATGATGATTGCTACAGGCAGAGGGATGCAGGACAAGGCGAGACAAATCCCTGAAGATGTGACCTAATTTTGTGTCACCTCTGAACCCGGCATAGTGTCCGAGATGACACAACCTACTGCATTTGCATTCAGAAGGGAACATTGAATTCAGAAGGGAACACTGAACATTGCAGATAGACATGCAATGAATATAGTTGACATGATTCAGTTTCATGTCAAAGGCATGCATGTGTTGTACTATACAATATAGGTGTGTACTCTTACTATATTTGACATGCGTGCATTTGGAATAGTGATTAGCAATGACTCATACAGTATCTCTTTAAAAAGCCTTCCTGGAAATAAGTCATCACCTAAATCTATTTTGGGTTTTGAGATGTTTACATGTCCTTTATTTAACCTTCGAGTGTAGTCCTTGTAAAATGGTATGCGAGGTATGCCTAAATGGGACAGAGGAAAACCATTTGAGTTAGCAGAATAAGGCAATTGACTGTGTGGTGACCGTGCAGTCTGAATGATGAGGGTCTTACCTTTTGAATGGCCGCCTCGTCAGTCATGCCTTACGGTTTATCCTCCTCCAGAGGGGCCTGCCCTGAGCACAATTGTTTTGATGTTAACTACTTTGACTGAGAGCCCCACATTAACCCATCACAGAGCTCAAATGAGGTGTTTTGCGTTGCTACAGCACAGAGTTGACACCCATGGCTGAGTCTGGTGGACCACCCCTTGTGCTTGGACAGACAGTAGCTCTTTGGCCATGACCCATCTGGGTCTACGCTCCCCCTGAAGTGCTTTTCTTACTGCTCACCGGTGCGTAATAGTATGCTAATGTGAGAGACTCCATAAACGGGATAGTGTGTCGTGAACGTCACCTTTTTTCCCTTCACTGCGTGGGTGGTTGCAGCTCTGCTCTCTTCATACACAGAGGGAAATGATCAATGAATGGTAGTTATATAAGCTAGGCTTTATGACCGCTTTACTGACAGAAGGGAAGAAGAAAATGGAGATGATAAAATCGGCACAGTTATAGTTGAAAATGTGTGCATCTGTTGGTCTCACAGGGGCATCTTATTTTCTGTACCTGAAACCGTCTGTCTAGTCTTGAGAGCATGGACACTTGTCTCTCTCTTCCCCTGCTACCTGCTTCGTAAGGGGGAAGTGTACAGCACGGAAGAGAGAGGTCTGTGTTCTGGGGGAGGTGCTACTTCACCTGCTGCTGCGTCACTCTCAGCTGGGCCTCACCTGTTCAAACCTGTCTCACCGGTGCACTGCCTGTAGCCTGAAATCCACCATGTGGTTTGTGGTGCTTTCCGCTTTCATTCAGTCACTTATCCTAAGCCTATGCCATGTTAATGCTGTTTTCATGACACCCAAGTTGTCAAGCAAATCATAATGCAACTCAATTCTGTCAGTCTCTCTGACTCCCGAGTTATTGAATATCAGTTTGGACGTGTTTTTGTCATCTCAGCAGTTGCTGATGGCCAAAAAAAACCAACTTCTGACATTGAATAATCATTTTCCCTTGGCTGTGTTGAACTATTTCCCCCTTCGTTGCTTGGCTCCACTAAGGCAGGGTTTCAGAGGAGCAACCGAATGCTTCAGCAAACCACTTTACAAGTCTGTCAGCAAGATTCAATTATGTGGGGCTCTGTGGTTGCTGCTCAGTATGTTTCCCATTCAGTCAGTTTTCGTAAACTCATCTAACCTTTTTATTTTAATTTTTTCATCGCTGCAACTCTCCAATGGGTTCGGCAGGCGAAGGTCGAGTCATGCGTCCGCCGAAACATTACTGGCCAAACCGCGCTCCTTAACACCCTATCGCTTAACTCTGAAGCCTGCCGCACAAATGTGTTGGTGGAAACACCGTTCAACTGACAACAGAAGTCAGCCCACCACAAGGACTCGTAGGAGCGCGAAGAGCCAAGTAAAGCCCCCCCCGGCCAAACCCTCCCCTAACCCGGACAACGCTGGGCCAAACCCTCCCCTAACCCGGACAACGCTGGGCCAATTGTGCTCCGCTCTATGGGACCCCCGATCTCAGCCGGTTGTGCTACAGCCTGGGATCGAACCCGGATCTGCGATACAGTACCTTAGATTGCTGCGTCACACGGGAGGCCCCTCTAGCAGTTTTTCAAAGCAAATAAATCATCTAGCAGCTGCCTCTAGCAGCCCCTCTAGCAGTTTTTCGAAGCAAATAAATCATCTAGCAACCGACTTCCTTAGTAGCAGCTGCCTTATTTCTTACATTTGGTTTAGTCATCAGGCTGACTTGGTCGTTCAACTCTGACCATCAATGGTGGCTTTTAAATAGTTAATGGAAGGCCCATGTTGACCTCATCTCTGACCCTTTGTACAGGTTTGTGCAGATGGGTGGATGATCCCATTACACTTCAAACACTCAGAGTGAGTTCTGCTTTATGGGCCAGTCAGGCGGTATCCCTCAGCCCCTCACCAAGCACCCCTTCCCTGCAGCTTGGGTGGGTCTAGGACCGTGGGCACGAACTTGCAGCATATCGCAGGCAGGCAGCCCAGTGTTTGGATTCAGGGAGAGCTGCCTCTCTATCTAAAGCAAGAGAAGGAATCCAGAATGTTTGAGCGTAGAGAAATAAGCTAGAGGGAAAATGTGCTTGTGAAGGAAAGGGGAAGTCATTTTTCTGGGGGCCTTGGCTCACCTCTGAGTAATACTTACCTGACTAATAAATGTTTTGGCTCTGAAGAAAGTGGCTGCTACTTGTCTTTATGGGAGATGTCCCTATAAATTATACTTCTGTCAACCTGTCATGGTTACATACACGTTTGTGTCTCTCTGTGCATTTGCCAAAGGATATTCACTGTGGGATTTTGTCAGTCTATATGAAAAGGTTTTCAGCTCTATAGTCTGAAGTGTGTCTGTGGCCACATGACAGATCAAGTTTTGATGCGTTAGCTTCTCAGCTCTATTGAAAAGGAACAGGACTTCCTTGGTATTATCATTTGTTATCATCATGAACTGCTGATGTGTTTAACGCTGTTCCAAAGTCATTCCTGGTGTGTATTCTTTTGGAAACAAACGGAAGCAAACAGACTGTAGCGGGAAGGGAGCAACCTGCAATTGTCAAATAAGAAACGTGTTTTATCCATGCAAAATGTTTTGTTACAGTTTTCCACGCTGTGCACTAATGAATACACTCCTGTTCTCCTCTCTGTGTTCCAGGTCTGATGCCCAGCTGCCGCCATGTTCACTAAGAAGAAGAAGCCCCGCGTCCAGATCTCGGCGCCCTCCAACTTCGAGCACCGCGTGCACACAGACTTTGACGAGCAGGAACAGAAGTTTGTGGGGCTGCCGCGGCAATGGCAGTCTCTGATCGAGGACACAGCCAAGAGGCCCAAGCCCTTCATCGACGTCACCGTCATCACCACGGTGGAGCCCCGCAAGGTCAGGGGTCATCAAAATGGGATGTGGGAGGAAAGGGGCGTGTCACAAACAGGAAGTGATATTTTCACTGTTGCATTCTCTGTTGAGTTGTAATTTGAGAGAATGCCAGGGTAAAAAGCTGTGATGGGCCATGCACTCGAAGATGTCACATGACTCTTACTTCATTTTCAATGTTTTTTAAAGTTATTTTCACTTGATCAGGGATAGCGTACACAGACGTTTCGTCTTTGTTGCCTTCAGTGTGTATGTAGGCCATGGGAAAGAGCACAGAACTGTAGCGGTCTCAGCTTACTGTTCTTCAGATTTGGATCAAAGTCTGAATCCACAGAACCTAAACAGTAAACATGATTGTCTTCTTTCCTGAACAATAAACGCAGTGAAGGCAAAAGACATCACTGAAAATAGAATCTGCCAGTCATCATATCCGTTTTTAGAATGAAGCTGTGACAGTCCAGGAAGTCTCTCTTGTGGTCTGATATTAACTCATTTGGTGTCTCTGCCTCTCCCTCCTGTAGACCATAGTGCGGGGTAGTAAGATCGCTGTGGACGGCTCGCTGACATGGCTGCTGGATGAGTTTGATACCATGTCGGTGACCCGCTCCAACTCCCTGAGGCGAGGTAGCCCCCCTATCCAGCCCCGCAGAGACTCCGGATCTTCGGGGGGAGGAGGCCATGAGAACGGGGACCTGGCCCACCGGCCACACCACCACCCAGATCACTATGGAGACATCAGAGACAGGTACAGTGTCGTCAGTAGGGGCCAGATCTCGGCTGTAAAATGGCTCTGAAGAAATGTTTCCACCACTCCAGAGAGATGCAACCTGTTTACCTTTTCTCTGTTGCACTAGGGAGCAGCCCAGGCCGGACCAGTTAGCTAGTGGAGACCCCCGGCAGCCCCAGCGGGTACCCCGCTCTCAGCGAGAGGACGGCAGGCCACAGCAGCAGCCCCGGGGCCAGGAACCAAGCAGCAGGCACCGAGAGAGGGAGCGTCCTGGCCCACCCCCTCCCCCGCCAAAGCCCAGAGACACGGACCCACGGGACCACCACGACCAAGTAGTCCGCAGGGACGGGCCCAGCGACCAGAGGCCTAAGTCCAGCTACACGGGCAGGGACGGCAGCCCCCAGTCGCCCCGTGATAAGAGGCCTCTCTCGGGGCCCAACATCCGTATGCCTAACCTGCCTGTCACAGAGGGGGTGATAAAGACAGCACAACAGACCAGCAGGCCGTTCAACACCTACCCCCGCGCTGACAGTGAAGGAGGAAGGAGCCCCACCAGCCAGGTACTGACAGGCTGCTAGGAGAACACCAGACATTGGGAGATATGGAAACCAGTGCGTGCCGCTAATGTTCTATCGCATGTCTTTAACAGACCTCTGACATAAGTGTTGATCATACAGTGTCATTTCCTCTCCCTTCTAGGAGCTGAAGCCAGCCAGACCACACGAAGCACCGCCACACAACGGTCCTTCTAGTGCCTCCAGCCGAGACGGGGGAAAAGCACCGCAGAAGGGCCAGCTACGAGGAGACCCCCACCACTCCTCCCACCCTGTCCTGGGTCCTGAGCCCCCCCACAGCCACCAGCAGCAGAAGGCTCCCGTTCCCCGCATCCCGGCCCCTGCCCTACCACCACAGCAGGCCCTCTCGCCCCAGAGGGAGCCCCAGCGGGTGTCCCATGAGCAGTTCCGCGCCGCGCTGCAGATGGTGGTGGATCCGGGTGACCCGCGCACCTACCTGGACCACTACATCAAGATCGGAGAGGGCTCCACCGGCATTGTGTGCATTGCCACCATCAAGAGCACTGGCAAATTGGTGGCTGTCAAGAAGATGGACCTGCGCAAGCAGCAGCGCCGGGAGCTGCTATTCAATGAGGTGGGGTTTTAGGGCCTGTATTGACTTGAACAGAATGCAATTGAGATGAAGGTCTTTAAGATTTTTGATGTTCAGGGAATACAGTATAATGGATTTGTAAGCTATTAGTTGTGTGATCCATAATTTTTTATAGTGGCTATTACAGAGTTTTGCTAATGTTTGAAAGATTTGTCCTGCATGGAGGGTGCGGCTCATGCATATCTTTGCAGTGGTGTAATGAGTGATGTCATGTGCCATGTAATCACCCACGGTCTCCTTAGTAACGCTGGTTCCTGTGCTCTTCAGGTGGTGATCATGCGGGACTATCACCATGACAACGTGGTGGAGATGTACAACAGCTACCTGGTGGGAGATGAACTCTGGGTCGTCATGGAGTTCCTGGAGGGAGGGGCTCTGACTGACATTGTCACACACACCAGGTGTGTGTCTGTTGATCTGAGGTTTAGTGCCATCTGGCATCCTTGGGATTTCCATAGCCTACATCCTAACTATTTTACATTTTAACTTCAATGAGGTGATATCAGAGTTGGACGTACCAAGGGTCCCGGATAGCAATGACCGTTGATCTGCTGCTCTGACAACTGACCAGCAGGACTAGGTAGGGCTGCCCACCCTTTTCCTGGAACTATACCGTCCTGTAGGTTTTCAGTCCAACCCTAACATACGTGACTCAGCTAGTTAAGGTCTTGGTGAGCAGAATCAGGTGTGTTAAATAGATTTGGACTGAACCTACCTAGGTAGATCTCCAGGAAGGGCCATGGGCAGCCCTGGGCTATGGTGATTAGAATTAAGATGTCTGTGTTTCATACTAGTCATATAGTGTTCAACTGCTCATATCGTAGCTGTTTTTACAGTACAAGCAATGGTAAGGGCTCCCGAGTGGCGCAGCGGTCTAATGCACTGCATCACAACCGGCCATATCACAACTGCTGTGACTGGGAGTCCCATAGGACGGCGCACAATTGGCCCAGCGTCGTCCGGGTTTGGCCAGTGTAGGCCGTCATTGTAAATAATAATTTGTTCTTAACTGGCTTGCCTAGTTAAGTAAAAATAACCACTAAAGTTTTTTGTTTAGTTATTTGTTTCACCACTAGGTGGTAGTGTCGCATGGCTACACTCTCATGTCACTGCAATGCAACCTGTGGTGTGAGATGTTATTTCTCTGTCAGCTCTGAGTGCTAATGACCTGTGTGTGTGTGTGTGTCCAGGATGAATGAGGAGCAGATAGCCACAGTGTGCCTGTCTGTGCTGAAGGCTCTGTCAGTGCTGCACACCCAGGGCGTCATCCACAGGGACATCAAGAGTGACTCCATCTTGCTCACCCACGACGGCAGAGTACGTACACCTGCCTTCAGAGGTTAAAGCTCTGTGACTGCATTGGATTTCCTTCATATATGGGGGGTGGGCCGGGCCATGTCTGTTCTGTTAAATATATTCCAAAATAAGTTTCTTCTCAAATATTAAATTTTCTCTGTTAAGCTGTGTGCACTGAACTGACATTCTTTACATTGCTCCCACTTTTATTTCTCTACTTTTACGCTTAGTTTCAAGCATGGTTCATGGGCAGCTGTGCAACAGACCACTTAAATGGGCATAGTCATCTTACAAGGGCCATGACACTGTAATGGTGAATTTTAATTGATATATATTGTTATTAATTATTATTATTATAAATCAGGATGTTGTGTCCAATAGGGTGAATGCAAAGGACAAACCCAATGCTTCAGCCTACGTACATTTTATAGCCACTATGCTTCATCAGTTGGGCTACAGGTGATAATGCTTATTGCTAATAGCACATCTGATAATATAGACCATGCATAGGTTATATGGACGTGGTCCAATATGTTTAAATAATTAACATTCTTACCAATATGTTATTGGGCCCATTTATGGAGATAGAAATTGTTTTCAATTAATTTTGGAGTAGAATGTCCTTTCAAAAAGTATTCTGAGCTTCTCTGTCCTTCTACATAAAAATGGAATTGGTCAAACATGATGGTCATGACTTTCTTACATGAAAGGGAGGTTAACTTGGCCCCAGACAATTGATCTGAGATCCGATTGTAAGTTTCAGTCATGGTTTTGTTGTTGTAGGGTTGGGGTCAAAAAGAAACATCACCACCTCCCTCATAGACAATTATAAGACTGGAGTATGTACACATCACTCACCCCAACCCTGCTTCATACACAAAGATATTATAATTGTCCCATAGCAAAAAAGAGAATGCGGAATAGACTGACCTCTATGGTCCTTGAAAAAGCTGCTGTATGATATAAAGTATTGTGTGATAGAGGCCTAGCTTTGGAAAATAACTCATGTGACTGAGTGACAAAAGAAGGCTCTGTGTGTCCATCAGAATGGCTGCTGTTTTGTTTCTTTGCCATGATATTACTTCCGAGTATTGGGATTACTGGTATTGTGACAACCCTCCCCATACCGCCCAGTCATAACAGGCTATCTCGTTTACATATCGGAACGATATGAAACCAGCTGTGAAAATGAAGATATGGGAAAGAGGAACTTGTTGCAGTCATGTTTGTTCCCAAAGTATTGTAATATACAGTATGAGAGGTAATGGAGGGCTTGAAGCTCACGCTGTTAATTTAGTTCTTACTTTACCCGACAACAGTTTGTAGATGATACAACAGTTTCGTTTATCTTTTATTGAGCCCAAGTGTCAACCTGAAGTCACTTGTAGCTGTCATGGTTGGCATGCTAAGGGCTGTGCTTAGCTCTTATTGTGGTTGACCCAAGGGGAAGTGTAGTCAGTTACCCTCAGCTGATTCTCGGCAGAAGAGTGTGTGTGTGTGTGCTTGCGTGCGTGCGTTTGTGTGTATTCACATTTCCCCTTACCAATTCAAAGCATGCTTTAGTCAGTGAGCCCTGTTCTTCAGAGGTCACCATTGGCAGACAGGATATTCATCCACCCAGGCATTGCAAAGGTTTTCTCAGAGAACTGTGGGAGGTGTTCTACTGTGATGTGTAATACTGTAAAGCAGCACATTGCTAGATAGAGGATTGTTTGTGGTACGCTAAGAGTTCAGCCTGTCAATCTATAACACATAACGTCCATGTCAGCTGAAAAGTCTTTCATTTAGTCATTTGTAAAGATGGCAGTATTTTTAGAATGCCTGTGTTTTTTCCCCCGTAAATAATTAATTAAAAGCTCTGACCCTTTCCTCTATTGCCCCGCCCAGGTGAAGCTGTCAGACTTTGGCTTCTGCGCCCAGGTGTCGAAAGAGGTGCAGCGGCGCAAGTCCCTGGTGGGCACACCCTACTGGATGGCCCCAGAGCTCATCTCACGACTGCCCTATGGGCCTGAGGTAATGAATGTCCAGTTAGTTGTCTGTGTGCATGCATTATAATTCGAAACTATCGCTGATCACTGTGTGTATACAATATTCTACCTTCGTAGGTGGACATCTGGTCCTTGGGGGTGATGGTGATCGAGATGGTGGACGGAGAGCCCCCCTATTTCAATGAGCCCCCCCTCAAAGCTATGAAGATGATCCGTGACAACCTACCACCCAAACTCAAGAACTTACACAAGGTACTAGGCACACTAGAAAGAGCGCCTCTCTCACACAAGGCCCTGTTATTCAACATTTTTGAAATTGATAGTCATCCTTTGTTATTTTTCCCAGGTTTCTCCTCTTCTCAAGGGCTTCCTGGACAAATTGTTGGTGCGAGACCCCACCCAGAGGGCCTCAGCCAATGAGCTACTCAAGCACCCCTTCCTGAGCAAGGCTGGCCCGCCCTCCTGCATTGTGCCTCTCATGAGGCAGAACCGCATGAGATGAGAGCGAGCGGAGACCTCTCCCCCACTAAGGAGTAGTGTCACATGGACCCTCAACTCCCCAAGCTCACACCTCGGACTCACACTGTTCTGGAGCGAGGAGGTTGGGGGGGGCAGAGAAACACTGCCCAGCTCATATTAGCATTTTTACTGGTCAAGCTTCTTTTCTTTTTTTTTTAAAGAACCTTTTGAAATGAAAAGGATCTCTGTCCCCTTTCCTATGGGAGAAAAGATTTTGACACTACAAGGATGTATAGCTTGAGCGGTTTGGTGTAGAATGAGGCTTGGAAAGTGCTGCCTGCTGGGGTGACTCACAAAAAAACACTGTTAGCATCCTAGCTGAATGGTCTGAACCATGCTTCCACACTACAGGCCTTCCTCACGACATGGCCCAGACTCAACTCTATTCCAATAGACAGGACATCAGAAAAGACTACTGAAGGAGGACTATGCTTTTCTCTTACCACATGATGCATTGAAGTATTTTTTTAATGAAAGTAAACACTTGGTTCCTGTTACAAACACTAAGCAAAGGTAGACACTGGAGTTGTGTTTTAGATTATTTTCTTTATTTTTCTGGTAAGTATGATGAACATAGATATATCCGCTTTGTTTTCTCTATTCTGTGATTATTTTTGGGGGGGTTACAGTGAGATTTGAAGCACTGTTCTGAGATAGAAGCTGCACGCCTGGTTGATTCCAATATATCATATAGGTTTTTTTAAATTATTTTTTATTACAAGATAATTAGTTTATTTTAATATACCTGTGTTTAATAGAATATAAAGTGAACATCAAGGCAGAGTTTCAGCTGTTTCTTTCTAAAGGCTAATTTGTACTTTAGGAATTTAGCCATGTAGTTTGTGCTCCCTGTAACCCCTCGATCTGCTGCTGTAGACTTCAGCTGTTAGTTTATAGTAGTGACCACTAGGTCAACGGAAGGACCACCCTTATGAAAGCCCCCCCACACACATACACACCTGTATATACAGAAAGTACATTCTTTTTGTCATTTTTCCTAATGATTCATTTCTTAAACGCCCAACCTGGCCAGTCTGGACAATGGTTCTGGACTATGTGAATGTAGTGCTGAGCCACAAACTGGCTCTGTGTTTAAAGATGGAATCTGCAGTAGGGGGAAACAGTCACACCGGCTGCCCCACCACCATTATTTTTTTGTTGCGGAGCTGAGGAGCGCTGAGGAGCGTTGCGCAGCATTGGGGGGGGGGGGGATTAATATCGCAAATGGACGTGACTGTTTCACCATTTTGGATAAGGATCTCAGCTTTAAGGGCTTATTAGAACAGGAAACGGACACACAAGGTGAAAATTCGTGCTTGGCTAAATGAAGTGTGCAACAGCTGCTATAACTGAATTATTGTCCATAATGTAGCAATGACAGGAACTGTATGGCAGAAAACAGACCCACAGATGCAAACTGAAATAGTAAACACTCACCACAATCACCCACACACACTTCATGCAAGGCCCTACGAAAGTCTGTGGGTGGAATCACGAATTCAAGAATATTACAACATTTATTGTACTTTGGTAGGAAATCAACTAAATGTATTTGAAAATGTATTATTTAGCCAAGATTATCATAAGACATAAACAAATTGCATCCGTGATTTGTATTTTCCTTCCACTTTCAGAAACAAAAGGCATGGTAATGCCCCTATCTGAGTGCACGTTTGTCTACCACTTCGTGTAGCCGTTAGCAATGATGCTAATAATCACCGTCTTCTGGTAGATGGGAAGGCTTTCTAAAAAATGTTTTTTAAATTGTTCAGCATACTGCAATCACACGTTACAGAAACACAGATAACCAAACAAGTCTCTTGGCTGGTGCAAACTACAGCCAAAAATATAAATGTCTTTGATTTTTCACAGACCTCGAAAGTGATCTCCTGATATGGTTTAAGCATTGTGGTGGACTTAGAACATCAAATGCTTTTTCTATTTAAAACGTGTGATCTTTTTGTTGTTGAGAGCGAACACATGAAAAAACGGAGGGAAACCTGGAAAAACAGAACTTGGGCAAAAAAATCTAACAGGTTTTATAGGGCTCTATTCATCGTTAGTCCTCATTTTTCTCTGAGCTTTCCCCTCCAATTCTAGAGTAGTAAGACGAAGTCGCATATGTACATTCACCATAGAGAGCATCCAAAGACCACGAGGCCTTAGTGCACAGCAAAGAGTAGCCAATATGTCTGTTGTGAGTTTCAGTGAGGATATCGGAACAGACTCCATAAGTAGACACTAACACTACATTGTGAAGTACTGTTGTTAATTAGATGCGTCTGAGGTTACTGTACAGTTTTAACATTCTGTCAATATTCCATATTTCCAAAAGACAAGTGGATGTCTGTTAAAAGTGACATGATGATTGGTAAGCCTGAGTAAGATATGATCCGTCTGTGTTCCATGTGTATATTGTTCTTCCAGTTTAGTTTTGCAAAACTGAGTGAAAAGATGGGCTGAAAGAATGACAATCAAAGTTAGTAATTCACTGTCTGCTTTTTCAACAATATTCTGAACTGATCACTTTTCATTGCTCACAAAGTTTTGTAACTGTAATTGTGCAGATTTTCTAAACAAATCCTGTTTTGATACCCATTAAATCCATCTTTGCATACTGTATATTTCTAAATCGCTTAACTAATCATTACCGTGAACTGATGGCACACTGGTATTTTGTGTTTTATATCATATACTGTAATGATGAATGACAAAAAAAAAAGACGTATCATTCTTCAAACTACAGAATTGAATCATCTCATTAACCCCCACGTGTAAGATGTGATTTCAATCGCCATTGGTTTCACTCACGTCAACTACAGTTTTCAGTGGCTGGTATGAAACCAATCGCGTACATTCCGCAGTTGGTATTTGACATTCCTGTAGCTTCTACTTCATTTAATGCCTGTCAAGGTTAGAACCGCTTAACTTTTTTTTTTCGCGGTTATTTTGTGTGTTAATGCCTTAACGTTCAGAAAAGTAACACGATCAATATGATTCCCTTCTTTGTCATTTTTGTTAATTGCAAATGTACATGATGATTTTACAAATCTCCAGGAGTCTGTAGTGTCTCAGAGTAAACTCCATTATCGTTGGTTTGTGTTTGTTGAGAGGATTCTCAAATTCAAATTAGGAGCTGTGACACCTACTGACTGGCCTACTAATATATTTCTGTGAAATTCTCCAACTTGTTTGTATGATCATTTTTCACACTTTCTTGTATGCTAAATCATTTAGGCATCAGTATTGTAAAGTTTGAGATGGTTGACAGTTTTTCTTGAGTTCCAACCCACCCCTGGATTTTTGCATTTCTGCTGGTTATTGTAAAAACAACTCATTTTAAATATTTTTGGCAAATACAGTTTTTCTAAAATGTAAGTTTTTTTGTCATGCCTTATCATTTGTGTATTGTGTAACCATTTGAGGATGTCAACCATTTCAAAAGTCGTGTTATAGCAATAGCCTTAGTCTCAGATGGTACTCATCATCTTGGGCTCCCAGTGGTGCAGCGGTCAGGCACTGCATCTCGGTGCAAGAGGCGTCACTACAGTCCCTGGTTCAGGTCCAGGCTGAATCACATCCGGCTGTGATTGGGAGTCCCATAGTGCGGTGCACAATTGGCCCAGCGTCGTCCAGGTTTGGCCGTCGTCATTGTAAATGAGAATGTGTTCTTAAATGACTTCGTAAAATAAAGGTTACCCAAAAAGACTTGGCCTGTGGTTATATGAGGATGATTATGATGGTGTTGATGATTGATAACATTTGTCTTTGATTTATGGTTTTAAATCGTCACACATTTAAAGGTATGGGCTGGGGCCCAGCTAATAAGTTCGTTAGTTATATTGTATCTTAGGTACGGCCAGACGTTTGTCTATTTTCATATTTATCAACCTGATACATTGGAGAAATATTTTAAGGTAAAATATTACACAATACAATATGTATCTCTGGAAGAAACTAAAATTCTGTTGCATTGGCGCACTATATTCTTAGCACTTCCGTCTGGTCCTTCTGTCAGATGTGATTCAGTATCATCTGGCCTTGCACTGTAGACTTGTTTTGTTCACTCATCTTAGCAGGCGACCACGATGGAGACAGTGTTGTAAACAGAGGATTTGTGAAAAGCGTGGTCCAAAAACAATGACCGCTCATTATACTGCGGTGAACGGAATGTTCAATTTCCACAGTTCTGCGAAATTTAGCTCGAATTTACTGAATATGACAAGGTCCAGCGGACGCCTGCTAAGGGTGGGGTTTGTGTGAAGACGCACTGTATACAGTGGTGGAGTTCGTTTTGCATGGCCGGGCGGAGAATTCGCTTAAGGACCAATGGAATGGCCTAAAATGAGGCAACTCCACCCACCCTGCAAAACTAACTCGATCAATGTCACCAGCGCGCGTAGTCGGGACTGGAGCCTGTGATAAGTCTCTCTGTTCCTGTCAAAAACACAGCTGAGCGATGACTCCGTTGTCAGCGGCTGTGAAATAGATCCAGTTGTTGCTATATGCCCCATTAATCTGGAGGAGAATTAAACAAATTAGATATTGATCTCGAGTGGATCGTATATCAAACAGACGGGGAAGTATTGATTTATACCATCTTGGACTAGTCTTTGAACGGAATATTCCTATATCTAGATTCTACAGGTGAGTAGCCTTATTGGTAAGAGGTTATCTTTAGCCAAGTATTTTTTTGAACTTGCCTAAAGATAAATGTAACCCCAATAATAGAACATGTGATATGTAGGATATGACTAGCCTGTAGGACATAGTGTTGATGTAGGCTGTAGGAATATTTTGTTTAATTAGTGGAAGTTGAGTTTAGTCGGCTAAAGAAAATTGCGATTTTTAATTAGACTGGCTTGATATATTAGCATTCTGGATATGATATAAATGCGTCAGCTTTGGCATTTGTACTTATTTGGGGATGTCTGGTGATTTCTGGGTATGCACCTGTGCATTCAGCTCCGTTGCGCGTTTATGTTCAGCGAGCGCTGGTAGGTTATTTATTCGGTTTGTCATGAACGTACCACAAACACTAGCCTTATTTCTATGAGCCTTATTTCTATGATTAACACAATAGCCTTTGCTTGCCATATTCTGCCGTAGTCTACAAGGTCCTTCCTTATAATTTGTGCCTGGATGTGTTTTGATAGGATGCATAACATGACCATTGATATTATTTCCTCACTTCCATGACAACACAAAGACATAGGTAGTGTGAGTCATATTATAATTGATCACTTGCCTATTCCTCTTGGATGAGTGGGATGGCATGAAAAGTGTTACTGTGTGCCAATGCCATCCATGTATGACACTTACAGAAACAGGGATGCAGCTGAGTAGTTTGACAATCAGAGCAGAAAGTGCGAAGTACCACATAGCAGAAGTCATTAAACCCATGGGTTATTTAAGCAATAAGGCACAAGGGGGTGTGGTATATGGCCAATTTACCATGGCTAAGGGCCGTTCCTAGTCACGACGCAACGTGGAGTATATTGGCCATATATCACAAACCTCCGAGGTGCCTTATTGCTATTATAAACTGGTTACCAACGTAATTAGAGCAGTAAAAATACATGTTTTGTCATACCCGTGGTATGTGGTCTCATATACCACAGCTGTCGGCTAATCAGCATTCAGGGCTCGAACCATCCAGTTTATAATACTGATTATAAACTGGGTGGTTCAAGCCCCGAATGCTGTTTGGGTGAAAGCCGTGGTATATCGGACGGTATACCATGGGTATGACAAAACATTTGTTTTTACTCTGCCTTGCGTAGTGCTTATTAAGAACAGCCCTTAGCCGTGGTTTATTGGCCATATACTACACCCCCTCTGGCCTTGTTGCTTAACTAACTAACCTATCAAACATGGGAATCATTACAGGCACACAGAAGACAAACAGTTACCAAATCCATTCAGAGGAGAAAAACATGTTTATTTTTTACTAGATTTGTTGATGACAACTTATTTTCTCTACATTAGTAAATGTATTGATATATGTTTATTACATTTCATTTTATAGTGTTGCGTTTTAAAGTAATGCTTTATAATGGAACTGGAGCAATTTATAATGGCATACTTCACAGCTTATTCATGAACAGAAGTCATGTTTTAATAAGATGGTGAGTAAGATGCCACCCACCTACATTGTGGTCACAGCTCACTGCCTGATAGAAACAGGTGTAGGATATTAATGTGATCACTCTGTTGCAGGAGAACCTTCCAGCAATGCAGGAAATTTAAAATGTGTAGGTTTAAAAAAGCTTCGGAAATGTGTAATTAACGTTTAGACATTTCAGACTGGATTTTCCCTTATGAAAATGTTATCAACCCCTACAAAAATGTAAATTAATTATAATCCACATAATAATTCACATTTCCTGTTGCTGCAGGATTATTTTCCTGCTGTAGCAAACTGGCTCAATTTAAGATCCTACACCTGCAGGCTATGTGAGAACGGCACACATGGTGTTGGCAGGGACCTCCCCTGCTGTTCCAGAGTTGACTTGCACCCCCGATATGAAAGCGCTCCGAAACCCGCCATGGGATTTGTGTTAGTGCCATACCTGTGTGTCAAGTTCAGTGCTAAGAGAGGAAATATGGGCCAGGTGAACAAAAAAAAACCCTACCAGTCATATAAGTAATGTTGATAAATGTCTGGTGTTGAACAATAACCCAAGTTTAGTTCCAGTTTCTGGAAATTAAAGGGTACAGGGTTGGGGAATGATTCACTCATTCAGGGTCAGGCTGTGGGTGTTTATGGTAGCTGCAGCTTTGAACCACTGTCCCCTGCCTTTGTTAGGGCAAAAGGGGAGGCTTTCCAAGTGCATGATTAGATATTTGTTGATATTTTGCAACTGTGTGCATATGTATGTGCGTGACTATCTGCAGGGCACTGAGTTCTCTGTTTATTGCACCTGCAGGAAGGCTGTTTTGATGTCTGCGCAGCGGGAGTCTCTATGGCTGTGTGGACACATCACTCTGGGCTACGGGCTCTTTCTCCTGGTCGCCCTTCCAGACCTCACCACAGGTACCCGTCTCCCTCCTCAACCACCCACCCTAACCACCCACAACTGCCCACCCAGGTCATCACCTCTGCTAGGCATCCACGTTGCACCACCATGTACTTGTTGAAACAGTCACCACTGCACCCAAAAGCTGTAATCCATCTGTAAGAGCTAACTATATAGCTATCTGGACATACAACCTGCATCATGCTGCAATGATACTTAGCCCTCTCCCCAGACCTGCAAGACTCCTCCTCCCAGACTCCACCTGTCTTACCCCATTCATATGACCGTATCTATTAAAACACTCTACCTAAAGCTTTTTTCCTCTTCAACCTGAATCACAGATCTTTGAGATACAATAACTGCCGGTTCGATTCAACAACAAGGTCTAACAACTAAACTGTATGCCTCATCCGCAGGCAGGCAAGGGAACTGCAGCCACCCACTGGTGCCAGAACACGGGGGCTTCCGTTGCGAGCCCTCCCCCTGCCGAGGCTTCCCCCAGAAGAGCTTGATCTACTACTTCTGTGAGCCCGGCTACACCATCCCAAAAGAGGTGCACAGCTCGCGCTGCCGCCACGGCAAATGGATCCCCAGCGTGCCCACCTGTCTGTCCACAGCTGGTGAGTCACCACGGCCGTGTGGGAGGAGGGGTAAACCTTTGCTCCTAGTGTAATGGACTAGAGCAGGGATGGGCAACTTTGATGGGGGTGGGGGCAACAATAAATCTGAACTGGGGGTGGCTCGCGGGTCTGTGTACCCACATCCATACCCACATATGCAGTTAGATCCCCACTTCGCGAGCAAAACATTTTAGTGGCAGCAGAGAGAAAACATTGATGTTTTATTGTTCCTCTTTGCAATTTTGCTATGGGGCGTAGATAAAATGTTGCAGTTTTAAAGACAATTTGCTGCAATTCTACATGTTTTGCCATGGGGCGGAGGGAAGATTTTTCAATTTTATAGAAAAAAAATGACACAAGTCAATTTCTTGCAATTCTACTCATTTTGCCATGGGACGGAGAGAGAAACAGTTGTTAATATGATATCTGAGTGAGAGTGACGAACAAAATCAATGGGGGTCCACTGGTCAGTATTAGACCATGATTACTATACGTTTAGCTAGCTGGCTGCTATACTAATTTACCTATCTAACAAATGTCACTCAATGGGCTAATTGAGTGACTGTCAGTGACTGACATAACAAGAGAAAAACTGCTGATGCACACAACCAAACTTCGAAATTGCAGCTTATTTATTTTTGGAAATGGATCCGCGGGCCTACAAAAGGAGGCCGCCAGTTGCCCATCCCTGGTCTAGCGCATGTGTGTGTGGAGTATGTCCATGAGTGACTGATATGAGATAAGTGTTAGGTAAACTACAGTCAGGTCAAAGGTTGCAGTGTGATTTAAGGTAGGTTCGTTCTGTACTCAATCACTCACCGCCTTTGTAAATGCATTAACCCAGACACCCAACAATTACTTTGGCTGATTCCGGGTTGGCTATATGCATGCATGGAGGTTATGGGTTGATGATTTAAATGTTACATGGCTTTCTTCCACATAGTCATCTCATAAGCTGATTAATAGCAACGCTATGACCACCCTCCTTCATTCGTCCTCTTACTGCAGGGATGGATGACTCCAGTTCTTGAGGGCCTGATTGGCGTCACACTTTTTCTCCATCCCTAGCAAACACAGCTGATTAATCAAATTGCATTCTAAACTGAAGATCATGATTAGGTGATTGTTGGAGTCAGGTGTGTTAGCTGGGACTGGGGCAAAACTGTGACACCAATCAGGCCCTCGAGGACTGGGCAATTCCAGTCATGTCTTATTGGATATGGAAGAGGCAAGTGGAAGCATACACTCTATACCACTCTATGACTGTTGTGCTATACTTTCAATGGCCTTGAGTATAGCCCTACATGAGCTTTGAGTGTCACTAGAGCTGAGCAGTGTGTTAGGCTGGTTAACATGATGGTGTGTGGCCTGTTAAGTGCTAAGATTTGATTGTCGTAACTTTCTGGTACCAACCCCGTAGTTCCACACAAGAGGTCAATGACCTACTTGGTGAGATGCAAAAGCCGACATAGCAGATTCTTAACATGCTACTTTAGAGCCTTTTGCTTCCTCTTTTGGCCTGTGCTGCATCGAGGCAGGAAACCAGCATCAAGAAACGGGAAGTGAGCAAAGTCACCAAACTAACCAGTCTCTTTCCTCTGCCATATTAAACCTCACGGAAATGTAATGCGTCATGGATATAGGAAACCACACCTGCAGATGCATGACTGACTCCCTTTGAGATACCCTGTTTTATGCTGTCCATATGTGTATCAGTAGTGTGTTTCCCCTAAATGATGTGTGTACTTCCTGAATGTATTTGTTGAGTGTGTTGTAGCTCTGGTCCAGGGCGACAGTGTGTGTTCAGGGGGGTTGGTGAGTACACACACTAACGCCCTGGACCACAGCTAAGTGTGTTGTAGGTAGTTGATGGGTGTGTGTGTTGATTGTTTGTGTTGTGTTTTCTTTCAGACAGACATGTTAACTATGAGGACCAGGTGGCCCACTCACTCCCTAGCGTAGCCACGACGGCGGTGGGCGTGTCCATATTCCTTCTCACCACCACGGCCTGCTTGGTGATCAAGTCCCGCCTTTTTCCCTGTCACTCACACAGGTTAGCACATATGACTGGTTCTTATCCCTGTCACTCACACAGCTATATTCATACGACTGGATCCTCTATAGCGGTGTTGTCACTACTAACCCTGGTCCTGGAGCATTAGTGTAGGTTTTGTTCCAGCCCAGGACTAACACACCTGATTCAGCTAACCAAGGTCTTGATGATTGGTTGAATCAGGTGTGTTGCTCTGTAGGGTGGTTACAGTGTTGTAGTGGCTTTGTACAGTAGAGGCTTGGAAATGCATCACATCCTGTAATGAAAGCATCTTTATAATCTGATGAGTGAAAGTTGAAAGACTGTGGAGGAGGAGGAAGAAGGAAATTCAGTGGTTTGATAGTCATCTTATCATTGATGCTGGGTGTTTCATAGCTGTAGTGTCAGTTAGATTGTAGGTAAATCCACCTACTGTATGAGTGCTGTCTGTGAAGTGATCTGATCATCTCTCTACTGTTGTTCAGCAGGCGCTCCTCTGACCAGATGGATCTGATGGTGGATGGCCTACCTGTGTCTCTGCCCACCTATGAGGAGGCTGTCTACGGGAGCTGGGGGCAACACCTGCCCCCCTGCAGAGGGCCCACCCAGCTCCTATTGGCCCAGGAGGCTCCAGGTCCATCATTAGCTCACAACCAATCAGATTCCAGTCACCTTATCCCTCAATCCAATCAAAGCCCCGAGATCCTTCCGCCCCCTTACGAGGAGATCCAATCCCGTCCCAGAGAGAGTCAAAGTGAGGTGCTCATGCGGGCCATACAAGTTGCACTTCCCGATGACAAGGACATTTGAGTGACTGGCGTATTTGTGTTACCCACCAATGATGTACTGACTTGTAAAATAATGTGCTCAGGCACTTACAGTGGGGCAAAAAAGTATTTAGTCAGCCACCAATTGTGCAAGTTCTCCCACTTAAAAGAGATGAGAGAGGCCTGTAATTTTCATCATAGGTACACTTCAACGTTGACAGACAAAATGAGAAGGAAAATCCAGAAAATCACATTGTAGGATTTTTAATGAATTTATTTGCAAATTATGGTGGAAAATAAGTATTTGGTCAATAACAAAAGTTTATCTCAATACTTTGTTATATACCCTTTGTTGGCATTGGCAGAGGTCAAACGTTTTCTGTAAGTCTTCACAAGGTTTTCACACACTGTTTCTGTTATTTTGGCCCATTCCTCCATGCAGATCTCCTCTAGAGCAGTGATGTTTTGGGGCTGTTGCTGGGCAACACAGACTTTCAACTCCCTCCAAAGATTTTCTATGGGGTTGAGATCTGGAGACTGGCTAGGCCACTCCAGGACCTTGAAATGCTTCTCACGAAGCCACTCCTTCGTTGCCCGGGCGGTGTGTTTGGGATCATTGTCATGCTGAAAGACCCATCCACGTTTCATCTTCAATGCCCTTGCTGATGGAAGGAGGTTTTCACTCAAAATCTCACGATACATGGCCCCATTCATTCTTTCCTTTACACGGATCAGTCGTCCTGGTCCCTTTGCAGAAAAACAGCCCCAAAGCATGATGTTTCCACCCCCATACTTCACAGTAGGTATGGTGTTCTTTGGATGCAACTCAGCATATGACATTCTCCTGGACATGTACTGGCTTAAGCAGGGGGACACGTCTGGCACTGCAGGATTTGAGTCCCTGGCGGCGTAGTGTGTTACTGATGGTAGGCTTTGTTACTTTGGTCCCAGCTTTCTGCAGGTCATTCAGTAGGTCCCCCCGTGTGGTTCTGGGATTTTTGCTCACCGTTCTTGTGATCATTTTGACCCCACGGGGTGAGATCTTGCGTGGAGCCCCAGATCGAGGGAGATTATCAGTGGTCTTGTATGTCTTCCATTTCCTAATAATTGCTCCCACAGTTGATTTCTTCAAACCAAGCTGCTTACCTATTGAAAATTCAGTCTTCCCAGCCTGGTGCAGGTCTACAGGTCTGTGAGAGCCAGAAATCTTGCTTGTTTGTAGGTGACCAAATACTTATTTTCCACCATAATTTGCAAATAAATTCATTAAAAATCCTACAATGTGATTTTCTGGATTTTTTTCCCTCATTTCGTCTGTCATAGTTGAAGTGTACCTATGATGAAAATTACAGGCCTCTCTCATCTTTTTAAGTGGGAGTACTTGCACAATTGGTGGCTGACTAAATACTTTTTTGCCCCATTGTATATGGATTCAAGCCTACCAGCATGGATCGACTTTCTTTTCAGGTTTCAACCTTATACATGGCACACCAGTTCTGATTGGCTGTTGGTAATGTTATGAGACGTATCCTGCCATGGAGACATGGTTTATATCCCATCAGTGATGGGACCTGAGCCTCGTTTGTTGAGGTGACTTTGGTAATGATATTACTGTTACATCACAGGGACCTGCGTGTCCTTTTTGTTGGTTGATGATTTGCGATGATGGCAGAGTTGTAGCGTCGATATAGAAACCAGCAGACCGACCCTGTTCCCGCCTTGCACCTCTCCCCTATCTGCTTTGAATTATTGACCAGAATTTGGGGAGGGTTTGGGGTAGAAACCCCCAGGATGTACTTATTTGTTATAGACATTGAATGTAGTTGTTTCTCATTTTCTTTTCAATAGAAAAAAATGTAATGGATGTATGTAATGTAACATTTACATAATATTGCAATTATTGCATTGCACAGAAGATTAAACGTCCACATTGTTTCTAATTGTAAAACCTCTTGGCCTTACTCAGTTATGGTGCTCTCTGGGAATAATTAGTCAAAGGAAAGTAGATCGCATGGTTGATCTGAGACACAGTCTGCACCCAAATGGCACTCGATTACCTATAAAGTGCCCTACTTTTGACCAGAGCCCTATAGGCCCTAGTCAAAAGTAGGGCACTATAGGCGCAGTAGTTGTGCCACCAGAGATTCTGGGTTCGCGCCCAGGCTCTGTCGCAGCCGTCCGCGACGGGGAGGCCCATGAGGCGGTGCACAAGCATCGCCCGGGTTAGGGGAGGGTTTGGCCGGTAGGGATATCCTTGTCTCATCGCACAGACAGAGCTAGTGTAATAACCAGCTCATGTTGAATAATTAAGTTAAGTTCTATGTGAGAATTTCAGCTTAAAGCGGCAATCAGCAGTTGAAACAATAAGTCACCCGTTTCAGTAAAAAGCTGAAGGATGGGCCTGAGAAATGTAACCACTCTCAAATTCATAGGCAGGACTGACCATCCATGATATAAAAAGGATAGTTTTAGCCAAGTTGTAACATGGGATCTGACATTCTGACAAAATCATTCTTCCTTTATGTTACACAGAACTTTGTACAAACAGGAAGGCCAGGGAAAGGCACTGTGAGGGAAGTGGAGTAGACTCACTTTAACTGCTGTGTCCAAATGGAGAAGTACAACATCCGCTTATGAGGAATGCAGAACTGCTATACTGACCTATTTACTGAAATCAGTTGAGAAACTACTGTGTGTTCAGCCCTGATTTGAGGTTGTAGTTAGTGAATGGAAAGACCCATTGACAAAATAGAGTTGGTGCATTATGGTTGTTTCCCCATCAAACAGTTTCAAGCAGGAAGTGATATGTAATAGAACATAGTTCTACAGGTTTTGGGGGGGGGGACGCATTCGGTCTTCAACGCGGTCCGGAAAGTCGTGCTGAACATTTTTACTATTTCCTCGCCACGTTAACATTTGCAAAAAAATTGTCCTATATCGATCGTATTTGTAATTTCCGATGCTCCCTGTCTAGCTTCATTTCTGTGATTATTAGTGAACTGGACACAGTCAAGAAACTATGAATGTAGGTCCATTATCATTTTACACAGTTTAGATTTGGTTTTAGTCATTTTAAAGTATATGGAGTTTGTTTCCCCCACCAACCAAAATATACATACTGATTATTATTATTATTATTTTTTTACTCAAACCCCCCGCGGGCTAGGTTGGACCCCTCGTGGGCCGGATCTGGCCCGCGGGCCGTATGTTTGACACCTCTGCTCTAAAGTGCCAGTTCATTTGTAACTATTGTGAAATCTTGTGGCCATTATACATATGGGTGTTATGTTCATGACATGTTCAACTTATTTGGCACTGACAAACTTAAAGGTGATGCCATTTACACATGGTGTGCTGTGTTTAGAGCGACTAATGTGTAGACTACACCGTTACACAATTTATAACTAGTCTGGGGGTACTGCATAATCTTGCCCCTGCATAAACTTTACATTAACTGAATAAAACTAGGTCAGAAGTAACCTAATCTCTCGTTGACAGACGTATGTAACATAACTGAGATTTTTTAGTTCTGGGTTTCCTAGATTAGCTTGTTTTTTTTCCGGGGGAAACAAAGGAGCATTATTAAAGTAAAGAAACAAGCTGTACTACGAACATATGAATCTACCATAAACACCACAAGATGGCAGTATTTCTTTACATTACATACTCTTGAATAAAAAGTGCATTTATATCCATTTCAGTTTATTCAGTGAATAATACAATGCAAAACAGTACAGACAAACACTAGTCTTTGAAAATGAAAGTTATGATAAAAGCCAAATTTATAAACAGAAGTATTATGTTATGTAAATTACATAACTACAAATGGTGGTAGACCTACATCATTATAGGGTAGGTTGGAGTAAGACTGATTGATATGTGCCATCCGCAGGTAAACACATTTCGAAGGGAAATAGGTGGGCATAATTCCATTTTTTGCCAAACATACTCACTATAAATTGTACTACTTGATTAAAAACGGATAAATAATCCACTTGATTAGAGAGAAATTCTCTTTTGGCTCCCCTATTAGAATATATATATTTTTAAAAGTGTATAGATCTAACTTCATTAGAATACATCACTGTTTATTATAAAATATTAGATCAATGTACTTCAATCATTTTATTGGAGTCATTTAAAGTGGGTGGAGGGGGGGGGGGGGGGGGGGGTAACCCCATGCCACCCTGCTATTGAAGATTATTTTGTAATGAAAAGAAAAGTACATTCTTTAAAAATAAAAAAAAGCTCAAATGGCACCCCAAAAACGTAATACTCTCAGAAAGGTTTACACTACAGAGCGTACAGGTGACAAGGTTACGGTGCTTCTTTCATCGTACAGGGCAGATAAACGATACTTAACACATTCTGATGAATCTATAGAGACGAACCTAATGCCACCATGGGATCATTTCATTATTGCAAATGCAATACTCATGCAGGTAAAATAAATCCTATGTGTGCTTCAAACCAATTATCTTTCTATCTCTTTCGCATTCTTTAAACGATAGATTCATAATAATGACAACGGGGGCGTAATTGATAAGATGTTAAGTAATCATTTCTACAGTACGTGAAATGAAAAAGGCAGATATCAGATATTTTATCCACTGAATTTGCAAAACAGCAACCATATTCTGAAAAGAAATCATTTCTGCTTGAATATGACAAGATCTTGCACCACCTAGAAATACATGATAAAAGCAACAAAAACCATTGCGGTTTCTACAATAGTCGTCCATAAGCGAGCAGACAAAACATTGATTTAATACATGTTTTTTTTCTTCTAAAGTCTAGCATGTAAAGTATATAAAAATACCAAGTAAAAAGATGCCACTGAAATAATTTGTCTGTTTGGTTGGAAAGAGATGGCAGTCGAGTACGCAGCATACAGCTGATCTGTTGAGGTAACAACTGCCTGAGTACTGCACCCAACTGCTCAATAGCAATGGCTTGGGATGTTAGTCATTCATTTGATCCTTCCTTATAAAAAATGACCCATAGACGATCGTTCTGAGGTAATATTGGAATATCTTATAACCGTTGTGCGTTTCCGTTACAAAATAATATCATAATAATAAACCCAAAGGTCCCGTACAGACTGCCAGGTCCACATACCGTACTGAAGAAGAGTACACCAACTGAAGGGTCGTCGCTGTGTCCTAAAACACCACTCTCAGATTTACTGGACGTGTGTGTCTTAGGCTTGATTTGTGCGTGTGTTGTTTGAGTCTGTTCTGACCTCGGAAGCACCATTGGGTCAAGTGTAGTGTTTAGACTAAAATCTACAAGTGTTCGCAAGAACTGAGGAGAACACCTTTATCAACCCTGAATGAGAGGTGGGGGGGGGCTAAACCTAGTACTGCCACCTACCCCCTAGAACATGAGACATACAAGAGTGGAGAGAAGAGGAGGAACCACGTTTAAGCTACAGGCATCCTCGCAGAAAACCATAGCAAGCTGTTGTTGTGGACATAGTTGGCCAGCGTGACGAAGTCTCTGAGTTGGAGGCGCTGGCAGAGAGAATGCGCGCGTCTGGTTGGGGAGTGTGTGAATGCTGTTGAGGCGCTGTGATCTCAGAACTCCGCAGCTGGCAGGGGATGATTGGCAGCTGCTTCCTCAAGTCAGAGAGGAGGTCAGGGGGTCAGGTGGGCGGGACAAGAAGAGGTCCCTCATCAAGGCTGGGGGAGAAAATGAGAGAGAAGGGGAAGAGGAGAACTGAGTTGGATTGGTCATCTCCTATTTCAGTAGATATTAGCAAGAGTGCATTTGGTAGGTACGGTATGCAAATGCCACACATGAAGCCTAAATATTTGCCTAAGATACAGTAGTACCATGACGTGTGTCCGTGTGTTTGTACCTGCGGTGTCACATCGTCCCTGGGCTTCCCCGAGGATGGGGTCTCTGTCCGTCAGCAGTTGACTCCGCCTGTGGGGGTGTGGCACCAGCTCCAACTCTGGGCTGTCTGTATCCTCCAGGCAGTCCTGAAACACACACACAATTTCAACTTTAATAGCACATCATTGTTCATTAAGTCATTTCATACACTCTCCCCAACTCCCACCCTAAACCCCTTTCCTCACCCAACCCTAAACCCCTTTCCTCACCCGACCCTAAACCCCTTTCCTCACCCAACCCTAAACCCCATTCCTCACCCAACCCTAAACCCCTTTCCTCACCCAACCCTAAACCCCTTTCCTCACCCAACCCTAAACCCCTTTCCTCACCCAACCCTAAACCCCTTTCCTCACCCAACCCTAAACCCCCTCCTCACCCAACCCTAAACCCCTTTCCTCACCCAACCCTAAACCCCTTTCCTCACCCAACCCTAAACCCCCTCCTCACCCAACCCTAAACCCCTTTCCTCACCCAACCCTAAACCCCCTCCTCACCCAACCCTAAACCCCTTTCCTCACCCAACCCTAAACCCCCTCCTCACCCCACCCTAAACCCCTTTCCTCACCCAACCCTAAACCCTTTTCCTCACCCAACCCTAAACCCCCTCCTCACCAATAGGGTGTAGCTGAGAAGCAGTTCCTGCTGGATGGGTGACACAGAGTGTCTCGGTCTCTTGTCCTGACTCATCAGCTGGGAGGGCATGTCTTCATCCTGCTCATGGCTCCTGTGGAAGTTACAGTTAGGAACGTTAACATTCAGCAACACTTTCACTCCAAAACACCCAACACCACTGTCTGTCACTCCAAAACACCCAACACCACTGTCTGTCACTCCAAAACACCCAACACCACTGTCTGTCACTCCAAAACACCCAACACCACTGTCTGTCACTCCAAAACACCCAACACCACTGTCTGTCACTCCCAAACACCCAACACCACTGTCTGTCACTCCAAAACACTCAATCCAACCAGGCGTCTCATCTCTCTCACTGGTGTGACCCAGACAGCAGTGGGTCAGTAGAGTAGAATAGATTTGTACCGTTTCCTGGTAGCAGTGGGGGGCTCTGGGGACGGGCTGTCAGGGATCCCAGGGAGCTGGACGCTGAGCAGGAAATCATCATCCATGGAGATATACGGAGCCAGCATGTCCAGATCAACCACTTCCACGTCCTGCCAGCACAGGAGACAGACTGCTCAATCACAGGTATAGGCTCCCTCTTCCTAATTTCCCTCTCTCAAAATAGTTTGACTTATTGTAGAAATAGGAAAGAACTATGCTCATCATTTAGTGTTTGGCTGTGTTCTGCATGTACCTCAGGCTGGTCTTCCTTCTGCACGACCTCTTCTGGACAGACGGCAAACAACTTCTCCACCTCATCCTCTATTGGCAGCTCCTCAATGGGGATCTGACGAGGACAGATATATAGTGGACTCCTCATCAGTGAGAACACATCGGGTTCGTATGTTATAGACTCTAAGGAGATACTGTAAACCCCCTATTATTTAAGAATCTACTAAAGTTCTTACCAGTGCTGGTGTTGGTGATGATGAGGTGGGCTTGTCGAATATGGGTGAGAGGAGCGTCCACAGCTCGGGGGTGCACAGGTCCTGTGGGAAAACTGGGGCGGAGTCAGGGCTTGATGGAAGGCTGAACGACAGCTCCGCAAAGTCTGCAGGAACACAAGCCGCAAACACAAACAGTCTTTTGAGCACTTATGACAGTGAATGAATATGTAGTAAGCCAGCCCTGTCTCAGCCAGAATGGCCCATAGGGCAGGAGGCTGCCGCATGAGGCAGCTTGATCTACTAGTACACTAGTCTGTCGCAGGTCCGCCTCAGGCCCTAGAATCTTTTGGTACTCGACCAAACTCCCAACCTCAGGGGAGACACTAACCACAAGATGGTACAGTACTACGGTGTGAATTAAAGTGTGAGGATGACCTGTGAGGGGTACGATGGGGTCTCCGGAGACAGGGGCCAGTTGGAGGAGGTCCTCTGGGTTCTCCTTCAACTGTTGGAAGAGCTCTCCACTGCTGCTGTTGTCACTGTCACACAAAGTCTCCTCTGAGGCCTCAGAGACAGGATCACTCTTCAGCCCACAGCCAGTCTGCTCTACTGAGAACACCACATCTGCCTGCTCCACCACACTGAGAGATAGAGAGAGAGAGAGAAAGAGATTATGTAGGGTAGGGAGAATGGAAAGGGGTGAACGTATGTGTCATGAAAAAGGAGATGAGAGTAGAGGTGGTGGGACATTACCTGAGGATAAAGTTAAGACAGACCACAGCCTCTGGTTGAGAGGTCTTGTTGTTGTAGATGACTGTAGCCTGGGTCTCTGCCCACACGAAGCCCCCACTCTTAGCCAGAAAACGGTATTGGCTGGTGCACACCTGGCCTTTAGACAGAACTGGGATGGGGGGGAGGGGGACAGTGGACATATCAATGTACACAGACAAACACGCGCACACACCCACAGGCACACTTCAAGTCGACCACTTCACCATAGCACCCTTAAAAGGCTGTGCAGGGCTCATAAAACAATGTCCTTTCCCGGAGCTGGAGTAAATTACATTACTAAACTGCTCCCGATTGTCCTACGTCAGGAATCCATGTGGGTTTTAATGACATTATGAATAGTTGAAACTGGATTTTAAAAGAGCTGACTGACTCTCTGCTAGACACTAATAGAAGACCCGTCATATCTGGCCCCGTGGCCTCTCTGAAACGCACGATGGAACGCTTTAGCAGGATTCTCTCTCTTCACAACTGGCTACGTGATTATTGCAGCTCAATGTGTGTAACTTTTGTTGACAATTGCGATACCTTTCAGAAACCAAACACATTTTATAAGGAGGATGGGATCCACCCAAATCATTTGGGTTCCTGGATCCTTTCATAGCATTATAAGGCTGCGTTGAGACAATGACTTATCAATGACCGAAGTCCAGCTCAGTTAATCCCTACCATTGTGTCGCAGAGTCGTCATAATGCTTCAGCAAATGGACATTACACCAGGGGAGTCGGTAGACACAATGTAAGTAACCTAATTTATGTCCCTCTAACTGCCCTAAATGTCTCTGCTGATCCCACAGCTATTGTATGCAGTAATCACGTGCCTATGAACCCGATTTATACTGTTAGCACTGAGGCAGTGTGCCCTAGGAGGAAGTCCACTGTGTGCAGCTCACCCTGCACTGACATAAATAACCTGAGCATATCTACTTCTGCTAAGCTTCCCTGTAAAGCAATGAAAACAAGTAAGCGTCCCAAAAGAAAAGTGCTCAAAAACGTTAACATATGTAGCTTAAGAAACAAGGTTTATGAAATCAATAATTTGCTAGTAACAGATGACATTCATATTCTGACTATCTCTGAAACTCACTTAGATAATACCTTTGACGATACAGTGGTAGCAATACAAGGTTATAACATTTATAGAAAATATAGAAATGCCCATGGCGGAGGTGTTTCTGTTTATATTCAGAACCACATTCCTGTAAAGATTTGAGATGATCTTATGTTAAATACTGTTGAAGTAATACGGCTGCAGGTTCATCTGCCTCACCTAAAGACCCTTCTGCTAGGAAGCTGCTATAGACCACCAAGTGCTAACAGTCAGTACCTGGATAACATGTGTAAAATGCTTGATAATGTATGTGTTATCAACAGAGAGGTATATTTTCTGGGTGATTTAAATATGGACTGGCTTTCATCAAGCTGCCCACTCAAGAGAAAGTTTCAAACTGTAACCAGTGCCTGCGACCTGAATCAGGTTGTCAGTCAACCTACCAGGGTAGTTACAAACAGCACAGGAATGAAATGATCAACATGTATTGATCACATCTTTACTAATGCTGCAGAAATGTGCTTGAAAGCAGTATCCAGATCCATCGGATGTAGTGATCACAATATAGTAGCCATATCTAGGAAAATTAAAGTTCCAAAGGCTGGGCCTAATATAGTGTATAAGAGATCATACAATAAGTTTTGTAGTGATTTCTATGTTGTTGATGTAAAGAGTATTTGTTGGTCCGTGGTGTGTAATGAGGATCAAACAGACACTACTGTTAGCTAGCGTGATAGTCACGAACAATTGTTAGCTAGCTACCCGCAAAGAATTGACATCTACCTTGCACAACATTACTTTTAGGTCATTTTTGCCTGTGTGGTCTAGTCTCTATTTTTGCTGGCTGAAAGAAGGTTTCAGTGAATGCGAGGTGCAGCGTGAGGCAATACAGTAGGCGGGAGTGTAAGCGCTTCTCACGGTAGTACGCAAATTGAGAAACACCCCATGTATTCACGCAGTCTAGCAGTAGTTGTATTTGTCCAATCCTCTGTCCTCACTGTTCAGTCTGCTTCCCAGACACCCAGGAGGAAAGGCTGAGCAGTAGCAAGTCTGCCTGACAACAGCTGTCACAACAACACGTCGTCCCCCAGTACTCGCACAGTGTCATTTTACTTCTGTATCACTCACCGGCATAACGCCTTACAGTGTTACACTGACTCTCACGGAACTGTTATATGTCACATGATAATGTTACAAAGGAGACTAGCTCGGTGAAACCAATGTTTTAGCATGCCCCCTTCCACCTACAATCCACACACACCCTGCTCTCAGAGACTCACGGATGTGCAGGCTCTTGGTCACATGATCCGAGTCCAGGGCATGATGGAATTCGTAGGCAGATTTGCCAATCAGATCTTCTGGCTCGTATCCCACTAGCTCTGCCACCCTGGCAACACAGTGGATACAGAAGGAGGGGGTCAGAGGTCAGCTTGTAGTCAACAACCCATCGATGATGCAGTATGGTAGTTTTGCAAGAGGGAATGGTATAAAATGACTCATTTGCCCCAGCAGATGAAGTTATGAGTTATTGTAATGAGCCCCACTCAGAGTGGGCAACAAACAATGGTTATAAACTTTCCCACGGTATGGAGATGGCCATCTCCATCGGTCTGTTTGTTTGTGTGTAGTGGGAAATTATTTCATTCACGATTTTCTGTACTTGATTGGTTAATGATATGTTCTAAATATAATTGTATACGCGGAGAGACGTGGACCGAGGCATTCCCCTGGGAGGTGAAACCGGAATTAGCCATGTACCCCCATGTTGACACCATGTTTGGTTAAGTAGTTTTCTTCTGATAGTCTATAAATATGTTGTAACTGACTACTGATATCCTTTTACTTCTTAGACCTTTGACCTGTTTAGGTGCTGATGGTATACTTACTGGTAATCTGTGTCGACAGTGGCAACGGCTACTGTCTTAGTTGGGAGTCAGAAGATTTAGTGACCATGAAGACTGAACAGTTGTCTGCTGATAGTGGATATAAGGGCCTTCTCCGAGGAGGCCAGGCAGACTTTTTCTATGCTGGAGGTTGTCTCCCGTTGAAACTTGTATGAACCCGAATTGATTTATGATTGACTATAACCGCAACTACTCTTCACAATTATTCAGGGGATTGGAACCAAAATATAACGGGTAGGGAGAGATCGAGACCTTTAGGTGGCTTGATGTCCTGAACATCATGGCATGACTTGGAATGTGTTTAGGCTATTACTAGCATCAGAACTTCACTGAATAACAGAATTATATCATAGATATTCTGAATATTAAAAAATAAATCATATTATTTACCGGTTCTCATGATTTTAAAATAACTTTTCTCTTTCGAAACACTAGAGATCACTTTCGTTTCCGGTTCTGTTTCCTGTCCTCTAATTAGTTCACTCTTTTCCCTGAACCAGTTCCAACCCCTGCTTTTATTCATTTCACAATCCCCTTTACAGAGTGTGTATGAGGGTGTGTGTTTGTGTGTGATGTTTCTGTTGCTATGCATGTGTGTATTAGCCTAAAAGTGAGTGTAGTGTTCAGTCTAGTTTAATCATGGGTGTATCCACTACGGCCAATTCTATTGCAAAATGTTTTGCAAACAAAACTGTTTACTTCAAATGCTGTTGAGGTTCATTTTGTTCTCAAATGAAAATTGTTGTTCAGTTGTTTCTCTTTCTGGAAAGATTTGGATGGAGCCCCAGGGTTTCCCAAACTCAGTCATGGGCCCCCCCCTGGGGGCACGTTTTAGTGTTTGGCCCCTAACACGACACAGCTGATTCAAATCATCAAAGCTTGATGATGACTTGGTTATTTGTATCAGCTGTGTAGTGCTGGGGGCAAAAACCAAAAGATGCCCCCAGGAGGGTGGTTGGCAAACCCTGCTTTAGAGCATGGAAGAATGAATAATTTATAGATGTGCAGCTTGTGCCCAATACTTCAGACTTGTCATATTGGAATGGCAACGCGTGGAAACCAGAACATTTAAATGATCTCCTTCCATTTAAGAATGCAACAGCTTTTACGTCACGTTGAAGAGCGTTTGGATTAAATGGTTTTGCAACAAAAGGTTTTGCAACAGACTAAACGCTTTGCAACAGAATTGGCGTAATGAATTCACCGCGTGTGTGTGTGTGTGTCTGCTCAGCCTCACCTGCCCTCGCAGTGTGTGAAGCGCAGGTCCATGCTGTGTCGAGTGAGGAAGGTACTGCGGTCCAGAGGGAACTCCACACTAGACGGGTGGGGGATGGGCTCACACAGCACCGTCATGAAGCTGCCTGCAGGGGGTGACGAGTCCTCGTCACTGGAGCACACACGCATGTGGCCTGTACAGTGCAGCACCTGGGGGCCACAGAGTGCAGGAAGGTTAGTTTGACAACCATGACTATCCATATTAGTCCCAATGTGAATGTTGGAGAGCAGGGATGGGCAAATTTGATGAGGGCACAAAAAGGGCACCTAAAAAAAAAATCACAACTCATCATGAGGGGCCGCAGTAGCTCACTTTTTTTGTAGTTGTGTGGAAATTGATACGAGGGCCTTTAAAAAAGGGGGGCTGTGCCGCGGGCTGCCTGCCAGTTGCCTGTTCCAATTCAGGGCAGACATAACTATGTTCAGCACATTCACAGTGGGACTTGACAAGCCGTGTTAGAAGAAAATAAAGGAATGTAAGGATTTTTCTATACAAGAGGAAGGCTCTGTCCCAAATGGCAGCCTATTCCCTATATAGTGCACTACTTCAGACCAGAGCTCTATTCCCTATATAGTGCACTACTTCAGACCAGAGCTCAATTCCCTATATAGTGCACTACTTCAGACCAGAGCTCTATTCCCTATATAGTGCACTACTTCAGACCAGAGCTCTATTCCCTATATAGTGCACTACTTCAGACCAGAGCTCTATTCCCTATATAGTGCACTACTTCAGACCAGAGCTCTATTCCCTATATAGTGCACTACTTCAGACCAGAGCTCTGGCACAGACCAAATAACCAGAGATGGAGAGGAACAGCAGTATGAAAATGGGATGTGACACCCTTGTAACACGGCCAAGAGTGAGAACACAGACTCACCACAATAACACAAATGCTGAGTCAACACTGTTCACACACACCTCTACTGGAATCCAGAGCGTAACTGGGCCAAGGCTTTCTGACAGTCATGGTCACTGATGGACCCATGCCTTGTGTGTGTGTGTGTGTGTGTGTACTTGTTTTCCTAATTTATCAGCACCCCAATGGTCTAACAATTCACCCAAACGTCCTGGCAAGGTAGGAAAACACTAACCTTTTTCTTGTCCGGAATTTGTTACAATTCTATTTAAAATTTAAGGGTTAGGTTTTAGAGTTTTAAGTTAAGGTTAGGTTTAGGGGTTAAGGTTAGGGAAAATAGTATTTTTAAAAGGTCAAACATTTTTACTCCCCCAAAAAGTTCCAATAGGAAAGAAAGTAAGGCAGGGAGGCAGGCTGGATTAAATAGAGAACCAGACTCATAAACCCGAGAGATATGGTTAATCCCCACATCTCATCATTAGAATGGAGACAAATCCCTGATATCTAGGCCAGCCAGACTGTCCTACCTAACCTTTCAGCTGGATTAAGTGTCCTGTCCTTCTGAATCCAAAACACATCTCATGTTTATAGCTCGGATGTTTCTCTAATGTCTTAGCAACGCCACTGGTAACAGCAACATATGAATCTCACTGAATGGTGAAAGATGGCCCGAATAGGGTTGGCCAATATCCAGATGTTCAGACCTTCTGATTCAGAGGGGTTGGGTTAAATGCGGAAGACGCATTTCAGTTGTACAACTGACTAGGTATCCCCCTTTCCCTTCATATCAATCCAGTACCATAGCGGGGTACATGGTATTACCGTTATAGCAGCACTTTGTATGCACTCTCTCTCCATAGCGGACACTAGCTAAATGCTAATAAGCGCAATCAGACAAACGAATGGCAAGAACAGACAGCCCAGCTCATAAAGTTATACTCAAAAGGGTACTCTTTTTCTGCACGCACAAAACAAATATTAGACAACGGGGATCTTGATCAAGGAGGGGGTTGATCATCTCTGCTGTAAATCTTGAAAGCTAGCAACTTAGCTAGAGAGGAAGTTAGCAAACCAAATGCAGAGCTGAAGAGAATTGATATGGCACATCTTAGATAGTCAAATGTATAGTTAGAAGATATTTTGCTAGCAAGCATTAGTTGTGCATTTCAAGTGTGAATTTCAAGTGTAAAGATTGCCCTATGCAGGTGTGGAATACGCAGGTGTACAGGGCTTGGGGTGTTGGTGGCTCAGTAGGGCTCAGCTGTGTGTGTCTGCGGGGGGGTGGGGGGCGTACCTTCCAGGTGGCAGACTTTATGTTGACAGTGCGCCCTCTAACAGTCAGAGTGCTCTTCATCCTAAGAAAGAAGGTCATCTCTGTGTGTTGCTGCACTGGTTTCTTCTTGAATACACCTGGGATGGAGAGAATAGGTTCTAGGGTTTAGGCCTATAGCTCTGTGTGAGCATGCATGATGAACACACACACACACACAACGGGTAGTTTGTCTCACCTGGCCTAGGCACCAGGAGATCCCGTAGCTCCTCTTGGTCACATGGGTGGACAAAGTCATACACACTCTGGCCCAGCAGCTCCAGCTGGACAACAACAATAATACAACCACGTCAATACAATGCCACACAGGCGCCTTTCCCATGAACTGCAGATTAAGAAAAGCTGCACTGCAAAGCCGAGAATATCACACCTGGTGCTTCGTAGCTTGTATCTATTTGCTAACTCCTACAAACATGATGATGTCTGCATTTTCTTGGTAATCCAACCAACCAGACTCTTAAATTTGTTCTGCAGGGTAATCTAGGGAACCATAAACTTTTGGCTATGATTGTACTACAAGCCTGCATGTGAAACAATAAAAAGAAAGATAAGCTAAGAAGGGGGGGGGGGTGACTTCTCGTGAAAAATATGTTTTTTTCTGTAGAACTTGAGGGCTCTCAGAGACCACAGCCTATTTTGAAGGAAGAAAAGGAAGCACGTATAAAGAACACATATCACGTGTGGTTTAACTCACATGTCAGACACTGAAATATCCAAAAAGCCTCATGATTTCACACCGTTAAATCAATTCTGCAACATAAAACTAACCAATTGGACAACCAAACTGTTCATCAAAGGCCATGAATAAAGACGTGGTAAAACTAACAATGGAATATTATTAACATTACTCGTTGCCATTCGGTAAGTGGGAGAATCCACTTTTTGTATCGAGTCTGCAGTCGACATTCTAGTAAGTCTGTAACGGATTCATTCTACTTGACTATACTCAATTAGAGCTTTGTGGATACAGACGGACTGTAAACAAAATCACACAACAGCAGTGGAACTGTATATTACAATGGTACTACTTTATGGCATTAAGCAGATGCTTTTTATCCACAGAGACTTACAACAGCGAGTGCATCCATTTTCATACGGATCGCCCCAGTGGGGATCAAACCCATGACCCTGATGTTACCAAGACCATGTGCGGCTGTACGTACCTGTTGGATGCCCAGGTGTTTGTCGACGCTGTCACCCAGGTAAATCATATCCCCCTCCTCGGTCATCACCATGATGAAGCCTGCCAGTGCCCGGGGGTAGAACCCATCCATCGTGTCCTCGTCCCCATCTGTGACTCGCTCCTCACTCGTGTCCCCTGCTATGACATTAAAACCCACGTCATGTCACCATATTTTCGACTCAAGGGTCTAGACTACCACCATCTTGGGAGTTGGTTATTACTAGGAAAGTAGTGAAGAAAGTAAGCTCTCAACCATTCAGTCACAGGACACGGACATGACTGGCCAATGGGAGCCCACCTGAGCGGAGGTGGTGCATGCGAAGGAAGCTGAGCGTCACCCTCATGATGGCGGCCTTGTCCAGGTCGGCGGAGACTCTGCGGGGGAGGGGCAGGGTGTGGGCCAGCTCGTAGAACAGCTCCGTCTCCTGACTCCGCCGGCAGCGTGCCGCATCCCGGGAACGCACCTTCCGCTGATCCGTACCCGACCTGGTCAGAGGGAAGAGGGAGAGAGAAAAAAAGAGTGGTGAGGAAGTGATGAAGCAGGAAGAGAAGTAGTACACAAAGTGTACACAAAGTCAAACCAGATATTTAACATCCACAGTGTAATATTCACTTCCTTCTTCAGACAAACAAAATTCAAACATTGTTTATTACTCTTCAGCATCAAACGTCTCTGATCCTCTTTACTCCATCACACCTCCATAACCGAACAAGCAAATAGCTAAATATTCAAACGCACACATACAAACAGATGGAACAAAAAATGTATTTCCTAAATAGTTCTCTTTGTGTAGTTGAAGTGTTCACCGAGTCTCACACTGTGTCTGTGAGGGGGCAGGGAAACGATCCTCCCTGAACCACAGCCCTTAATCGCCCCTTACCTCCCTCCCCTTAGCTTCCTCCCTCGCACCACGGGGATACAGGCAGGCTCTGTTAACCCGTTTATGGCATCTGACGCCAAATCAACAGACCCCCCCCCCCCCCCTGTGTCCTCCATTGTCCCTCTGTTCTCTATAGTCTCAGAGAGCTTCTGAGATTGTGCCCTCACTTCTATCCCCCTGGCTTTTCACAGGACGTTTAAACAGAAGTAATGGTGTATCTCCATGTATGACTACAGGCCGGGTGAGACAGTTCAGGAGTTCTCCCAGTCCCTTAGCATCTCACAATCTGTGTTTATCCAAAGAAAATATCATTGATTATTTAATAACTGTAATTGATCCTTACCAGCTGTGGTAATATAACGTGAGAGTAATGAGTTTCTCATTGGCCAGGGTGTGACAGAACGTGCTCGGGTTTGATTTTAATATGGTCAGATATGTGTTCTCAAAGACTTAGCCTGTGAGGGGTCAGGGAAACAGGCAACATAAGGGCACTTCCATGTGACCACGTTTTTCGAATAGATGTGTGTGCAGAACTACAGTAAGTAACGTGGATTTACACCTGGTAACAGAAATACGGTAATGTCATTTCATCATTGGTCCCTGATCTGTACAACACAGAAATGCATAATTATGGATATGAGTGTCATTCTCTTCATGGTGTATCCTAAATAGGTACACAAAACGGTCGAAATATGCAATATCCTCCTTTGCATATTTGGGTATTATTCTACATACTGGCTATTATTTTAATGAGCTCTGTTACCAAGCAAGACCAAATTTGGTTGGTCCAGACAAAATCGGAACCAATCATAGAAGTCTACGTTTCACAAGTTTGGACATCAAAGTACACCACAGTAGATAATACAGTACGGGACTGATTTCTTCAACCCACTCAGGCTGCTTTTCATACTGCCTCCACCCGCTCCCGCTGACTTCTTGTCCGACTCCCACCTGCTCCCGCAAGAACTGTCCCTGAACCCAACCCCAGTCCCGCAAAGTTATTTTAGGTGTATGTGAAGCAGCTTGATTTGCAGCCCAGGTCTTTAGTTTTTAACAGTTTGGCCTACAGATGAGCGGTTTTCTGCATTTCTCCAACACTGGCCGCGCATTCTGCATGATTGATTGTTATTCAATTATTCAAACAATTTAAAAGTAAATACTACAGCCCACACTATGCAAAATAATATTTTGTTTGTCAATAGAGGATTGTGTTTCTATCTCCTGTCTTGTATAGGCTCTGAGATTAAATGGGCTATGAAGTCACACTCCTATCTCACAGCAATACTGCAGCTTACCCGTACTGTCCCATAATACACTAGTTTTTTTTGAAGTAGCAGTTGTTGTGTTTAAGGGGTTATAGAGTGCACTGCCTGCCAAGCCCCCTGACTGCTGATTGGTCAGTTTATTGGAGTCAGCTCCTTTTCTGCTCCTGGGATCTTCATAGCTCAGTGGCTGGTATGCTAGAGTGGGGGAGGGGTGTTTGAGTGAGCTGGAGCCTCTCAGCCAGACTGTTAGCTTTTGAAATTATAAAAGAGAGTGCAAGATATTTTGTGAATATGTCTAAAAACATAATTGTATTTGGAGTGGTTTTTGACCAAATATTGACATAAACTCAAACACTCAAGACAACATGAAAAAATGATAGTATATATCAAGGAATGCCATTTTGGCCATACAAATACTGTCATAAATTACAGAAATTAATGGGAATATTTTACACAATTTGACATTTGAGAGATTTTTGACACCTCAAGGACACCTGGGCCTTGTTAAGGATAAACATGTATACATACAGATTGGTATAAGATATCTGTTCCATTTTTTGTGCACATGTTGACAAGATGTTGGGGAATCACTGAAATGAAATATTGACCCACTGAGCTTGCCTGACGACTTCAACACTGTGTGTGACTCTGTTTTAGCCCTCCACTGGAACAGGTTGGAGCCCTATAAAATGTGTTGTTCAGGCATAGTTCAGTCAAAATCTATATTTGGGTCTAATTGCCCTGAACTTGAGTTGTGTCTCAAGGTCCATGGTGACAGAATCCACAACAATCTATTTATTACTTCTGCCACAGTCCGCATCGTCAAATGTCATGAATGTAAACAGCCAAACCGATGTTAGCAATGCTGCACTGCAAGCTGAAATTTCCTAAAAATATATTGTCACCACTTCAGTTTAGACATCTCAAGGTTAAGGTAAATCGACCCAAATATAGATTGACTAAACTAGGCCTCTCTTTAACCGGTTGTTTTTTTAAAATAGTTTGTCGTCGATATACAATTTAGGTTCCAAACGGTTCCAAAACCGTAGATCGAAAGCGAGGCGTATCAATATTAAGATAGAGCATTTGGGCAGCGTCAGAGCATTTACCCGCCAGGCATATTGGTAGCCTACGTGAAATGACCCAATGCAAACCAATTGGAGTCATAACAGCAAGACTGACTGTAGGCAGTGTCAGTTTGACCTGGCAAACATGAAAGAACACCAATGGAATATGTCCTCTCGGGTGGGTATAATTTGTGGAACGGTCCAACATGAATCTGTTCCAAAAACTTTGTAAATAACATGGTTGCCAACAAACAACGCATACAAAGTTGTATAGCGGCAGAATAAGATACCGGGTAGGGAGTGGGCTATTTCATTATGTTTTTCACTCACCACGTTAATTCTGAAAAATGTCTGTCTTCACTCTGGAGCCTATGGACAAACATTAAGAATAAGCTACGTGGTGGGTTGATGCCTATTCGGCAGCTAGTTAGCTAGGTGAATTGACCATGCTATTTTGTATGCGTTGTTTGTTGGCAATCTTGTACTTTACAACATCTTCCTGTTGGAACGTTCCACAAATTATACCCACCCTGTCCTCTCTACCCCCTCTGGAATAAGGTCAATGACGTCATCAACTCCACGCTTTACAGGTTTACTAGGCTCTTCATTTAATCCTGCCTCAAAATGAGTTGATGATATTGAGATGTGTGAATTGAGTAGGCTCAATCATATCCTAAACTATAAAGAATCTCTCAACCAAAACTATGTAGTAAAATATATACTTAAATAAGGTTGTCTAATAGTTATTGCACAATTTCCACTGCCAAGATCTAAATGCAGAGACACAGAAGCGTCATGCCCATAGGGGGCACAGGGGTAAGTGCCCCTTCAGATTTCTCCTGTAAAAAAAAATAAAAAATAATATATATTTTTTTCTTCTCTGTAATACTACTAGCCACAATTTGATCAAGTTGGGTTTAGCTAGCCCAGATAGGTTTCCAATATCCCAACCTCATAACTTGCTACCAAGAAGCCATTTCAGGCTATCAATCAAGTTAGAGTAGCTACTTGTCCAAATATCTTAGCTGGCATGTGTAAACAACGTCATGTTGCTTGCTTAGCCAGTGCCACTTCCTCCCGTTTTGGACCATACCTGGCACGAACTCTGGACCTCTGCCTTGCTAGCACACATGGCTGCCATCCTGAAACATCTTATCAGTCAGCTCCACATTAAAAACTAGCTAAAGTCCGTTTCACACATCCCCATGTGCTACACATGACTGCTGGCAAGGTTGGTAGACTTCAGAAAGGCAAGCAAGATTTTGGGCCAGAGATTGCAGGGAAAAAGCCGTTTCAGGTGTTTGAAAATGCACATACTTTGTGCACCCTCGGATTTGGGTGTATGACACCCCTGGGAGAAGACTTGAAAAAAAATGGATTTTACTTTTTGATATCTCGCATCTGTACATTCGTGCGCATGTCCAAGTTATTTTGGAGTCAACAGACAATAGGCTACGAGAACACTTGGAATATGTCGACGATGTTTACTTGAAACCGAAAACGCACATGTATAACTCATTTATAAATGTCTTACCGTTGTGCAACAGGCTCTTCCTTCGTATCCATATTAAACTCGTAAACTTCAAGGATCAGACTACTGGTTTGTTTTATTATTGTTCAATTCTATACTGAGACTGTTTGACTCGAGAAAGCTCTAACAACAACGCCTCATCCCGACTGGCTTCCGCCTTGGCAGACATTCTAGCCAATGAGAAGGCAGATTCGCATGAACAACAGGGATGCGTTCAGTACGAAAAAATGTACTGCAACGTTCAATTAAAGGGACAAGGTGCGGTTCTGAACGACCAGTTCAAAAACGGAGAGATGGTGGGTTGGGGAACGGCACTTTAAATACGTCCCTCTCTGCTTTAAAACCATACCCATCAAACGTACCTCAAAGTCTGTTCAAGAACGTTGAAGGGCGTTCTGAGGAAACGTGCCGTTCAGTACAAACCGTGACGTAACGTAGCAGACATTCAATCGAACTGACCGAACCCCAGGCACAACTTTGTCTTTTGTGTTCGTTTGAGTGGTAAGGCTGAAGGCACCGAAATTAGAATAAATTGGAGTAAAGTTGGGGGAGGTGCATTTGGTGTCAGCCGAATGGTCGGACACTAATGTGGTTTTCCAACAGCAAGACTCAGATCAACATGGCGGGGTCATTGTTTATCAAAGTTTTTCTTTATCATGTCAAAATAAACATGCCTCCAACCCCCATATCACGCAAGCACAAACTGAAATAAAAATGTGTGTACATTGTTCAATCAATTAGTGACAGTCCCAAATATCACATGAATTTGTACATATCCACTGTATACACAAATTGCAGCAAAGTTGGTTCCTGTTTCAGTAACGTATTTGGTCAGGTTCATGTAGGTCAAACAAAAAGACAATAATGATTGGTTGACAATTAGAGCCTCCCACAATGTAGCCAGCCGGTGGCTGCAGAATGAAGTTGGTGAAGAGCAACTGCAGAAACTAACAGTAGACTGCAGTCAAAATGTCATGACCTTTGGTCACATGATTTATGTTCATGCAGTGGACATGAAGGTGCAAGTCCGACATTTCCCCCCCCAATAATGCAACACAGTTTGAAAGCCGGTGACCGACATGACAGAAGTGATCAGCTCGAACGAGCACATTATTCTTTATATGGAGGAGTTTGAGCTGATCAATTCTGTCTGTGGTCATGCCTTTCAAAGTGTGTTGCAAGCCTGCCTTGCATCTACATGTCAACTGCATGAAGTCGCTGTAGCTGCTTATTTCATGTTTATTTTTGACATTACAAACAATTAAACATTTTTATAAACAATGGAAACACTGTCATGTTGCTAGGAGCCTTGCTGTAGGTTAAAGGCTATACGGACACACCTGAGCTGCAAACCGCAACGGCAACACAACCATGTTGCACGGAGCCTTGTTTTAGGGAGAAGGCTATATGGACACTCCTGACCTAAACACACTAGTACACCACAGAGGACATGTAATACATAATACTACATATGTACAATGTAATAACTAGGTGTACTTAAGATACTTAAGTGTATCTTGAAGGGTACTTTTTTGTAATTCAATACTCCTGAAAATATGAGGGCAGTGCAAGCAGATGAAGGAAATTAGTGAATATCAGTTTTTATCTGTGAGAATCCCCGGGACCAAAGTAGGTAAGGATTTAGTTAAAGTTAAAGGTCAGTTTTAGATTTTGGATAGTCATTTTGCAGGTCTGCAGTGTCCTTATAGTCTCTCTCTTGCTGTAGGTAAACCGTGCCCCTCCTCCTCCTCCTCCTCCTCCTCCTCCTCCTCCTCCTCCTCCTCCTCCTCCTCCTCCTCCTCCTCCTCCTCCTCCTCCTCCTCCTCCGCCTTCCTGCTCGAACACACCCGATGGGTTTATTGATCCCCTCACCACTCTCTGGAAGTCACCCTCAGAGTTTCGTCAGAAACACGTGACGACCTGGAGCCCTCCTAGTTGGCAGGGGTGAGGGGCGGGTTTGGGATTCACCATTTAAAAACACCCTAATGATTGGTTGACAAATAGTGCCTCCCACTTGCCAGGCTGATGGCTGCATTGTGTAGGTAGCCAGTGAGAAGCAACTGCAGCAACTTGAAGGTGACTTCATTAAAAACTGCAGGACCTTTGATGACATGTTTTTTTGTCAAGTTCATGCAGTCGACATTTTGAAAGGCAATGACCAACAATGTTCACCGACTTAGGGAAATTGATCCACTCGAACGGTCCAATTTCTTCTTCTACTTCTATGGATGGATCAGTGGTATTTTGCTGCCATTGTCTGACTACCACCACCTATTGGCTTGAAGAGTTGGGTGGCGAAAAGCAGAATGCGTTGGTGAACATTGATCAAATCAAATCTTATTTGTCACATGTGCTGAATACAGACCTTACCTTGAAATGCTTACTGACAAGCCCTTAACCAACAATGCAGTTCAAGAAATAGAGTTAAGAAAATATTTACTAAATAAACTAAAGTAAAAAAGAAAAGAAAAAAGGTAACAAGAAAATGACATAACAATAACAAGGCTATATACAGGGGGTACCGGTACCAAGTCAATGTGTGGGGGTACAGGTTAGTCGAGGTCATTTGAAAAATGACTTTTAAATAGATAATTAATGTAAATGGTGGCCATATTATTAATTGTTCAGCAGTCTCATGTCTTGGGGGTAGAAGCTGTTTAGAAGTCTCTTGGACCTAGACCTGGCACTCCGGTACCGCTTGCCGTGCGGTAGCAGAGAGAACAGTCTATGACTTGGATGTCCCTTTGGGCTTTCATTTTTGTGCCTTCCTCTGACACCGCCTAGTATATAGGTCCTGGATGTCAGGAAGCTTGGTCACAGTGATGTACTGGGCTGTACGCATTACCCTCTGTAGCACCTTACGATCAATGCCGAGCAGTTGCCATACCGGGTGGTGGTGCAACTGGGCAGGGTGCTGTCAATGGTGCAGCTAACTTTTTGAGAATCTAAGGGCCCATGTCTCCTGAGGGGGAAAAGGTGTTGTCGTTCCCTCTTCACAACTGTCTTGGTGTGTTTGCATCATGATAGTTTGTTGGTGATGTAGAAACCAAGAAACTTGAAACTCTCGACCGCTCCACTTCAGCCCCGTCGATGATAATGGGGTTCTGTTCAGCCCTCCTTTTTCCATAGTCCACAATCAACTCCTTTGTCTTTCTCACATTTAGGGAGAGGTTGTTGTCCTGGCACCACACTGCCAGGTCTCTGACCTCCTCCTATAGGCTGTCTCATCTTTGTCTGTGATCAGGCCTACCACTGTTGTGTCGTTAGGAAAGTTAATGATGGTGTTGGAGTCATGCTTGACCACGCAGTCGTGGGTGAACCGTGCTTCTACACCTGCATTGCTTGCTGTTTGGGGTTTTAGGCTGGGTTTCTGTACAACACTTTGAGATATCAGCTGATGTACGAAGGGCTATATAAATACATTTGATTTGAATTTGATTTGAGTACAGGAGGGGAATAAGCACGCACCCTTAAGGGGCCCCAGTGTTGAGGATCAGCGTGGCAGATGTGTTGTTGCTTACCCTTACCACCTGGCGGCTGCCCATTAGGAAGTCCAGGATCCAGTTGCAGAGGGAGGTGTTTAGTCCCAGGGTCCTTAGCTTAGTGATGAGCTCTGTGGGTACTATGGTGTTGAACACTGAGCTGTAGTCAATGAACAGCATTCTAACATAGGTGATCCTTTTGTCCAGGTGAGAAAGGGCAGTGTGCAGTACGATTGAGATTGTGTCATCTGTGTATCTGTTGGAGCAGTATGTGAATTGGAGTGGGTCTAGGGTGTCTGGCATGATGGTGTTGATGTGAGTCATGACCAGCCTTTCACAGCACTTCATGGCTACCAACGTGTGTGCTAAGGGGAGGTAATCATTTGGGCAGGTTACCTTTGCTTTCTTGGGCACAGGGACTACAGTGGTATGTTTGAAACATGTAAACTCAATAAAAAAAGAAACAGACCTTTTTCAGGACCCTGTCTTTCAAAGATAATTTAAAAAAATCAAAATAACTTTACAGATCTTTATTGTAAAGGATTTAAAAACACTGTTTCCCATCCTTGTTCAATAAACCATAAACAATTAATGAATATGCACCTGTGGAACGGCCGTTAAGACACTAACAGCTTACAGACAGTAGGCAATTAAGGTCACAGTTATGAAAACTTAGGACACTAAAGAGGCCTTTCTACTGACTCTGAAAAACACCAAAAGAAAGATGCTCAGGGTTCCTGCTCATCTACGTGAATGTGCCTTAGGCATGCTGCAAGGAGGCATGAGGACTGCAGATGTGGCCAGGGCAATGTCCGTACTGTGAGACGCTTAAGACAGCGCTACAGGGACACAGGACGGACAGCTGACCGAGCTGAATCGGTACATCCGAACATCACACCTGCGGGACAGGAACAGGATGGCCACAACAACTGCCCGAGTTACACCAGGAATGCACAATCCCTCCATCAATGCTCAGACTGTCCGCAATAGGCTGAGAGAGGCTGGACTGAGGGCTTGTAGGCCTGTTGTAAGGCAGGTCCTCACCAGACATCACCAGCAACAATGTCGCCTATGGGCACAAACCCACCTTCGCTGGATCAGACAGGACTGGCAAAAAATGCTCTACACTGACGAGTTGCGGTTTTGTCTCACCAGAGGTGATGTTCGGATTTGCGTTTATCATCGAAGGAATGAGCATTACACCGAGGCCTGTACTCTGGAGCAGGATTGATTTGGAGGTGGAGTTTCCATCATGGTCTGGGGCGGTGTGTCACAGCATCACCAGACTGAGCTTGTTGTCTTTGCAGGCATTCTCAACGCTATGGGTTACAGGGAAGACATAGTCCTTCCTCATGTGGTACCCTTCCTGTAGGCTCATCCTGACATGACCCTCCAGCATGACAAGTCCAACAGCCATACTGCTCGTTCTGTGTGTGATTTCCTGCAAGACAAGAATGTCAGTGTTCTGCCATGGCCATCAAAGAGCCCAGATCTCAATCCCATTGAGCACGTCTGGGACCTGTTGGATCGGAGGGTGAGGGCTAGGGTCATTCCCCCCAGAAATGTCCGGAAACTTGCAGGTGCCTTGGCGGAAGAGTGGGGTAACATCTCACAGCAAGAACTGGCAAATGTGGTGCAGTCCATGAGGAGGAGATGCACTGCAGTACTTAATGCAGCTGGTGGCCACACCAGATACTGACTGTTACTTTTGATTTTGACCCCCCCTTTGTTCAGGAACACATTATTCCACTTCTGTTAGTCACATGTCTGTGGAACTCGTTCCGTTTATGTCTCAGTTGTTGAATCTTGTTATGTTCATACAAATATTTACACATGTTAAGTCTGCTGAAAATAAACGCAGTTGACAGTGAGAGGACGTTTCTTTTTTTGCTGAGTTTAATTATGGTCAGATTCTCCAAATGGAGGGCCAGGGAGAGCTTTGCCTGTGTCTCTGTGTGTGGAGTAAAGGTGGTCTAGAGTTTTTCCCCTCTGGTTGCAGATGTGACATGCTGGCAGAAATGAGGTAAAACAGATTTGTTTGCCTGCATTAAAGTCCCCGGCCACTAGGAGCGCCGCTTCTGGATGAGCATTTTCTTGTTCGCTTAGGGCTTTATACAGCTCGTTGCGTGCAGTCTTAGTGCCAGCATCGGTTTGTGGTGGTAAAAAGACGGCTATGAATAATATAGATGACAACTCTCTCTGTACATAGTGTGGTCTACAGCTTATCATGAGGTACTCTACATCAGGCGAGCAATACCTTGAGACTTCGTTAACATTAGACATCGCCCACCAGCAGTTATTGACAAATAGACACACACCCTCGCTCCTCGTCTTACCTGGAAAAGCCAGCCATCTCTATATTATGTGTCGTCGTTACAGTTTTTAATATCCCGTTGGTAGGATAGTCTTAATCTTACATTGTTCAGTTTGTATTCCAATGATTGTACGTTGGCCAATAATACGGAGGGTAGTGTCTCAAGCATTGTGTAATATTGGCCACAGCTAAATTTCCCAAATAGTTAATTCACCCTTTTGAAAATGTATCTAAGGAATTGATTGTTTTGACAACTTTAAAATAAATAAAAGTACTTTGAGCTTGTGTGAGACTCACCTTGCCGAGGGGAAGGTTAGTAGAGTGCCCCCTGTAGGGCTGTGAATAACATGACAGTCCTCAGTCTCCCAATCCCAAAAGTGGCCAGTATCCAGTCCAGAGCATCACAAATGCACACATCGTGGTGCACACAAGCAACACATATAACAGACAGATTGACACATCAAATTTGATATAAAATGGACATGTGTCCATGGTGCAGGGGAGAGTGGGGTAAGTTTGGCTAAAAGGGTAAGTTGAGCCACCCTTGATTCTAGGAAACCATACACAAAATGAATAATTTGACAAAATGTGGAACACCTGCTCTTTCCATGACATAGACTGACCAGGTGAATCCAGGTGAAAGCTATGGCCTCTTATTGATGCCACCTGTTAAATTCACTTCAATCAGGGTAGATGAGGGGATAGGTTAAAGAAGGATTTTTAAGCCTTGAGACAATTGAGACATGGATTGTGTATGTTTGCCATTCAGCGGGTGAATGGGCAAGACAAAATATTTAAGTGCCTGAGCATGGTAGCAGGTGCAGGGCGCACCGGTTTGAGTGTGTCAAGAACAGCAACGCTGCTGGGTTCTTCACACTCAACGGTTTCCCGTGTGTATCAAGAATGGTCCACCACCCAAAGGACATCCAGGCAACTTGACACAACTGTGGGATGCATTGGAGTCAAATTGTTTTCACGTAATTTGTCAACGTATTGTGATTTGTAATCTATGTGGAAAATACATTGGATTTGAAGAAAGTCATCAACGTAAACTGTTGCTTTGAGGATAACTAATTTCAAACACAGGATTATGTCATGGTGGCAAGTAATTTCAACATAGACAAACCTTGTATAAAATATGTTGGATTCACATCAACCAAAAATAAAAGTTAAAGAATAGGATCAAATCAAACTGCATTTAAAGTACATTTAAAATGTAGTCATATTCCTCAATTTAGATGTTGGTTGAATATGAGATGTGAATCCAACAAATCAATTATTAATTTGCAGACAAACTGGAATTAAAGCCAGGCTCAGTGGCACAGATGGAGCTATCCAATCAGAAGATACATCTCCTTCAAATGTTTATATTTGGTTGCGCTAACCACCAAACACAATTCAGCAGGTCTGTAAAAATCTTCAATTGTTATAATAATCTGCACAAAATCTCAAAGGCATTGATCACTTGCACCATGTACTTTAATGAAATCTACATTTTCTGCAATCCAGGTCATTTGGTTGTGCTATTAGATCAAGAACAGTGATAACACATTCAGTTCTACTTAAATAAACAACATTTTACAATGATTTTCTATTGGAATTTGGTTGTGTTTTTTAGATGGTTGAAAGCATAGTGATAACACATTGGGAATTCAACAAACTTTTAGCAGTTGAGGGGTGAAAATAGGTTGGAATCTGATTAATCAACGTTTCTACCTGATATTACCCAATTCTCCACGTTGAAAATATGTGCTGTGCCCAGTACCATGTTTTAATCTGATTAGGCTACTTCAAAAATCTCCTATAGCCTACCTGCGCACATTCGTCCACTCCACTCTAATTTAATTCCTGCATTCAAACTGATGAATTGTAGCAGATCTCTTTCCAAACACCAACAACTGATATTCTGAGATTGTCAAGCCTTCGATACTGGGTACAAGGTAGGAAGGGATGTATTTGATTTTTGTCGAGATTGACATAGTCTATTTGATTTTGGTGTTGTAAACGCAAACCATGATTTTGAAGAGCCCAAAGTCGGTAATCGAGTATGCTATGCTTTGCTTTTTGGTTGTTTGGGGCATTGGCACAGAAATGTGTTGTTGGAAAATGCATAGCATATAATTATATAGCATTTACATTTTGAAAATCTTATTTACCCCTAGCTGATCATCTGCAGCTGGCTCTGATCGTAGTGTAATTAAACAGGCAGAGAGAGAGAGTGAGCTCGTCGGTGGTGGTCGGCGAACCCTCTACCTTAGCGGTGCGTGGCATCAACTGCGCCACAAAAGCATGCTGGTAGTGGTAAAGTCGATATCCACGCTTATAAACACAGGGTCGCTACAGTTATTTGTGGTCGTAAACATTGTATATGGGGAGGTACCTGGAGTTGGACATCCCCCCAGTAATTTTCTACTTGTCCCTTAATGACATGCTAAAGTGAACTTTCACACTTTTCATGATGTTCTTCATACACTTGTATTACCAAACATTACTACGTGACTGTATTTACTTACTACTTGATTACTCCATAGGTTACTCCTTTATAGTTATGCATAGGTAATGTGAAGTGTTTTCCAAACAACGGATGTTATTTGTACTGAAAGTCATGATGCATACGGTGGTTTGTTTCTCTGCTTACCTTGTCTGAGCAAGAGACGGTTTTCATCCTATTCAATGTAATTTCTCTGGACTCCATCTTACAGCTCAGTGAAATAAAAACTCATTGCAAACTCAAACGCAAGCCTGTCTGTCAAACGCAAGTATCTGTCTACATATTTCTCTTTCTATAAATGACCATTCTCTGGCATACTTTCGACTCAACATTTGCCATGAAAGAGGCCCAAGATAACAATCATGACAGGGTTTCAATGTTCAAGAAACTATTTGCGTTCTGTCATACAGCTGCACACCTATCAAAGTCATGAAAAACTTAACTTTGATGACAAGAGTACTATATTTTGTGATTAAAGTGCAAGAGCCCGGAGAGTAACATGTAGCATTTGGGTTTAGACTTTTAATAACAGATCCCCCTACATACAAACTTAATACTGTGATATAATTTGCCACCTCAGGTGTAAGTGTGTGTGTGTATAATGCACACTGAATTTAAGACATGACATGCTATGGTTTGTAAACGGTCAAAAAGAAAAACAAATGGAATGGATTTTCTTCCCCTGGAATAAAATGGTTAGTTCCCATTCTCTTGCAGTATTGAAAAAGGCCTTCAGCGGGTGTACAGTAAATTATTTGATGGTTTTAGTGTCACCTTCTGCCATTTCACATGACTGTTATTAGGGCATTAACACACTAATATAATGGGTAGTCTTCAGTGTACATACCATTATCAACAGTTATCATAACTGGCCAGATCCTAAACACAGTCACTTCTTTACAAATTGTTGTAGTTGGTCCACCACCATTTCCAGTCTGGTGTTTACACCGGTAGCTTTGACTCATGTCAGTCGCATGCCTTTCAGCATACCGAACCTCAAATCCCACACATGAAATTTCATTTCTAGGTAAAACAATGGTTTGATGCAAGACCCACTGATCATTGTCATTTATCCAGGTTGGTAGAATATCATGGATGTCACGAACACAGAATAATCCACAAATAATACAGCCGAGTAGAATCAGTAGCTTAAAATGACATGAAATAAAAGCCATGTCAATTAAAAGGAAAATCACAGGACAAATTGCCTCCAGATTCCTTTTGTGGGCTAAAATGACCAATGTTGAATGTGCAAAATCTTGCAAGAGGCATTACAGGTGTGAGGGGGAATGGAGGCTAATGGAGGCTACACTGCTTGAAAGCGTACGGTGTGTCACTGTGCAGTAATGTTGGGAACAAGTATCATTGGGAGCGGACAGTCTCAGCTGAAGAGTAACAGTAGCAGCCATAGGAAGATTGCTCTCCGTACTGCACAAGGGTGAAGTCTTTGATGCCGGAGACCCTAAATGCGTCCATCTCCATCGACAAACCAGTTTGCTTCAAGAGACACGACAAATCAAGGAACTCTATCACACAAAAACACTATCTTCAGGTCCCTAACTGCAGACATTCAATGTTAACTGTGTCGCTATGTACAATATAGGATTTTCATATAGTAATATTTTATTTTTTTCCACTCGCTTGAGTCAATATTTTGATACTCTTTGTCCTCAGTATTGATAGAGTATTCGTATTATTTACAATATAAATTACTTCAGTCTTGAGATAAGATAAATAAAATACAATTACTTTCGTGTTTGCAGGGTGGAGAGGAGTCGGCCTTCTCTATGCTTCTGGGAAAAGAGGGACGGTCCCAGTTTTTGTTTTGTAGTCTTCCCAAAGAGAAGCGGTGAGAGGCAAGGGAATACATCAGGGGTCAATACTGGGATGATACGGTGCAGATGCTGGCCCCTCTTCAGCCATGATGGGGGTTTGGTGAGGGGTGCAAAGTTCCACTTCCAGCTATACCACCGTGCCACTGGGCGAGTTCCCGTTCTGTGCTGTCAAGTTCTGGATGAGGGGCCAGGCAGCATCAGGGAAGGAGAGAAAGGAAGGAAGAACGTTTAGACTCATGGCAAGTAATCCATAAATACCCTCAGGTCCTTTCTAATAACTTGGAGTATAAACTAGTAAACTAAAAGCTGATAGGACAGCCTAAAGAGCATTATTCATTGATAGATGTTTTGCTACCATAGCGTTACGGACGCTGGGCGCAGGACTCACCACTTTACCCGGCCGTGCCCAGGTGCAGATGAGGCCCTCCTGGCACGCGGTGATGATGCAGTCGTCCATGAACACCAGCACGGTCAGTCTCTCGTGGGCGATCTTCTTACACACCAGGGGCTCCAGCAGGGGCACCTCGTGCATCCGCGGACACAGCGTGGTGCCCAGGACCTTGGCGGCGTCCAGGCGACTGCTGCGTGGCGCTACGTTGATCTTGTCGTTGCTCTTGCTGATGTTTCCCAGGCTATGGTAGCGCTTGTGCTCCTTCTCCCCGCCCACGCCGCTCCCTCCAGACTTGTCTGATTTACGCTCCTGCAGAGAGAGCGTGGCGAAGCGGCCGATACTGAAGGGGGTGGCGTTGCCCCCTCCGCTCCCTCCTCCGCCCTCCGTCGTGCTCTGGCCCTTAGAGACGTTGGCCACGGCGGGGTGGGGGAGGGAGTTGGAGCGCGACAGGGAGCGGGGGAGTGGCAGGGGCATGGGGGGTGGCTGGTGGGGGTTAGTGGTGGGGTGGTGGTGGCCCTCAACCCCTCCTATGACCCCTCCACCTGTAGTGTTGTTGATGGTGCTGCTGACCGAGGGAGGGATGGTGGGGCCGAAGGTGTTGGTGAGGGCACGGGACAGGGGCAGCCTCGGGTACAACACGTCATCTGTCAGGTCCCACAGACAGAACTGGGTGTCCTGGCCCACCGAGCCGAAGCGGTAGGTGACGGAGGGCGAGCCTCCCTTGGAGCTGTGGCGGGAGAGGCGTGACAGCGTGCTGCTCGTGCGCACGCGGCCAAAGTGCAGCGGCCCCTGCTGTAGGTCCTCCTCGCTGCCGCTCAGCTCCATGGGCTCCTCGTCCTCCAGGCTGGTGGTGAAGGGGTCAAAGGCCACCACGTTCACCCAGGACTTGTGGCCATGTCCCCGGGCCACCACGCGGCTCTCTGCGAACGACCATACCGTCACCAGGTCGTCCTCACCGCCTGTGGCCAGGTATTTGCCGTCGGGGCTCCAGGAGACGCACAGCAGGCCGCCGAAGTAGCTCTTCATCACGCCCTGCAGCTCCATGGAGTCAAAGTGGAAGACGCGCAGGCAGCCGTCCTGGCCCACACACGCCACATGCACACCGTCTGGCGAGAAGGCAAACTCGTTGAGGCCTCCATCGCCCACGGCCCAGCGCAGCAGCGGGTTTCGGGGCGTCTTCGTCTTGCAGGAATAGACTGCAAAGCCTTCGCCCTGGCGGAGCAGGGAGTACTGTGGGGCGGCGGTGCCACACGGGTGCTCCACATTGTAGAGGTAGAGGTGGCCACTGGCGTAAGAGGCCAGGAACAGGTTCTCGGACTTGGGCAGCCATTTCAGACAGGTCACCTTGGACTTGTCTATCATCCTCTGAAAGGCAACATGAAGAATTTGATATTAGCAACACTGGTACATTTGATAAGCTTATATGCTATGTTCAGTGACAGTGGTAAGAGATTTATCTGAAAGACGATGCCAGGTGTCACAACAACTGTAACTAATATCTGAACTGTTAGAGGTTATATGTCCTCATAAACTAGTGTTAAAAAAACAACAGCCTAAATGACATCTGGAGTGAAAGACTATGGGTCGGCTTCCTAGACATAGATTACAGTCCTGGACAAAGAAGCATGTTCAAGGGAGATTCTCCACTCAAAGTGCTTTAAGTCCAGGACTAGGGTTTGTCCGGACAACCAGATAAAAGTGAGGGATGTTGGAATATCTGAGCTCTGTGACAGAGATAGAACAGCAGAGAGAGTGGATTTAGATCCAGTGCGCCGGAGGAGGTTCATTGACTTAGAGGAGAAACCAAGCAAAGGCAAAGAGAAGTACTCTTTATCATCACACTCCATCATCTGAATTTAATTCAAGTCCCTGTGCAGTCAAAATTCTGTTTTGAATATCATATTGTACAACAGCTGATGAAAAATGTTATCAGTGTTAATTCCTGATAGCTGCTGGTTGAAAATACAATCTACACAGGACCTTCTAATCAGCAGGTTTGCATGTCCATGGTGACATCAGCATTCTGTAAATGAGTTAATAAACCAATAACAAAGACAGCTCCAAACCCTCTGTCAATAACAGATTGTTTTCAGTTTCACTAGCAACATTCTTGCTTCTTAAAATTTCCATTTTAATGGAAATTACAGTAAAGTACTTAAATTGTTACTCATAAATTATTTGATATTTATATAAAAATGGCTACATTGGGCCTTTAAAAACATCATTCTCCAAGAAGGCAGGCAGTACTTAAAAAAAAAAGAGCTCTTGAAAAAGTATTTGCATTTTTCCAAATATTCCAATGAAATAAAGCAAATGGCAACACAGATATAGGCTATAGCTCAACCCGCCCTCCCAACACAGACAGACAGACCAGACAGTCAGACAAAGACAGACACAAAGACGCACACATACAGATAAAGACACAGACAAACAGACAAACACACACAGAAACAAAGACACACACACAGAGACAGAAACACACAAACACACAGACAGAAACAAAAGACACACACAGACAGAAACAAAGACACACAAACACACACAGAAACAAAGACACAGACAGACAGACAGACAGACAAATACACACACTAAGACACAGACAGACAGACAGACAGACACACCTCCTCATTGAAGAGCTTGCTTGTCTCCTTCTTAATGGGGTCCAGGTATTGAACCTGGCCTGCTGAGAAGCCCACAATGAGGGCCACACTGTCTGCTGTGGCAGAGTACTGATTGAAGTCATGGCAGGTGGGCTGGGTGCCCTTGTAGATACGCTTGTCTATGGGTTTACTGAGGTCCACAGCCTACACAGACAACACCGAGGGGAAGAGAGTTAGGAGCAAGCAGCTTTTAAAATGAACAGGTGAAGGTTTGTTCATCCAACAGAACCTTTTCAAAAATGTTTCCCTGTTTCTGTGTTCTACTTCAGTGTTTGTCCCCTTTGTGAAAGTTCAATTTGGTACATGTTTAAAATACATTTTGAGTATAGAATATTTGAGGAAATAATTGTTGTATATTAAGATCCCCCCATTGAGGCATTTTTGCATTACAAACTACGATTGATTGTTGTGTAAAACCGGATGCAAACATTTGCTATAAAAAAAAACGCGCTACTTGCAACATCAATGCAGCTACATTCTTGCAACTGTATTTCTGAAATGTAACATTTTATGTGGTCTACGGACGCCGTCATTGTAAACAAGAATTTGTTCTTAACTGATTTGACTAGTTAAATAAAGGTTAAATAAATGGAAATAAAAATAGCAAACAATAATGAATGCACGACTTGATTGTCTCAAAATAACGTGATCACGATTTTACTGGATATGCTATTTGGATTAAAACTACTAGAGCAAAATAATCTGGGGCATTGCGGCTACTGCCACCCGAGAAAATAGGCGAGTTTACACCAAACTAAAGCAAATTGGCTAACGTTAGTTTATAATACATCTCAGTCGTCTATTCATTACTTGCAACGCCGTTATTCAACTTACCTTCTTGATATTTGTGTAAGTGTAGAAATAAAGCTCTCTTCCGATGTTAAAACACACTCTCTCGGATTCTTCACTCGGGTCCTCCGGTTGAAGCTTCACCATGGAGACCCTGACAGGAGGGAGGAAGCCCGCCGGAGAGGAGTTGGCTGCGGCACTGGAGGAGGAGGCAGCTCCGGGCCCCTGCACCAGACCTAAACCACCACCGGGTATCGAACCCGGTCCACCCCCGGGGCCCACCGTGGTACCTGCGGACAGACCCCGAGGTAGTCCGCCTCGTTGTTGTGAATCCGAGAGGGTCAGCAGTTTGTAAAAACCCTCTCTAGTCCTGAACTGGGATTTAATCTCATTGATATCCTTCAGAGCGCCTCCATCACCGGCCATTTTTAGTAGCCTACTAACAAGCCGCACAGGAAACTGAAATTTTGACCTGGAAATAATTATCGAAACTACAATGAAAATGGGAGCGACGGGCATAGTTAGTGAGCCTGTAGATCCAATAAATTAATGGGTCTTCAAACGCATTTTAAAAGACTGCTATTCAGTGAACAAATTGAGAGACCCTCTTCAAGCGTCATAAATCATTGGTCACGATTATCTAGTTATCGGCAGCCCGGGGCGCGCGCACCCCATCGAATAGTGCGAGTGGTGCTGCAAATTCTTGTGTGTCGGCCACCTGCGCTGCGCAGTCGCTATCCATCTGTAATGAGGAGCTGCAGCTTGGCTACTGATGTGTGGAATGAGGTGATTTAAAGCGTTGGTATTCTTCCCTCTGGCTGACCATCATGAACTAGCAAATAATATTCAACTAGGGTTTTGACTAGGTTTTTCATCAGTTTGCAGCAACCTCCGGATAACATTATCAGGACAACTCACAAATTGAAGGAGGCCTTCAGTGCAGTCTGCGTAGACCTCAGAGAGATGGGAGCTCCATTCAGAATAGTGTGTATGGGCAATTCAACTTTATGGCACTCCAAAAACACTTTCATGCACTGTAAAACCATTTGGCCACTTGTTGACATTACAGGATTATGAAAAATAAATCAGACTTGGAAGATCTTTATTGGGTAATGTTCCCCATTTATTTGGATAGATTGTGATGGGAAGTGTGTCTGTGAGCCCATTTGTGTCTGTGAGCCTGACGATGAAAAAGGACGGTTTGGTCTCAGAGTTGACGTAATATAGTAAACTTAATTCCGGGACACTCAAATTAGTATGCCATGTTAAGTTTGGTATGGTTACATAAAACAGATTGTTACATAAGGCAAAAGCGAAAGTGGGGTGGATGGGTAGGCTTATAACCTGAACATCTATCAATACAAAGGTTGCGATTTCAAATATCATCTCAGACAACTTTGACATTTTAGCTAATTAGCAACTTTTCAACAATTTACTACTTTTGAGCTACTTTGCAACCATTTAGCACGTTAGCTAACCCTTCCCATAACCCTAACCTTAACCCCTAGCCTAGCTAACGTTAGCAAGCTAGCTAATGTTCGCCACCTAGTTAGAATTCGTAACATATCATACATTTTGCAAATGCGCTACATATTGTAAATTTTCGCAAATTCGTAACACATTATACATTTGGAAATTCATAACATATAATATGAATTGTAATTCGTAACATATGAAATGGGTGATGGAAATCCATAAATTAATACATACCGTACGAAACATAACATATCATACCAAACGGAGTGTCTCTGATTCACATACAGAATAATCTGATTCACATTCAGAATAATACGAAATGCTCTGAGACCAGGTTGCAGCAGAGGTCAAGTACTGTAGTACTGTTACAGGATAAATAGGTATTTGTGGAAGAATGAATGCACATGTGTGTCTGGGCACACTGCCTGTGTGGGCTGGCAGTGGAAGCACTCCATCTGCTCCTAGATTGTGAGGGATGAATTCTGTCTGTGCTCCTTTAAACCAGCAGCACAGCAGTGTTTTTGGGCATGGACACAGTGCTATGGCTGCTGCTTGGAGTGTTCACAGTGGTGCTAGCTACCTTGAGATTGGTCCCATGTGCTAGAGTTCTCAAGGTACTGGGACATAGTTCTCCGCAATCTCCAGGATGTACAGGTTACAGAGCCCCGAATTGTCCTCACTCTGCCTTGTCTCCATGACAACTATCCTGCAGGGGGTTATTAATGTGTTAATCAAAACAATATTTACTTGATTGTGTGTGTGAGTGTGTATCCCATGGAACTATACAGGCACACATACCGGTCTGATCCCACTAGACGGAAAGTCTTCTTGGGGTCTGTGATCTCCTGCAGTACGTATGGGCCCTCTCCTCTCCTCTGCCAGCCATGACGCCACACAGCCAGCAGAGTGTTCTCAAAATACACTGAACCGGACAGACGGAGAGAATGTGCATTAGGCCCTCTGTCTCCCAATACCCCCCCACACCCCTCAAACCTCACAATGATTTATCATGATGACCATGTTCCTCTCCTCCTCCCCTCTTACCTACAGCTTCCACATCAAAAGTGAAAGTAGTCTCAGCTTGAATTATCCGGTGGCTCCTCTGCACCCCCTCCAGGTCCACAATATGTACTGAATCTATTCAAAGGCGAGAGAGGTACACACACATTAGCCCTTCCTACACATTTCATTTTCCTCATATAGATTGATAGAGACAACGTCATTCAGGGGTTAAAACAGACTTTGTCTGTAACTAGCCTACTCTTCATGTGGATGGTGACGTTAACAACATGACTTACTCTCAATGAGCACCAGCAGAGTGTTACAGTCCAGCTGGTTCACCTGCACTGTGTCAGGACACCGGCTCTCTGGAACACAAACACACAGTTACAACACAACTTTAAGATTGGTCCAAACTAAGAACAAAGCTCACAATTCCATTGGACAGTATGTTCATAGAAACAAGCATGCTCTGGGATGTGTTCAGTTCATAGTACCTAAGCCAGTGTTGGTGAACCAAGAGGTGTTGGAGTTGAGGTTCATGTTGTCCAGTTTAATGGGCTGCTCAGGACTGGGACCCCTGTGTACCCCAATACACACTAGAGGGTACTCCTGCTGCGGTGCCACCATCATCTCAAACACACGCAGGGGACTGGGCAGGGGGAAGTCAAAGTGCTGCATGAGACAAATACACATAGTCAGCGAAGTAGTCAGGGAAGTAGTCAGGGAAGTAGTCAGAGGAGTAGTCAGGGAAGTAGTCAGGGAGGTAGTCAGAGAAGTAGTCAGGAAAGTAGTCAGAGAAGTAGTCAGGGAAGTAGTCAGGAAAGTAGTCAGAGGAGTAGTCAGGAGAGTAGTCAGGAAAGTAGTCAGGAAAGTAGTCAGGTAAGTAGTCAGGGAAGTAGTCAGGGAGGTAGTCAGGGTAGTAGTCAGAGAAGTAGTCAGAGAAGTAGTCAGAGAAGTAGTCAGGGAGGTAGTCAGGGGGGTGTGTCAGACCTGTGTTTACTCACTTTGATGAGCATGAACTTATGCATGGGCTCGTACCACTGCAGGAGCACCACACTGGTCTCCAGGGCACAGCACAGGAACACACAGCCCTGCTGCACATTACTGGCTGCACAGAGCAAGGGGGGGGGGACAGAAGAGGACCTCAGCATTCTAGTATAACAGTCATTTAGCAGACACATTGATCTAAATCAACGTTGACTTCAAACCCACTCGTGTTACAACTGAAGTTCAGTGACCAAACCGCCTGAACCCTTTAGTTATCAAGCTAAACAGAACTTCTCAACTTCTCTTTTCTCACCCACTGAGCAGGTCTTGCAGCCTTTGGTGTCCGGTATCTTACATGACACAGAAAACTTCCTGCAAATAAGAAAAAAAATGTATGTTGATATGTAATACTAACTACAGGGGGAGACATTGTTATAATCAACAACAAACACCAGGGTTGTATTCACTAGGAACAAAGCGGAAGGAAACAGGCCGAAACAGGGGTGGGACTACTACTGAACTTAATACGAAATAAGAATAAGAAATGCTTGTTAGGCTTTTCTGTTGGGAAAGGCTTTGCTACGGTGTTCACTGATGAATAAGAGGGCAGCACTAGCGTATGGCAATGAGTTGTAGGGTTACCTAGGCAATAGTCTGTGGGTTGGCAAGGCCACCATTCGCTGCTCCTTTCGGGCCTGCTCACACAGCTCCTTCAGTAAGTGAGAATGGAGCTGGGATGACTTACCTGTGGATGAACACACACACACACACACACACACACACACACACACACACACACACACACACACACACACACACACACACACACATATATTTCAGTCTATTTATTTGACAGATGTTAGTATTGTAGAATGTCTATGGTTTGCAGATCTCACCTGATATTGACATGAGGACATTACTAATGGTGTAAACCCAGCTGCACTTTCCTGGATAGAGCTGCAGGAGAGAGTCGGGCAATGAGAACATTTCAATGGTTTTCAAGTTAGGTAGAGATTACAAGCAATATCAAAGCAAAATGCAATACTGCAGCTATAACATCCATTTTACTGAATTGTACAGTCATACTGTAGCATGAGCTTAGTCTCTCAAACAATACGTTTAGCCTCACTGTAGCTCTGGTCCAGGGTCTTAGAACACGTTCAACACGGGACCAGATCTAGCCTCACTGTAGCTCTGGTCCAGGGCGTTAGGACACGTTCAACACGGGACCAGATCTAGCCTCACTGCAGACATAGAAAGACATTAGAGCAGATTCTCACCAGCTCCATGGTGGCCTCTGAGCTGTTCAGGTTGAGGGTGTAGATCCCCTCGTCTGCTCCCAGGATCAGGTGGTGGTCTTTAGTTGTCGGATGGTCCCACGACGTTGAACAATTCACTTTCAACGGACAGCCATGGAATACTTTCTTAAAGTACACCTAGAGACGAGGTGGAGAACAGGACCCATAGTCATGAACTGTTTCCGTGTAGGAGAGCTGATCTAGGTTCAGGTACCCCGTGTCCATATCATCAGAATCATTATGATAAACGAAACGAAACATATCCTAGATCAGTACTGCTAGTCTGAGACTCTTTATAAACATTGGCCCAGGAGTCACTGTCATTGTTCGTAGTGTGTGTATAGTGTTCCAGATAAAGGTGTGAGTACGTCTCAGTGCATCAATACAGAGTTACAGTAACTGTCGTAAGATGTAGAGCGACATACTCGTGAGACTGGTGGACAAACTTACTGGAGGTTTCTTCAGCACAGGGCTGGCACATTCAACTGGATCCTGCAACAGAAAACAGACACATACTCTAAACATGCATATTGGAATGAAATGCTGATTTACTTCCTGGTCCCATCCATACCTGGGGGGGCTGTCTCCTTCTCCTGTCTTTCTTGGGGGGCAACTCAGGTGGTTGGAGGTCCGCTGGTCTGTCTGTTATGTGTAATGGGAAGGAAACAGGGTCTACAGGGGACACAATCATGTTGTTACTGTACATTAGAGAGCATGGAGAAGATGTGCTTCAGGGTAAATGTCATAGGTCAAAGGTCATTCACTGTATATGGTACAGTATACAATTCAGAAGGGACAACAGGGCTATCAAATTAAGATCCTATAACGGTAACTGTAGGTAACAAATAGGGATAAGTGTGGAGCTGACACTCACCGGAGTTGACGTTTCGCTGGGAGCGCGGACGGGGGACGGGGCGTGTGTGGGTGGCACTAGAGGTCCGGAGGAGGGGCGAGGGGACGTAGAGGGAGTGAAGTGTCTGGCCACGTTCGTCCTCTCCTGTTACAATCTCCTCTGAACTGTGACAAACTTTGGGCTGTGTGGGCACAGTGGTGTAAAGTACTTAAGTAAAAATACTTTAAAGTACTACTTATGTAGTTTTTGGGGGGTATCTGTACAATACTTTACTATTTATATTTTGGCCAACTTTTACTTTTACTTCACTACATTCCTAAAAAACTTTTTACTCAATACATTTTACCTGACTCCCAAAAGTACTCGTTACATTTTGAATGCTTAGCAGGACAGGAAAATGGTCCAATTCACACACTTATCAAGAGAACAACCCTAGTCATCTCTACTGCCTCTGATCTAGCGGACTCACTAAACACAAATTATTAGTTTGTAAATTATATCTGAGTGTTAGAGTGTGCCCTTGGCCATCCGTAAATTTTTAAAAAAACATGAAAATGGTGCTGTCGTTTGCTTACTGTAAGGAATTTTGAATGATTTCTACTTTTACGTTTGATACTTAAGTATATTTAACTTTTAGACTTTTACTGAAGTAGTATTTTAACGGATGCCTTTTACTTGAGTAATTTTCTATTAAGGTAGCTTTACTTTTACTCAAGTATGACAATGGGGTACTTTTTCCACCACTACGTAGTAATATGAAGCACTGGAATTGTGGCTTTAATCAACTTTATGCTGTAGGCTATGTCAACACCATATTCATAGACACATGGGATATGTAGAGGTAACGAATGGCCATAGTATAGAAAATGTAGTGTTTGTTTACCTTAGGAGGGAGTGGGGGTGGGATGTCATCTCGTGGGATTGTTACACTGTTCAGGGAGAAACAGAAATAGTTCAGTGTTTCAGATTGTTGTTTTCATCCAAATCTTCGGATCTATTTTCCCATGCAGCTCTTATATAGACCGGTCGGCTGACAATGTCACGAAAATGTCCAGAAGTTGGGCGTTGTTATCATTCTGAACGGTCAGCTAGCTAGCAACAATTACAAGAAGCTGCCATGTGGGGTATCGTTGGCGGCTCATTTCAGCTCTTTGTATCTTGTTATTGATACCATGTCTTGTTTTGAGGTGTTTTGACTGATGACATGTCCATGCTAATATCCAGTACAACAAAAAAATTGCAGTTTTGAAACTGCAGTAAAAGTGCAGTAACTGCAGTCCACTGTGATATTTTGGACGCAGTAATTGCAGAATAACGTACACTGCAGTTGAACTGCAGTTATACTGTACTGTAACTGCAGTTACACTGCAAAATAAAACAGTGTTATTTTGGACACAGTATTTGTAGCGTACTGCAGTTATACTGCACTCTGACCACAATCTTTTTTCCTAAGGGTTGGCAAAAATTCGCTAGCTAGCTAACCAACAACTGTAACGATGTATTTGAGAGACATCAAGTGTTCATTGTGCAAATGTATTTATGTTTTCAATAAACATTTGGAGACTAAAATATAGTTTACATGTTGTCAACATTCTATGCCAACCCTGTCTATTTCGTCCCATTTGTGTTTGTATTTATTAAGGATCCCCATTAGCTGCTGCTTTGTTACTCTTCCTGGGGTCCAGCAACATTAAGGCAGTTATATACAATTTTAAAAAATTACATTTCATAACACTGACTGGCAACAGAGGGCTGTCTCGATGTGCAAGGAGTTGACTCCTAGTAGGGGGTTATAAATATATGTGCTTGTGTAATCATGTCTTTGCAGCTGTTTTGACCCAGTGGGTGAATAAACTTGCTTTGAATTTTTTACTAGTTGTCCGTGAGTTTTTACTCTGTTTGTTCAGAACATAACAGTTGGCGTTGTCGGCAGGATTTACAGTCGAACTAGAGAGTCCGAATCAGTGAAACAGGAGCCGGCACCAAAAACAAGGTAGGCACAGTTCCTATACCTTTTACCATTCATTCTGACATCTTGGGAAGATGAGAGTCGTAGGCTGAACCAATTATAGGATACGGACCTAGAAAGCATGAGTTTAATCAGTATGCTCATTGTGTAATGATGTATTTGATGTAGGGTAGGTTCCGTAAGGATAGGTCCCGAGTGGAGCTGGTTCTCCTCGAGATCCGTGGGTGACACTACAGTGTAGGGTAGGTTCCGTAAGGATAGGTCCCGAGTGGAGCTGGTTCTCCTCGAGATCCGGGGGTGACACTACAGTGTAGGGTAGGTTCCGTAAGGATAGGTCCCGAGTGGAGCTGGTTCTCCTCGAGATCCGTGGGTGACACTACAGTGTATGGTAGGTTCCGTAAGGATAGGTCCCGAGTGGAGCTGGTTCTCCTCGAGATCCGGGGGTGACACTACAGTGTAGGGTAGGTTCCGTAAGGATAGGTCCCGAGTGGAGCTGGTTCTCCTCGAGATCCGGGGGTGACACTACAGTGTAGGGTAGGTTCCGTAAGGATAGGTCCCGAGTGGAGCTGGTTCTCCTCGAGATCCGTGGGTGACACTACAGTGTATGGTAGGTTCCGTAAGGATAGGTCCCGAGTGGAGCTGGTTCTCCTCGAGATCCGTGGGTGACACTACAGTGTAGGGTAGGTTGCGTAAGGATAGGTCCCTAGTGGGGTTGTTCTCCTGCAAGATCCGTAGTTGGGACGAAAGTCCCAGCCGTGGTGGCCGTGAGGCCGTAGAGTGTGCGTGTGTATGGATAAATTGTCATGCTTGTGTACTAGTACGAAAGGTTGTAGAGAAGTAGCCCATCTAGAAGGACAAAGGACAGAAATGCATACCATGGAGAATAGGAGATATCTGAGAATATCTGTGCTGATGAAACATTGTCAGTGAGTGGGAATGTGGATGGTGTTAAAAGGTTGCCTATAAGTTCTGGATGAGAGCCCCATCCAAGATATTCAAACGTTGTTTGAACATGATTTGTGTGTCTTAGCAGTAGCAATAAGGAGAGAGGTTGGTTTATGCCCTATTGGGGAGGGGAACTGTGACAGATTATACGGAAATAGGGAGACAATTGTGAATCATTTTTGTTATGTGTGTTGTCAACAACAGTGATATGTGAAGCGCGACATGTGTATAAGACCGCTGTTTGTCCCAGTGGGTGAATAAACTTGGTTTGAGCTTTGTACTAGTTGTCTTTGAGTTTTTACTCCATTTGTTCAGAACCTAACCATGGTAAAGACAATGATGTTGAGCGAAGTCCATCCTCTCCATCCCAACTGAGAAATACAGTACACTCAGAAAAAAAGGTTATTTGTCCTAGGAGAACCCTTTGATGAACCCTTCTTTCTAAGAGTGTACATCCGGACCTGTATTCACTAAAGTGTCTCAGAGTAGGAGTGCTAATCTAGGATCAGTTTTATCATAATGGATAAGAGAGTCCTACTTTGGGACTGTGTGAATATGGGCTCAGAAATACAGATGAGACTGAATGGTTGAAGTAAGTCTCAGTAGGCTTGCTTACCTTCTGGTGCAGACGGTCGGACTGTGGAAAGAAGATAGAGAGAAGGGAGAGAGGGTTGTCAAACAGCTCAGATAAATGTACAACTGAAGATATTTCAATAAACTAATGAATGAATAGTCAAGTGTGCGTTGGGATTACATGTCCACGTCATCATAGTCATCATCTGAGTCCATGCATTGGTCTCTATGGGGAAGAGAGAAAGGGAAGGAGATCAACACAGTGCCAGATAAGATCGGTAGTCAATAGTGGTCTTCTTATTACCCATAGGATAATTTGTCCTGTAAGTGGAAGACTTGGAGATGAAGGAGACATCAGTCAGTGTGTTATTGGTTTGCTGAGCAGTAATCCCCATACCTAATTAGGCTCTTGTCGCTGCCAGTGGATCCCAGTGTGTGCCACTGCACTGTAGACCGTACCTGAAGTACAGAAAGACAATAACAGAAGACTCAGATCAATAAGATACGCAGGCCTACATTTGTATCCACACAAGGAAGCACAATGGTACACAGGCATGGATACACCGCAGGTACAATGGTGTAAAGATTTAAGTATAAACTATCAAAAGAGAGAAAGTCACACACTCCATGTATAATAAATTGCTGGGAGATTCCTTTATTTTGATAGTTTATAGTTTATTCGCCGTTAGTCAGCACCTCCACACAAACTATTATTCTGGGTGTGCGCTAGCTCAAGTTTTTATATGCAATGTATTAAGTAAAAAAATACTTTAAAGTACTACTTAACTCGAGTAGTATTTTACTGGCTGACTTTCACTTTTACTTGAGTAACCTTCTATTAAGGTATCTTTACTCAAGTACGTAAATTGAGTACTTTTTACACCACTGCCCACATACACTCATATACACTCATACACACACACACACACTTACCATTGCTTCTGGTGAGGCTGTCTTTACTGGCCTCCTGGTGTAGAGCTGCTCCACTGATAACACACACACACACACACACACACACACACACACACACAAATCCAGTGATTAGTCGCACATCTATACAACCGAGTACATTTCCTGGACAGGTTCACAAAGGAAAATAATAATTATATATATATATCTATCTCACAGCTGATGTCAGAGTTGGTTCTCTCTGCCTGGTTGTGTCTGTTAATGGAGTAGATCCTTCTCAGGGAGCCGGGTACCACAACCTATAGGAGATATCACCATATAGCCATGAGTACTGCATTCTTACATTTTACATGTCTTTTACAATGTGTGATCATGTTTATTGATACGTATCATTCATGTGTATTGTGTATACAAAATATATTACTATATGATACAGTGTTTGTGTGTGTGTGTTTGATTGTGCAGGGTATGTGTGTGATGCTCTGACCTCCACGTCTTCCTCCTCAGATGGCAGTGTTTGTGTGTGTGTGTTTGATTGTGCAGGGTATGTGTGTGATGCTCTGACCTCCACATCTTCCTCCTCAGATGGCAGCGAGGGCTTCAGTTTCTCAGGGTGACGCAGCTTCTCCAGCAGATCCAAGATCAGATCCTGTCTCAGACACGGCTGGGTCAGAAACAGGTGCTGCAGGAAGAGAGAGAAACAGAGAGAGAGAGAGACATAGAGAGATAGGGAGAGAAAGAAAGAGAGAGCAAGAGAGGGGGGGGGGGTATCAAGGAGAGAAAAAGGCGTACAGTGATTACAAGAGATGAATAGATGAGCCCAAGTTTCAACTTTATTTGTGGGCTAGTACATGAAGTCATAGGGCAGCCATCAATAGACACATACACTGTGTGTACATAGGCTGACCAGGTGAATCCACGTGAAAGCTATGATCCCTTATTGATGTAAATTGTTAAATCCACTTCAATCAGTGTAGATGAAGGGGAGGAGACAGGTTAAAGAAGGATTTTTAGGGCTTGTGGCATGAATTGCAACGCAGCCAACTTGATACAACTGTGGGAAGCATTGGAGTCAACATGGGCCAGCATCCCTGTGGAACTCTTTCGACACCTTTCCCTAAATAATTGAGGCTGTTCTGAGCGCAAAAAGGAGTGCAACTCAATATCAATACCATATTCTTAATGTTTGGTATACTGAGTGTATACAATAGGCCTACTAGAGATTGACATTAGCAGCAGCACAAAAGTATAGCAAGCCAAAGTCACCTAATAAGTAAAGTGCTTAGTGCATTTTCAGATCATCTAGTCAACAATATATCAACAACGTGCCGGCAAAAACAAAAAAAACATCATCAACGTCAACACCACCATCATCAACAACATATTACGGTCGTCATCCTCAACATCATCATCATCATCCCTAGCCTACCTCCTTCTCTTCCCGGTATTGAAAAGGGCAATGGCCATAAGGGTGAAGGAGTGCTTGGACCTGTTAGTCTTAACAGTGGGGGATCTAAACTGGGAGCCAGAAGGTAGGACCTGGAACTCATGTTGTAGGGGGTGGGAACAGTCAGACAGGATGGATTCTTCCTTTCTCAACCCTTCTCTGTTGTACAGGTCAGACGGACTACTCTGCTGCACTCCTGTGATCTTACTGCCCACTTTCACTATTGCAGCTAGTGCATTAGAAGAAAAGTGAGGGAAGGAGAAAGAGAACCGGTGGGTGAGTGAGTGAGATCGAGCAGAGAAGAGAGACATTCTCTGTGTTTCTTGAGGTTTACTCACTGTCAGCATCTTTGAGGCACTGGGTCTCTTCTTAGTGTTCCTGATCAGCATTGCCTTGACAAAGTTATAGAAAATCGAGGACCTAACATGAAAGTGGTGGAAGAGATACTGTTGTTTTAACCAACTGCATATTACAGACTGTAGATTAATTGACGGAATTAAAGAATACAGGTATCATTGCCACAGCCCAGGTGGATAGTAATGGTTTTACTGCATACCATTTGGCCTTTTCCTTTAGTTTAGGAGGTTGGTAGCCACTTTTGGACATGAGGAACAGCACCCTGAGAAAAGACAAGACTTTGATGTGAGGTTTGTGTGTCTGTCTGTCTGTGTGTGTGTTTTTGTGGGTGTGTGTCATCACAGGTCGACATTGTAACTAAGAATGAGTTCTTAATGGACTTACCTGTTTAAATAAAGGTGAAATGAAATGTAAAAAAGTGGGTAAACGGCATGTGCATAAAGGTCAGGCATGAATGTACATACAACTGGAACATAAGAAGGTGTAGAAAGAGGAACGTCTTTATTCTTTCTGCGGGGAGTGTGAATGTAAGAAAGAATGTTGTGTGTGTGTGTGTGTATGAGAGGAATGATTTGTGGGTGTGTGATTACCTTAGTGGGTGCACATCGAACAATGGGGGCTGCAGCTCAGCCAGCTCGATAGCAGTGATTCCTACAGACCACACGTCACACAGCTCGTTGTAACCCCCCTTTATCGCCACGGCAGCCACCTCTGGCGCCATCCTGGAAGACACGGGCAACCGCTACCATCAACATCAAGACCATCTGACATCAGATACAACCTCAAGAAGAGCCAAAGGGAGGAGACTCATTTGACCTTCAACCTCACCAGTAAGGAGTCCCGATGAAGGACATCCGCCGTGCCAGAGTAGCCGTGATCTGTGCCGAAATCCCAAAGTCCGCTAAACAGCCAGATAAATACGTCACTTGTTTAATGTGAGGACAGAAAATGTATAATTTCGGTGTCATTATTTACTTCCTGATGAGTGTACTAGGGCTTCACAGTCACACACCTAGCTTCACCTCTCCAAGGTCGTTCAGGAGGATGTTGGCACCCTGGACAACAGGAAGAAGAGACAAAAGCCATCACGACAGAGCAATGTGTACAGTATATGCTGTCTGGACAGCATGAAAACACAACAAACATTGCATCATAACTTAAAGCAAGCCTTGTCTCAGCCAGAACGGCCCTTAGCGACAGACTAGCGTCCTGTCTAGGAGGTGTACTAGTACATCAAGTTGACTCATGCTACTGAAACAGGAGATAGGCTCCTGCCCCCATGGGCCATTCATACCCGTTATAGAGGCATGACTCATCCCAGCAGATTAGGGAGTCAACCCTGGTCATCTCACCTTTATGTCTCTGTGAATCTTCTTCTGGCCATGTAAGTAATCCAGACCCTGCAGGTAGACAGTTAGTACACTGTTACGTGTTGATATATCAAAGCTGGAGATATCAAAACTATTACCTAAAACAGCCAAGTAACATGTTATCCATGCTATATTGTAATGTGTGATATGAGTGGTCTAACCTGCAACATCTCCCTGCAGACAAATGCAATCTGAAGCTCAGAGAGAGGTCCGGTCACTAGAGGGAGAGGAGAGAGGGTGTAAAGTAGGACACTGTTTTATAAACTCTGTTACAGTTGTAGATCGTAATCTGCTCCAGTTCGCCCCCACACACACACACACCCACACACATTACTCTGGAGGACAACGTGACAAATGTCACAAGAAGCACAGCAGTCAATAATGATGAGTAATTTATGATCACTCAAATTAAATCTATGAAAATCGACGAATGCAGAAGATGTTTTGGGCGGAGGGTTTTTTTCAGCGTAATGGTAAATGGTGATACACTCTTAGAAAAAAAGTGTTCCAAAAGGGATCTTCGGCTGTCCTCATAGGATAACCCTTTTTGGTTCCATGTAGAACTCTCTGTAGAAAGGGTTCTACATGGAGCCCAAAATAGTCTTCAAAAGGTCCTCCTACGGGGACAGCTGAAGAACCCTTTTAGGTTATAGATAGCACCTTTTTTTTTACAAGAGTGTAGGTGACCTTTAAGAGTGTTGCTGTGTTTGAACTTTGTGCACGTCCTAACGTGACAAAACTTCCTGCCAGAGGTACTTCACAGAGTAAACCCTGCTGGTTGTGAGACTGATCTGTAGTCAAAGCCTGATCAAACAGCTTTATGTCTCTTTCATCCACACATACTGTAGATCACCTCTCACCTTCTGTTAGTCTAACAATTTCACCTTCCTCCTCAGAGTTTTCTCAGTTAATACATCACAAATCAACCTAAGCTGACACACACGCACACACGCACACACACACCATGGTAGACATCCTGGAGAGAGCCTCCTCCACAGAACTCCATGCAGATCGACAGCGTGTTGGCCCTGGAAACACACACGGACGGTTCTGTCATATTAAAGGTTTATATTTCCAGTAACTTTATCATGATCACAACTGATAATATTCCCAGTTAGTCTGTATCATCCCATTCCAACTAGAGTATGATATGTGGCTGTGTGTGGCAGGGCCTGCTCAGTGCCCACTCACCGTATATAGCTGCCATAGTAGGCCACAATGTTGCGGTGCTTGCAGCTTTTCACTATGACGATCTCCTGCTGGATTACTGAGAAGTCCTCCTCTGTGTGGGAAAAGGTTATATCATTTTATATCACGTTCCACACTGCAATGTATATGGATGCCAGATGATGTCACAATATAGCACCACAACATCATCTTGGTTTGTAACCAATTCTTTTTGTGGAACGGTAATAACGGCATTACCTCGGAAATCTGATACCAATGTGGATTGAAAGGTTTGTTTCTTTCAGACCTGGATTCAAATACTACTTGAAATCATTTCAAATACTATATTTGTGCTCAATTAAACTTGCCTGTTGTAATGGAACCAACATAAATGTCTAGAATGACCAAACTCCACCCACCTGATACTCCAGACAGGTTACAGCAAACGCTCCAAGTATTTGAAAGATATGAAATAGTATTTGAACCAATGATGTATATAAACCCTGGATTACTGATGCTATGTATTGGCCATTGAGAGGCTTCGAAGCCACCGGTCGGCCATCTTGGCACTCCCCAGTAGGTGCTGTCCTCCATAGGAATGAATGGAATTCTACAGTATTTCAATTAAATGTTTCAAGGACAAAATTACATGTATTTAAGTATTTTTTTGTTGTTGTAGTGGGGACAGTAACATTAGTAATCTCAAAAAATCATACTTTAAGGATAAAAAATATATATAGATATTTTTTAATTTGTATGTTTAGCTCACATAATATAATTTAAAGTATGCAATAAGGTGTCTGTAATAGAATAAACACGGCAAAATGAATATAGACATTAATAAATGTATTTCTATAGATTCCAAAACATTTTTTACACCGGTGGAGGAGTACCAAGATGGAGGCATGGTGGCTTCAACACAGCACCCCCTATCAGTCATCTAGTGTATATATAAATAATTGATTTGAGCCCATGTGTGGTCTCCAGTATCTGTAGTAATAGAGGGGGGTTATTTTACCTGGCTCCATCTTGATGACCTTGATGGCCGCCAGCTCCCCGTTCTGCTTGTTCCGAGCCTGAGTAACAGACAGCTGCATCAGTCAGTGGACTTGTTATGGAAGGGGAGTATAACCTGATTCACTGACCTCAGGACAGATCATGTTGGGTCAATGAGTTTATGCGACAATTACTTTCCATTGAAAAACTGTGTTCATTATCTGTTGAGAGTTGATATGGTGTAGCTTTTCTGTGGCGTTCACTGTTTTGTTTACTGTGCTAAAAAGATCTGTGGTCCGCTGTAAGGAAACACCTAACAGGACAGTCCAGACTGTCCTATTTACTTCAGCACTGCCCAATCACACACCCGACATACACTAGAGAACACCAATGAGAGCCCTTGATTGTTGGTTGACACAACAACACTAAACATACAGTTGAAGTCAGAAGTTTACATACACCTTAGCCAAATACATTTAAACTCATTTTTTCATAATTACTGACATTTAATTGTAGTAAAAATGCTCTCTCTTAGGTCAGTTAGGATCACCACTGTATTTTAAGAATGTGAAATGTTAGAATAATAGTAGAGAGAATGATTTATGTCAGCTTTTATTTCTTTCATCACATTCTCAGTGGGTCAGAAGTTTACATACACTAAATTAGTATTTGGGAGCATTGCCTTTAAATTGTTTAACTTGGGTCAAATATTTCGGGTAGCCTTCCACAAGCTTAACACAATAAGTTGGGTGAATTTGGGCCCATTCCTCCTGACAGAGCTGGTGTAACTGAGTCAGGATTGTAGACCTCCTTGCTCGCACACACTTTTTCAGTTCTGCCCACAAATTCTCTATAGGATTGAGGTCAGGGCTTAGTGATGGCCACTTCAATACCTTGACTTTGTTGTCCTTAAGCCATTTTGCCACAACAAATGGGAAGACCAAGCTTTAACTTCCTGACTGATGTCTTGAGATGTTGCTTCAATATATCCACATAATTTCCCCACCTCATGATGCCATCTATTTTGTGAAGTGCATCAGTCCCTCCTGCAGCAAAGCACCCCCACAACATGATGTTGCCACCCCCGTGCTTCACGGTTGGGATGGTGTTCCTTGGCTTGCAAGCCTCCCTCTTTTTCCTCCAAACATAACGATGGTCATTATGGCCAAACAGTTCTATTTTGGTTTTGTCAGACCAGAGGACATTTCTGCAAAAAGTAAGATCTTTGTTCCCATGTGCAGTTGCAAACCGCAGTCTGGCCTTTTTATGGCAGTTTAGGAGCAGTGGCTTCTTCCTTGCTGAGCGGCCTTTCAGGTTATGTCGATATAGGACTCATTTTACTGTGGATATAGATACTTTTGTACCCGTTTCCTCCAGCATCTTCACAAGGTCCTTTGCTGTTGTTCTGGGATTGATTTGCACTTTTCACACCAAAGTACGTTAATCTCTAGGAGACAGAACGCGTCTCCTTTCTGAGCGGTATGACGGCTGCATGGTCCCATGGTGTTTATACTTGCGTACTATTGATTGTACAGATGAACGTGGTACCTTCAGGCATTTGGAAATTGATCACAAGGATGAACCAGACTTGTGGAGGTCTACAGTTTTTTCTGAGGTCTTGGCTGATTTCTTTTGATTTTCCCATGATGTCAAGCAAAGAGGCAGTGAGTTTGAAGGTAGGCCTTGAAATACATCCACAGGTCCACCTCCAATTGACTCAAATTATGTCAATTAGCCTATCAGAAGCTTCTAAAGCCATGACATCATTTTCTGGATTTTTCCAAGCTGTTTAAAAGGCACAGTCAACGTAGTGTATGTAAACTTCTGACCCACTGGCATTGTGATACAGTGAATTATAAGTAAAATAATCTGTCTGTAAACAATTGTTGGAAAAATTACTTGTGTCATGCAAAAGGTAGATGTCCTAAACGAGTTGCCAAAACTTTAGTTTGTTAACAAACTATAGAAATTTGTGGAGTGGTTGAAAAACAAGTTTTAATGACTCCAACCTAAGTGTATGTAAACTTCCGACTTCAACTGAAGCCCCTGGGTGTGCACAGTGGAAAGTAGGCAGACAATAGGGCGGGGTTAGCTGGCGGGGGGCTGGGTTGAGTGGAGAGAGATGGTCACTGAAGGAAAGCCACAAAACAAACAGTGCTCCTCTCACAGACCACTGGAAACATTGTGATCGAAGTCAGGCCGTTTCCATGGTGACGTCACTGACATTATTGACAGATTGACACCACACAGATGCAGACACTCACCAGCTCTTATACTCATAGAGGATAAATGTCTTAAGAAGCGCAGCAGTCGATAATGATGAGTGACTTATGATCCCTCAAATTAAATCTATAAAAATAGGCGAATGCAGAAGATGTTTTGGGCGGAGGAGTAAAAGAAAGAATTCAGCCAAACAAAAAGTAAGAGGTTCTACTTTGTGAAGTACCACTGGGAGGAAGTTATGTTATGAGTTCAGAAAGTTCAAACACAGGGACACTCTTAAAGGTCACGTGTCACCATTTACCATTACAGTGTAAGTCTTGAGCAGCTAACCTCGTGGGGACATACAATTCAGTTCCATTCAAAATCCTATTTTCATTAACCCCTAACCCTAACCTTAAGCCTAACCCTAACCCAAAAACCTTAACCCTAGCTCCTAACTCTAAAACTAACCCTAGCTCCTAACCCTAACCCTAAACCTAATTCTAACCCTAACATAATTCTAACGTTAACCCTCAACTTCCTAGAAATAGCATTTGACCTTGTGGGGACCAACAAAATGTCCCCAGTTGGTTCAATTTTTTTTGTTTACTATTCTTGTGGGGACTTCTACAAGTCTAGTTAAACACGTCCACACAAGTCCACACACACACACACACACACACACACACACACACACACACACACACACACACACAGACACACCCATACACACACTATTTCTCGTGAAGTGTAGATACTATAAATACCAATGACTCTCTCACTTCTTTATTTTCACTTTCTGGCCTGTTGCCAAAGATTGCACCTGGTACAGCATGTCAGTGCATTTTATTGGAAACTCAACCTTATCCTGTCCTTTTTAGTTTGGTACATGACGAGTCAATGCATTTGAGCCTGTGGGATAAATTGTATTGCATCGAGAACTTGAGATTGTGTAAGTAGTTCTTCTGAATGTCACATCAGTAGGATCCCTGCTTACAAACAAAACAAGTCTACTTCCATAGAGGGTAAATCCATTTGAATTGAACCACTTTTTGAAAGTATCCATACATGTTTGCCCATGGAAGAAGTGGTCAGAAAGATACTTTTTGGACCTGAGTTCCAAAACATTCAGGAGATAGAGGTGCTCAAATTTGGCATACCCCACCATACTATGAGTCATCCATGTCTTCATCACTGGAAAAGATAAACGGTGGAATTTTATGTCATTTAAAAGCTTACTAACAAGGTTGTCAAACCATTTTAGAACTTCTTGGAAAATGTTTTTTTCAATTAAGATTATGACATACATTTTCGTTTAGTGTCAATTATCGAAAAACACATGAACTCAGATTTGTTTCATATTTCCATATGTAGTAGCTAAAACCCTACCATACATCATCTGAGGTTTTTTTTGTTGATCCCACCATCGGTTGAGAAACAACATGCTCTCGAATACAGGGTGGGTATAATTTCAATCATTGAAAAAATGTTTCATAGAATGGACCTACCCCTTCAGACCACTGCAATTTAGCTGGTCCACCATTGACATTTAAATAGAATTTACATTTCTACTTCTAATTACTACCACAAAGATGGCCGCTGGTCCACCCATGGTCGAATGTCAACTTAAATGTCTATTCTATCATCTATATTTCTAGGATTTCAATACTTTCCTATGGAGGATTGACGTAAGTATATAACATTTTTAAAAAACGGTATTCTATGATGTGTGGACCTCCAACCATCTTTGTGGTACCATTTGAAAGTAGACATTTCTATTTTATTCCCATTTTAGTACATTTATCAGCCAAAACTTGACACCTACCCTGTATTCAGGATCATGTTGTGCCTCAACTGATGGCGGGCACAACACAAACACCTCAGATGATGTTAAACAGGATCTAAGCTACAACATATGCAAATATGAGAAGAAGAAAAAAAAAGATGTACATGTTTTTTTTAGATAATTTACATTTAAGGTTATCAAAATATTAAATTGTTATAAAAACAGTTATCAAGGAATTACAAAACCGTTTGACAAACCTGTTCATAAGCTTTTAAATGAAATAAATCTCAACTGTTTATCTTTTCCAGTGATCACTGTCTCATGGTATGGTGGGGTATACAAAATAGGTCAACTTTGAGCACCTTTATTCTTGAATGTTTTGGCATTCAGGTCCAAAAAGTCACTTTTATGACGACTTCTACAATGGGCAAATACTGCATGTCTGGAAGGTTTAATTCAAATCAAAACGGGTGCTATTAAAAAGTGAAATGGTTTTAACCTAGATAGAGGATAGGAGTTGAAGTTGAAAAAAGAGTCTTAGCTAAATGTGTACCCAAAAAAAAGTATTCTGCTTTCATAGAACAGCGTGCCGAAGCAGAAGTACAAAGTTACAAACACATAAAACCCCACAGCTCTTTCAATTACTGAGCTTCATGTTGTAGCCCAGCAAGAACAACTTGCCACGATAATGAACATACAGTGCCTTGCGAAAGTATTCGGCCCCCTTGAACTTTGCGACCTTTTGCCACATTTCAGGCTTCAAACATAAAGATATAAAACTGTATTTTTTTGTGAAGAATCAACAACAAGTGGGACACAATCATGAAGTGGAACGACATTTATTGGATATTTCAAACTTTTTTAACAAATCAAAAACTGAAAAATTGGGCGTGCAAAATTATTCAGCCCCCTTAAGTTAATACTTTGTAGCTCCACCTTTTGCTGCAATTACAGCTGTAAGTCGCTTGGGGTATGTCTCTATCAGTTTTGCACATCGAGAGACTGACATTTTTTCCCATTCCTCCTTGCAAAACAGCTCGAGCTCAGTGAGGTTGGATGGAGAGCATTTGTGAACAGCAGTTTTCAGTTCTTTCCACAGATTCTCGATTGGATTCAGGTCTGGACTTTGACTTGGCCATTCTAACACCTGGATATGTTTATTTTTGAACCATTCCATTGTAGATTTTGCTTTATGTTTTGGATCATTGTCTTGTTGGAAGACAAATCTCCGTCCCAGTCTCGGGTCTTTTGCAGACTCCATCAGGTTTTCTTCCAGAATGGTCCTGTATTTGGCTCCATCCATCTTCCCATCAATTTTAACCATCTTCCCTGTCCCTGCTGAAGAAAAGCAGGCCCAAACCATGATGCTGCCACCACCATGTTTGACAGTGGGGATGGTGTGTTCAGCTGTGTTGCTTTTACGCCAAACATAACGTTTTGCATTGTTGCCAAAAAGTTCAATTTTGGTTTCATCTGACCAGAGCACCTTCTTCCACATGTTTGATGTGTCTCCCAGGTGGCTTGTGGCAAATTTTAAACAACACTTTTTATGGATATCTTATAGAAATGGCTTTCTTCTTGCCACTCTTCCATAAAGGCCAGATTTGTGCAATATACGACTGATTGTTGTCCTATGGACAGAGTCTCCCACCTCAGCTGTAGATCTCTGCAGTTCATCCAGAGTGATCATGGGCCTCTTGGCTGCATCTCCGCTCAGTCTTCTCCTTGTATGAGCTGAAAGTTTAGAGGGACAGCCAGGTCTTGGTAGATTTGCAGTGGTCTGATACTCCTTCCATTTCAATATTATCGCTTGCACAGTGCTCCTTGGGATGTTTAAAGCTTGGGAAATCTTTTTGTATCCAAATCCGGCTTTAAACTTCTTCACAACAGTATCTCGGACCTGCCTGGTGTGTTCCTTGTTCTTCATGATGCTCTCTGCGCTTTTAACGGACCTCTGAGACTATCACAGTGCAGGTGCATTTATACGGAGACTTGATTACACACAGGTGGATTGTATTTATCATCATTAGTCATTTAGGTCAACATTGGATCATTCAGAGATCCTCACTGAACTTCTGGAGAGAGTTTGCTGCACTGAAAGTAAAGGGGCTGAATAATTTTGCACGCCCAATTTTTCAGTTTTTGATTTGTTAAAAAAGTTTGAAATATCCAATAAATGTCGTTCCACTTCATGATTGTGTCCCACTTGTTGTTGATTCTTCACAAAAAAATACAGTTTTATATCTTTATGTTTGAAGCCTGAAATGTGGCAAAAGGTCGCAAAGTTCAAGGGGGCCGAATACTTTCGCAAGGCACTGTATGAGACATTGACAAACATTGGCAGAAGTCCAGGTATTTTTCTGGTGTTTATTTTTCTTTCCTTGACCGCCCCCCACCTCAGCCCCTCCAGACACTTAACGTAGACAGCATGCAAACCAAACATGTTCTTCCTCTTCCCCACATGCTAGTTAAATAAAGGTATAATTTAAAAAAATACAAAATGCTCACTCAAGGCTGGCCTGTTTCCTTGACACTGTGGGTAAGTAAAGTGCCGCATCTGCAGGTCTCCATCAGTGTTCTGTCTGCTTGTTGAATCAACACATAGGCCTTAGAGAGTGAATAAGTGTGTGTGTGTTTGTGTGTGTCTATGTGTGTCGGCTTGTGTGTATGTGCCTGTGGGTGAGTGTATTATTGTGAAAGCCCTTGTGGCTTCAGTGCTTTGAATGTGTATTTATTCACTTTGCAGAAAAAAACTGTTTGCAGACATTGCTACCATAAGTTGTTGAAAAAATGCAAAGTACTGTGAAAATAGAGCAGAATCTATCGATGGCCTCCGTTTCTCTCTGGAGAGGAAGTGAGCTCCATATCCCTCAGACTTTGCATCAGTCAGATGTACAGTGGGCAAGCTCCTGAACACAGCAGCTGGCATACTCTGCCTATGCTCGTTCAGTAAGGCCACTCATGATATTGTAAAATCTTTGTCATTTTTCTACAATACCATTATTGACATTGTAGAGTGTATCAGGATCCTGGAAAGGGGTATACATTCCACATAAGATACACAATTTGCACCAAATGTTCCTATACTGTAGCATTAGCGTCCAGCACAGAGAAGGCACGTAGCAACTGAATGAAATGATCAGGGCTGGTGCAGAATAGCACACTCATCATGTGGTGTTCAAACAGGTGCAAAGCACACTGCATTTCTGCAAAGTTCTGTGACTGGCGATAATATGACTTACTCAAGAAATAGAATGTGTCCTTGCAACTTGTAGAAAACAAGTGGTACTGCAGGATACAGTTTGATATTGCCTCCCAACATCCATGCATATCAATGATTAAGATTCTGTATTTGTTTTAATGGATGTGATGTTCCAACTCACTTACTGGTCACATCCTTTACGCACCTCTCCTGATTCAAGGTGAACACATTGTGTATCTAATGTGGTCACAATAAATGTGTCTTTAGGACGGTGAATTCTCCAGAGCTGTGAGAGTTTGTCTTGTTCCAACACAGTTACTGACAGAGAAGACATTCTGCCCATGAACAAAACTGCTACATACAAAGCCACAGTGTAACTGGCTGGGGTTGAGCTGTGAGAGGTAAACACAACTGACCTCATGGTAAGAGTATAGGACTTAGTTACCTGAAGAAAGACAACAGATCAACCTCTTTTCCCTGGTGAGCTATGAGCCAATCTTTCACTATTTGAGGAAACAGAACTGAGATAAAGCAAGAGTGATTGAAGTGTGCTTTAATGTAATACAAAGGGCCATATTCATTAACCAAAAGTGAAAGATGAAGAGACAAAGGAAACCTGTATATGAAAAAAAGTTAATCTAAAATCTATTTTTCTAAAACCACTTAACAGGAATTACAAAAAAATCGAAGTCTAAATTCCCTGAGAATGTGAATGAAATAATCCAACAAGGTTAATTTACTTGAGACATGATTTAGGCCTACATGAAATCAAACCATTGCCTGCCCCCACAAATACAATCTTAAATGGGAAAATGTTACTGTTAATCAGACTATTGACATTCGAAACACAGGCCACCATTAGACGCATGACAAAAAAAGTTAAAAGCACAACAACAAGGTAGCATAAAACTCTCTGAAAATGTCCTGGCTGTGAGTTGTTTTAATCTCTGACCTTGTAAACTTCGCCATAGGTGCCTCCACCGACCCGGAGCAGAATCTCAAAGTCCTCCTGGGGGTTCCGGGTGGAGATGTCCAGTGCAGCCCGGTTCTGGGAGTCCATTACTCCTGGGGCATGGCACAAACACACACACAGACGCAAACTCCCTCCACTGACTGCTGTTCCGGCTGAGGCGAACAAACACCACACCACACTCTCTCTCACCTTCCTTCTTCACTCCCCACTTAAACCCCCCTCATTTACATTTACTCTGGTTTTATTTCCTGTTGGGTGTATGTCTGTGAAGGTATGAGTGTATGAAAGAGAGAAAGAGAGAGAGACAGAGAGAGAGAGAGAGAGAGAGGGAATGAGACTTAGTTTCACCATTGGCTGTTTTACATTATTTGTGTGTGTGTGTGTGTGTGTGTGTGTGTGTGCGTGCGTGCGTGCGTGCGTGCAGCTGCGCTACTCGGTTTTCTGTGTGGGTTCTTTCTTGTCACTTGGGCAAGCCTGCAGAGGTGTGAGCTACAAATCTGCAACACTGCTCTCGTTTGGAGCCATTTATAATGGCCTGACTTCCTGTAGAGCAACAGTAGCATGTCGATACACATGAGAAACAAGAACAGTGTTAAACATTAAACCATTATTTGCCATGCTTCAGAGTGGTAGCGTTCATTATCTAAAATATTACTTCCAATGAGGAAACTTGAAAAAAACATTCTGACGCATACTGATTGAATATTGATTGAATTCTCTGACTCACTGACTACCAAAGGACATAAGTCAAAGGCATCACATTGCTCCAGTATTGGTGATAAGAAATGAGTAAGAAATCAAAAGAGAGAAAACCTTTTCTGGACCTGCTGAGAGCACTAAAAACATTGTACAATAATATGCATATACTGTTGTTAGAATGACAGCAGGCTTTATCGCATAATATTGTCAAATCAAATGTTGTCACATGCGCCAAATACAACGGGTGTAGACTTGACTGTGAAATGCTTAGTTACGAGCCCTGAGCCCTCCCCAACTATGCAGAGTTAAAAATCATAATAATTAACACAAGAGGAATAAAATACACAAGAATGGAGCTATATACAGGAAGTATCAGTACCAGATCACTGTGGAGCTATATACAGGAAGTACCAGTACCAGATCACTGTGGAGCTATATACAGGAAGTACCAGTACCAGATCACTGTGCAGGGTATTTGAGGTAGATATGTCCACAAAGGCAGGGTTAAGTGACTATGCATCAGGATAGATCATAATATGAGTAAAATAAAGAACAGAGTAGCAGCAGCGTATGATGATGTGTGTGGAAGTGTGTGTGCGTGTCTGAGCATACAAGAAAGCCCAAAGTGTGTCTGTCAAAGGCCATAGCACACAAACACCCACTGGTGTTTGCCATAGGCATATAGAAAGCAACCACAGATAACCTTCATTAAAATAACGAAAGGGCAATTAAGGCCTATGGGATAGTACGGCTGATGATCAGGTTTGAAATTAGACTATTTGGCGTTAGTTGTGATACGCATATGACAGTGTGCACTAACTGATAATAGAAATGTCACTTTATAATGGAGTTTCAAGGCAGAGAGATAAGGCAGAGAGATAAGTCGATGCCTATGTCATTTAAAGGTTTGGCCATAAAAGGAAGTAATGTCTTGCACTTGTGCAGTCTCCTAGAAACCACACATCACCACTGAAAAATAGATCACTGTTGCATTAGGCACAGGCTATATCACATACCACATGCACTAGCACAGTGTTCCCCAACTGGAAACCAATGGTTTTCTGAGCAAAAATAAATACACATTTGTATTTTTTCAAATGTTCATTGTTGGACATAAAATACTGTAAAAACATCAGGAAATCACCTCCAAATTATTTACTTTTTGGAAATCTTTTCCCAAGTATTCCCACGCATATTAGAGACACTATAGGTGATTGTATACAAATGTAAGCAAGGATTGAAATGATTATGTTTTAGTCAAATATTATATATGTTTGGGATTCTTGCAGTCAAATTGCAGTCTACAAATAATTTGTAATGCTGTACCGGCCTCCTGAGCATCCCCTCAAGAAAAAATCTGTCCCCTGCTGGATCTAGCTGATGATCCCAACAGCAGTTTACCACCCTGCATCCCACTGCTGCTTTGCTTCTGAAGCTAAGCAGGTTTGGTCCTGGATGGGAGACCAGATGCTGCTGGAAGTGGTGTTGGGGGGCCAGTAGGAGGCACCCTTTCCACTGCTCAATAAAATAAAAATCCCAATACCCTGGGGCAGTGATGGGGGCCATTACCCTGTGTAGGGTGCTGTATTTTGGATGGGATGTTAAATGGGTGTCCTGGCTCTCTGTGGTCACTAAAGATCCCATGGCACTTATCAAAAGAGTAGGGGTGTTAACCCTGGTGTCCTGGTTAAATTCCTAATCTGACCCTCATACCATCACCTAATCATCCCCAGTTTACAATTGGCTCATTCATCCTGTAACTGTTCCCCTGTAAATGAGAATGTGTTCTCAGGTAAAATAAACAAATGAAGGTTGATTTGCTAATTAGCAAAACCCTGTAACTATATAACATATTACAATGTGAGAGCAATACTAAATATACTGTTTTTACAGCAACCAATATATTTATCTTAATAGTTCATACTCCATCACAACAATAGGAGGCAGTCAATTTACAATGCAGCAGTCATTTTGTTTGGGTAGGAACCAGGAACCAAATTGGTTTCAGTCTAGTGGTAGTAAAACCATCACATTCGGGCTCCTCGGTGCATTCACGTCATTCGAAACGCTCGTCAATGATAATTATAGTGCATATATTCGGCCATTCGTCTATATGTTCACAAATTAAACATACTGATTTGTTGATCATATGCTGTCTCCAATGCATATTTCAGCGACATGTTCTGCAGTTTCTAACTAGTGGTCCGTCAGTAAACTAACTTCCTGTTTACGTCAAGTCACCACAGCCCTTTCCGTTCCAAGACATTTACGCTCCACTCACTCGCTTTTCCACTTCTCGGTCCACGTGCGGATTTTCTCAAATTTAGCACCAAAAAGACCGCAATACGAGTTTGGATTAAATGGCGTCTTCATTCGAGCAGATGAGAGCCAACGTGGGAAAGCTCTTACGAGGAATTGATAGGTATGCAGACTTGTTTGACAAATACTAGCTTAGCTAGCCCATTCAGTTTGCTTGCTGCTACTACGTAATGCTAGCTACATTTGATTGTTTGACATTATATAGAAAGTTACAGTTAGCTGTTGGGGTCATTAATTAGACATCTCCAACATCTAACGACGTGTTTGTGTCAGATCTTTGTTTTACCCAATGCTACTTGTAAGCTAACGTTAGCTATTTAGGTACACAGGCTTTTACCGGTAAACTGTAACGTTAAGCTAACGGTATTTACCTAACACAACATCATTTGACAGTTGGTTGGTTGTAGCTTGATTGACTCTATGCATATTTTTGCTCAACTTGTTGTAGTTTGTTAGCTGTGTCGGCTATCTGTTGAACACATGCCCTTAATGTTACATTGTTTATGATTTCTTACAGATACAACCCAGAGAACCTTGCAACATTGGAACGCTACGTGGAAACACAAGTTAAAGAGAATGCATACGACCTAGAGGCCAATTTGGCTATCCTCAAATTGTGAGTCACCCTACCTCTGACTGTCTGACTACTATCACATTTGTTAGGCTAGAACAAAATGGTTAACATATGTAGTTCGATTTGTCTGCTGGGTGGCAAGCAGCCCTTGATCATGAATCTCAATTCCATTACACATAAGTAATTGGGTGAAGGCTTTTTCTGTATGGGCAAGTTTTGTTATCAACCCGGCAATCTGAACATTAACACGGTTAGTGTTTCCACAATTCCAAAAGAAAACCAGCTACATCTGCAAGTCACCTTCAGCGTTCAGATGTTTGTAAAATGGCTTTTACGATCTTAAATGACAACCAATGTCATTTGCTAGTCATTGTTCCCAAAATATATTTTTTATCAGTGGAGCTGTGTGGGCTACCGGGTGGACACAACTGATCGCACATCAGCACAACTGCTGATTGGGGCTTTCCGATTGCCATGTACGCCGTACAAAATATTTAAACAGTCAGTGCATTTGGTCATTTTTACATGAACAGTGGTAGACGCTCGGTCTGCCATATGGCTCAGCACATACTACATCATTCACACACACAAACACACAGGGCAGCTCAGAGAAGTCAACTCAGACCGATCCAGCTCCTGAGCTCGATCAGTATCAGATATCGATTTAGAATGGGAAATGAATGTGTTCATGCAACAATTGTTTGTGCGTTGCATCAAAACGCACCAAATCGTTTCAAACTAATAGTATCGTACCTGTATCGGAGCCCATGTCTTTAGATGCGTATTGAATCGTGCTTGTAAGGGAGGGATGCACATCCCTACTATCTAGCATGCTCCGAACATGTATGTAACTAAAGAAGGCCGCCAGAAACGTGTTGTCAATGAAAAATGCTGTCGGCTGCAACTGTGATAAAGACTGTTAAAACGGTGTACAGTAAGTGTATATTTTGCATTTGTGAAATTATTTTGATGTGATATGAAGGTAAAGAGCTTTATGTTTCTAGAACCGTATCGCAATTGAGAAACGTTTCACATTTATATGGAGTGTTTGGCTGACAGAGCCAGTCTACCTCTGAAAATAACATAAGGTACTTGGCCCTTAAGGTGTACATTCTTGGTCTAGCAGAACACCACTCATGGCTATATCAATAACAGAGATGCTGTTCTTGTTCCTATAGGTACCAGTTCAACCCTGCCTACTTCCAGGTCACAGTGACGTCGCAAATTCTGCTCAAGGCCCTGACCAACCTACCACACACAGACTTTACTCTGTGCAAGTGCATGATTGACCAGACACACGTATCCTTTCGGTGCTCTGTATATTCTAGTATAAACCCTGCAACTAGTGCAGTTAGTCCATTTCTGTACTCCCTGTCAACAACAACATTGACAATAATTTGTTCAGAAACAGACAATCATTTAGTCCTGGGCGGTATACCTTATTGAGTGGTTTTGGTGTGGACGTTACTGTCTATTATGTGGCCAGTTGTTTGCTGTGTGTGTGGTGCTTTGCCTTGACTACAGTAAAGCAGCAGGAGGAGCGCCCCATAAGGCAGATCCTGTACCTGGGGAACCTCCTGGAGACCTGCCATTTCCAGTCCTTCTGGGTATGTACACAATACATATCTTGGTCTGTCTCTTTATTTCACCTGCTTTTTGTCCTGCTCATTTCACTCAACTTTCCAGTCATTGTCAGAGAATTTTGGGGATCGTATTCTAATATGAAGGAATGGTTTCAAACAGAACATTGAGGTTAAACATGACTGTACATTGTGGCTCTAACTGGAGATTGACGGCTGTACCAATAGACAACCCCTATCATGACTTGATTATGAAGTGTGACCTCCAGTACTCCAAATGGTATGATTGTATGGTACTCATTCCTTTGTCTGTCACTCAGTCCAGCCTGGAGGAGAACAGGGAATTCATTGATGGCATCACAGGCTTTGAGGACTCAGTGCGCAAGTGTGAGTAGAACATATGGAAATCAAGTTAGTTGCTGACTGTATAATATTGCAATACAAACTTGATAATAGCCTTTCTAACTGCTGCTCTCTCCACAGTTATCTGCCATGTGGTTGGAATCACATACCAGAACATTGAGCATCGACTTCTAGCTGAGATGCTGGGTGACCCCCTTGGTAAAGGCCATTCATTTATGATGTATATCTTTTGGAGAGTGTTGTCCTATTGATTTCCTTTCTTTCAGTGACTCTACAGTGTTAATTATCTGTAAGTCATATCCCACTTCCCCCTGCTCAGTTGACTTCCTGCTCCCCATTCAGACACACAGGTGAAGGTGTGGATGAGCAAGTACGGGTGGACGGAGAATGAGGAAGGGCAGATCTTCATCTTTAACCAGGAGGAGAGTGTCAAGCCCAAGAACATTGTGGAGAAGATTGACTTTGAGAGTGAGTGTTTCCTTGTCTTGTGTCTCAGTTTCTGTCTTGCTTGCTGGTATCCAGTGAAGTGGCTTTTGTCTAGTCTGTAGTCACTTTTAGAACTTCAAAGTTCAACTTCTTCACTCCTGTCAGTGTAGATTTAAGACTTTTCATGGAAAGACAATTTTGTTGACATTCTTTTCTCTTTCCCTTTTTCTCCTGCTCCCCTGCCTTCCTCTCCCTGTTTTCTCTCCTGTATTTTCCTTTGTTTCTGTCCCTCTTCCACAGGTGTATCCAGCATCATGGCCACATCTCAGTGATACCCAGACGCATCTGCACACTCAATGCACAATAAAAAAATCAGCCAGACAGCAGTACATATTCCTCAAACCAACCTTTTACAATAAATGTTAATTATCCATTCAAAATCAGACCCGAAGTGTGCCGATCTTTTCACTGATTACATTGACCTAGTCTGATAACATTAAGTCCATTCCAGGAATTACTGGCCGGTATACTGTTTTTTTGTGATATACTGGTGTTGATACACGGGCCACTGGGTTTTTACTTTACCTTCTATACCGGTATTTTAATGTTTGGTTTGTTAAATGTGATACGCAGTGTGTAACATCCATTTTTTTAGTTTACTTCGCTTACTTGAGTCATCTCTCTCCACTCTCTCTATTCCGCTTTCCACACTGACCTAGCCACGCCACCCTGACACTCAAGGAGCGCATTTGATGTTCCTCAACCACGAGACACTTGTGTTCAGTCTGCATGGTCAACGCAGCACTGTTGATGACAACAATGTAGTTGTCACTTTGCTTCTTAATATAAATCTACTAGCGTTCTATTAGCTTATGTTTCTTACATCTGCAAACAGCTAGTTAGAATTTTTCTTAGCAAGTTCTTAAATCTTGTTAGCTGCTAATCACTAGCTAGCTAATAAATGTACTGAGTAAGAGCAAGCGTAATTAGCTATACAGCCTGATAATACCAGTTATTGTGTAGACCTAAATCAGCATGTTTGTGCAACAGTGTCTTCTAAATTAGAGGTAAATGCAAAGCAAGAATATGTTAGCTACACAAAGTAGCTGCAAAGCTGTCAAGGCAAAGGGTGACTATTGAAAGGAACTCCAATATAAAATACATATTGATTTGTTTAACACTTTTTTGGTTACTACATGATTCCATATGTGTTATTTCATAGTTTTGATATCTTCACTATTATTCTACAATGTAGAAAAGAGTAAAAAATAAAGAAAAACCCTTGAATGAGTAGGTGTTCTAAAACTTTTGACCGGTAGTGTATGTGCAAAAGTACTATCTCACAACTCGATGAAACCTTCACTCTTGTGCAGACATTTAGAAACAAAACATGCCAATTTGAAAAATAAGACTCCAGAGTTTTTTGAGTGAGAATTAAGACTTATGAGTAGTAAGACATGTCTAAAAGCAACAGATATCATGAATAAGAAGGGGCTAGAAGAGTCTTATATGGTGAGCTACCGAGTGGCTAGGACAGGCAAGCCCCATACTATTGTGGAGGACTTAATTCTTCCTGCTGCAGTGGATATGGCTGGTGTCGTATAGTGTGTGGCAGGCTTACAATGATGGCAAAAAACAACAGTTGAGAGTGAGCTGACCCTGGTGCTAGAGGGGGTACGGGACTACAAAAAGTTTGGGAACCACTGGTCTAGGGTTTCTGGGATACTGGTGTTGATGTGAGCCATGACCAGCCTTTCAAAGCACGTCATGGCTGCAGACGCGTGCTACGGGTTGGATGTCATTTAGGCAGGTTACCTTAGTGTTCTTGGGCATAGGGACTATGGTGGTCTGCTTGAAACATGTTGGTATTACAGACTCAGACAGGGAGAGGTTGAAAATGTCAGTGAAGACACTTGCCAGTTGGTCAGCGCATGCTCGCAGCACACGTCCTGGTACTCCGTCTGGCCCTGCGGCCTTGTGAATGTTGACCTGTTTAAAGGTCTTACATCGGCTGCGGAGAGCGTGATCACACAGTTGTCCGGAACAGCTGATGCTCTCATGCATGTTTCAGTGTTACTTGCCTCGAAGCGAGCACAGAAGTAATTTAGCTCCTCTGGTAGGCTTGTGTCACTGGGCAGGTGTTGGCTGTGCTTCCCTTTGTAGTCTGTAATAGTTTGCAAGCCCTACCACATTCAACGAGCGTTGAAGCCGGTGTAGTACAATTCGATCTTAGTCCTGTATTGAATCTTTGCCTGTTTGATGGTTCGTCGGAGGGCATAGCGGGATTTCTCCTTGAAAGCGGCAGCTCTACCCTTTAGCTCAGTGCGTTGCCTGTAATCCATGGCTTCAGGTTGGGGTATGTACGTACAGTCACTGTAGGGATGACGTCATCAATGCACGTATTGATGAAGCCAGTGACTGATGTGTTGTATTCCTCAATGCCATCAGAAGAATCCCGGAACATATTCCAGTCTCTGCTAATAAAATAGTCCTGTAGCTTAGCATCTGCTTCATCTAACTACTTTTTTTTTGACCGAGTCACTGGTGCTTCCTGCTTTAATTTTAGCTTGTAAGCAGGAATCAGGAGGATAGAATTATGGTCAGATTTGCCAACTGGATGGCGAGGGAGAGCTTTGTACACGTCTCTATGTGTGGAGTAAAAGTGGTCTAGTTTTTTTTTTTTTCCCCTCTGGTTGCACATTAACATGCTGGTAGAAATTTGATAAAACCGATTTAAGTGTCCCTGGATTAAAGTCCCCGGCCACTAGGAGCGCCTCTTCTGGATGAGCATTTTCCTGTTTGCTTATGGTGGTATACAGCTCATTGAGTGCAGTCTTAGTGCCAGCATCGGTCTGTGGTGGTATGTGGACAGCTACGAAAAATACAGATAGTGTGGTCTACAGCTCATCATGAGATACACTACCTCAGGCAGGCAAGACCTCAAGACTTATTTAGATATTGTGCACCAGCTGTTGTTTTCAAATCTACATAGACCGCCACCTCTTGTCTTACCAGAGGCCGCTGTTCTATCCTGACGATACAGTGTAAAACCCGGCAGCTGTATGTTGTTCATGTCGTCATTCAGCCACGACTCGGTAAAACATACTGTTTTTATAGAACGGATGGCATTGGGGGTTTACTCACTTGCCTACGAATTCTCAGAAGGCAGCCTGACCTCCGACCCCTTTTTCTCCGTCTTCTCTTCACGCAAATGACAAGGATTTGGGCCTGTTCCTGGGAAAGCAGTATATCCTTTACGTTGGATTCATTGGACTCGTTAAAGGAGAAAGCTTCTACCAGTTTGTGGTGATTTATCGCTGTTCTGATCTCCAGAAGTTATTTCCGGTCATAAGAGAAGGTAGCAGCAACATTATGTACAAAATAAGTTACAAACAACGCTAAAAAAACGAACAAAATAACACAGTTGGTTTGGAGCACGTAAATCGTCAGCCATCCCCTCCGGTACCATTGTGACCTGTGGAATGTTTGCCCTCTCAATGGCTGTGCGAAGTTGCTGTATATTGGTGGGAACTGGAACACGCGGTCTGGTGAGTATGCAGGCCATGGAAGAAGTGGACATTTTTAGCTTCCAAGAATTGTGTACAGATCCTTGCGACATGGAGCAGTGCATTATCATGCTGAAACAAGGTGATGGCGGCAGACGAATGGCACGATAATGGGCCTCGGGATCTCATCACTGTATCTCTGCATTCAAATTGCCATCAATAAAATTTAATTGTGTTTATTGTCTGGAGCTTATGCCTGCCCATATCATAACCCCACCTCCACCATAGGGCACTCTGTTCACAACGTTGACATGAACAAACCGTCAGCATGGCGGCATGGCAATTGCACACTCCCTCAACTTGAGACATCTGTGGCATTGTGTTGTGATAAAACTGCACATTTTAGAGTAGCGGTGTATGGCCCCCAGCACACGGTGCACCTGTGTAATGATCATGCTGTTTAATCAGCTTTTTGATATTCCACACCTGTCAAGTGGATGGATTATCTTGGCAAATGATAAATTATCACTAACAGGGATGTAAATGAATGTGTGTACAACATTTGAGAGAAATAAGCTTTTTGTGCATATGGAACATTTCTGGTAACTTTTATTTCAGCTCATGAAACATGGGACCAACACTTTACATGTTGCGTTTATATTTTTGTTCAATTTATATGACTTGGGTCATGCAACGATTTATGAATCATGAGAGTGCGCATGCAAGCGAGACTTTCGAAGGCTGCACAGGTGAGTTACAGTGCAGTAACGAGGGTGTGGCCAATGGCCATTTTGACAAGGTAAATCGGTTCATGACTACAAAGTCAGAAGACTCTAGAAAAGTTGGTACGGTAACTCCTGGATAATAATTGAAAAGTGGATAGAGCAAGTGTTTTAAAAGTTGAAGGGTTTCTCTGCATGCACACTATTTTAACTGCACAACAAACAGCATATCGGTTTTGTAAGGACATTCAGAAAGAATTGCGACGGTATGAGTGACAGTAATGAAAAGAAGACTCCGGTCGCAGAAATAGGTACAGCAGAGGCAACGACTGAAGATCTCGGAAGCTCGTTTAACTCCAAACGGTGGCTCTCGTCATTTACCGCTGACAAACCTACTCCAGTTCTTCAAAAACATGGTAGCGGCGGTAATTCAATGGATGATGGGTTGTTCGTGGACTACGACTTTCCAATGGGAGATATGATTCTTCAACCCGCCATGGAATGGAGACGCCCAAAGGTAGCGCAGTATGACATTGTTATAACATAAACAAATAAAAAATAATTAATGAAAATACTTAATTTAAATGGAAACCTTTCTCTCTTACAAAATAAGTGTGTATTAATAAAACCATCCGACATACCATGTTATGTATAATTGCAATACACTGTGAGTGTGATATGTTTGCATTGACAACAGGGGTGGACGGGTGTCTCTAATGGACAGTTATTTTCAATGCATGACAAATGCAAGTTTTTAGGGGTGTGTCATATACTTCTCTTTCAGGTCGCATAGACGTGCTAAGAATCATGCATGTACTGACAACCACCATTAAAAAGAAAAAACGCAGATTAGATTTGTGTGGGTAATGTTTGGTATAGAGTTTAGCTTTTGTCACTCAAATGTCAATGAAGTGGTGAGAAACTCGGACATTGGGGCAGTGATCTTCCAGCCTGGCCCTGATCCACTGGGTGGGTATCAAGCTCCAGATTACTGAATCATAGGTGGGTGCTATTAATTATCAGATGGATCAGAAAACCAGCAGGCTCCAGACCTCGTAGGGTAAGAAAGAGTTGAATAGCCCTACCATTGGACAATGCTTTATGAGTTCAGGCCCTGGATTGAAGACTACTGCATTAGGGCAGGACTAGATCATAGTGATTTTAGCCTCAAGGCATAGCCAATTGTCAAGCTGTCATGAGAGCCAAGTCTGGTCGGCTGGTTTTAGTCATAAAGACACAAAGGTCTCCTTACCTACGTCATGTTGTATTTGCTTTGTTTCTCTCCATTGAAGATGGAGTCTTAGGTCAACAATGCCTGTCACCGTGTATCTTTGCACTTTTATTTCAGTTTATTTATCTATGGGGAGGCCTAGTAGTGTTCAGTCAATCATAAATATAAACAAACTGTAAAAAGCAACAGTTGTGAGTGAGGACAGGTGGGTTAAAGTCTCTACACTACTTTAGATCATGTAAACAGGAGTGTGTCCCTGGTATGTTGTTATCCACTTCATCTTACCCAGTAAATGAGACACTCAGCTAAAGGTTTGTTATTAAGAGGCATGTTGTGTCTTGCTTTCTCTTCCCTCTCTCCCAGGATATCTGCCCTTCAGCACAGTTCATAGTGGATGGAGCAACACGTATGGACGTGTGTCAGGGAGTTCTGAGTAAGTAGATCAAATGCCATATGTATGTTGCCCGAAGCAGTGGCTTTCCACCACCTGCCTCCTTACATATTAGGGTGTTGTTCAATCTGCGTCGCAGAAGTTCAGCGTTGCAGCGTGATTGCCTTTAAATGTCAATGTTCCCGCTTTTTAGTGGAGGCTGCGTTCATTGTAAACACTGCATATGTCTGCTCAATCAGAAATTACCTTCAAATGTCTATTGTGGAATCTGTAATGCTTTACAGATTGAATAGAGCCCTTAGTCTTGTTTCCAACCATTGCAGTACCACAATAAGCTGGGGTACGGTTGATCTGTCTGTTTCCTTATTAGCCAAAGTTTTCTCCCATTGATGGCAATGTCGTGTCTTTGGCATCATTAAAGTGAAGACTGTTATTTCATCAAATCAATTCTCTGTAATTATTATTACGTGATTAAACGAATCATGTAAATATAATTAACCAAGGAAAATCTTCAGATTGCAAAGTTTTAATTTTCCATATATAACTCTTCAGATATTTTAATATCTGATCAATTAGTCTTCTAATTAATTAATTATTCTTTACCTCACATTCGTCTCATTTCAAACAATGTAAATTGTTGGTTATCTGCAAGAACCCAGCCTTTACTATGAATCATCCATACATCAATTGTCTTAATCATTTATTTACTAACTAAATAATCACAGAAATGGATAAACAAACAACACAGTAGATATGGTTACAAGGAAATGATAGGGGAGGTTCCCTAGTGGGCTAAGCCGATATAACGGCTTGGTGGACAAAGGGAAGTGGGTGTGGACTGAGAAGGGCGGGAAAGACAAAAATGAGTCACTACACAGTTCATAATTATATTAATTGAAATGCTAATCCTTTGCACAAACGCTCAGTCATTCGGGAATAATTGCAATCACTATATATTTACGCTCAGTGTGTCGTCATGATCTCTGTTGGAATCGTCCGTCTTTCTGTTGGAAAGTTCATCCAAGCGTCTCTTCTGTTCTTGATTAGAATGGATACTTCAGAGTTCCCTTCAAAAATGTTCTTATAGATTAGGTGTTTCGGCAGTTGTCGATCTTCGCATGTCAGGTTGACATCATTTCTACCTGCAGACTAGTCATTAGTATCAAAGATTTGCTCTTATTCTGTCGGGATCGATAGTCTGAGTTTAACCATTTCCACCTGTGTGGCCAATGCTCCACGTGGTATGGTTAGGAATTCAACAACCATTACAACCTTAGCTTATACTGAGGTTTTTTCTACTCACCCTTAGACCCCTCAGCTGACCGAGGTACGCATGGTCTGAAGAGGATTTCTTCAGGTGGGGTTTTTATTCGTAACAGTAGAAAAGGGCTGTCCCATGAGCCAGATCATGCCTGTGCTCATGGGGGCGGGCCAATGACTGAGTTAAACTTTAAAGGGAATACAATTCTCTCACATTAATGGTTTAACATAGCATTACATCATTTCACAAATAGTTTCATCTTTACTCATTTATTTTATACAATAATTAGACGCAAACCTCATAACGGAGGCACCTGTATAAACAGAGTTATGGTAATGTGGCTGTATTGTCTTTCATGAGGTCACAAACATGAAACAAAACGGACCAGGTCGTAGCTGGCTTCTCCACCGACCGTTTACACATTCTCCAAAACATGGATATTGTTTAGTTCTCAAGTTCTGTGATGTAGAAGAAGTTCCTTTGTTCTACTGTGAAACTCTCTCTCTCTCTCTACACTGCATGGCCAGGAGGAGAGAGTCTCCTCAAGGAATTGACAACCTGAGATAACAGAACCTGGGTGTAAGAAAGGAGAGCAAGGGGGATGCCACACTTTATACCCAGAAAGGGCCATGTCATGACAGCAAAGTTCTACCCTAGAGCACAGAATGGCTTTGACATCATTAATGAATTGTATGTCTACTGTACAGTAAACGACAGCTGGTCATCATCAAATTACTAAACATGCTCTCCCTTGACTTACCCAGTGACCCTCTGTCCTCCCCTGCTCTCTGTTGATTAGATGACTGCTGGTTCCTGTCTGCGGTGGCATCCCTCTCCCTGTATCGCCCACTGTTGGAGCGGGTGGTGCCCAATGGGCAGAGCTTCCAGGAGGGTTACAACGGCAGCTTTTACTTCCAGGTCAGCCTCAGGACATTAAACACACCTAATTAGGCTGTACAGTATTTGTCAAGGTTTGTCGAATTTGCACTCCTGTTTATAGGACATATGGGTGAATGACTATTTTAGTTGGAGTTTGTTGATGCCTATCCCTGAGATTAAAATGAAAACCTGTCTGTCTATAGTTCTGGCAGTATGGCGAGTGGGAGAAGGTGAAGGTTGATGACCTGCTGCCTACGCAAAAGGGCAAGCTGATCTACCTGTGCTCCTCAGAGAAAAGAGAGTTCTGGAGTGCTCTGTTGGAGAAGGCCTACGCCAAGTCGGTGTTTGTCTGTCTCTGCGATCTTTGGTGTTCTATGCATGCTGTTTTTTTTCCTGCTATCCTGTCACACACACGTTGTCTTTGTGGATGCAATGATTTGATATTTTACCTCCGAGTTGGTCTAGAACTGCATGTCTACGTCATTCTATCTTGTCAGTGTAATTACCTCCTGCGTGTGGCTTTAGTTGCGTAAGGCCAAAGTGGATAACACCAGGATGTACCAGTGTGTCCACTGCACTATAATGCTGCTCTGGCCTCCAATCTTACCTGTTGTGATTGACCCTCTCTGTCAGGCTGAAGGGAGGCTATCGGGCCCTGAACATGGGCTTCCCCCACGAGGCCATGGTGGACATGACAGGGGGCATAACTGAGGTGCTGACTGTGGCTTCTCTGCCCAAGGACCTGGCAGCCTTCCTCAAGCCCATTCTGGCCAAGGGAGCACTCATCAACTGTGCCAACTGCCAGGTGTGTGTGTGTGTGTGTGTGTGTGTGTGTGTGTGTGTGTGTGTGTGATACTACAGGGGACATAGTGATGAAACATAGGTGCCGAGCTCCATCTTTCTGATGGAATAACCTTTCTACGTGTATTAGGATTCAAACCCACTCCTATAATTGTATCAGTGAGCAGAACCCGGTAATATTAACCTTCTGTTCTACTTTGCTTAGACATTAACATATGTTATGCGTGGGTTCATTTTCCCACAGGGCCCCCTTGAGGAGAGGAATGAGTTTGGAATCCTGTTCAGACATGCCTACTCTGTAACTGGGCTTGAAAATGTAAGACTACCTGCCTCTGTTGTCAAATTCACTCTCTGATTCATGACTGCACACCAAGGCCAAAAGTGTCCTAATGCCACCAGCCAAAACCTGCACACATTCAGTGGAGTTGGGTTTCCTGTGTTTGATAGTCAAATAGGTTTTCAGCTTGGGTGACTCTGTCTCTCTCACTCCTCCACTCCCTCAGGTGAAGACGAAGTATGGGACTGTGGAGCTGGTCCGTGTTCACAACCCCTGGGGAAAGATGGAGTGGGAGGGACCCTGGAGTGACATGAATGGGTTAGCTAGCTATTAACCCATTAATCATACCATTTACATGTGTGTGTTGGGGCAGGTTCCTCACAGTGTGTTTGTCTGTCCACAGGCCTGAGTGGAGTCATGTCCGTGAGGAGGAGCAGAAGCGTCTGGACAGGGTTCAGAAGGAGGACGGGGAGTTCTGGTAAGTGGACCTCTCTTCATAGACTTTCTCTTTGTGTCTATACTTCACCTGTTCACATATATTAATAGCATCTCTCTCTCCTCGCTCAGGATGGCAGTGTCGGACTTCCGTCAGAACTTTGAGTCGATGGAGGTGTGTCACCTGAGTGAGGAGACCCTGAGTGAGCCGGGCGCCACACAGAGGCCATGGAACTGCACGATGCATCATGGGAGCTGGGTTCCACACATCTCCGCCGGGGGCTCTCCCAAAGGGGGTGGGAAAAGTCACAATGCTACTGACACACACACCACAACTATGAAATAAAAATGAATTCAGTCATACATAATCAGCGAAGGAATAGATTGATATCCATGTGTGTGCCTTATTGAAACATACACACGCAGATGATGTACAATACTAAATATGTATCTGTCCAGGCTGGTTCTGGCAGAACCCTCAGTTCCACTTGACCCTGCTGGAGGAGGACGATGACCCCAGTGACCCTGAACTGACCTGTTCCTTCCTAGTGGCCCTCATGCAGAAGCACCAGAGACTCAGAGGAGTCCACCTGGGCATCGGCCTGGATATCTACAAGGTACACCAGCACATGACTGTATGCAGACATACACACACAACAGGAAATACAGCCAGAGTAGATTTAAATGAGCCTCACTAAATATGAGAGAAAAAAGAAGGGAGGAAGAAGTCAGGGAATATTTGAGTGTGGCATCATTTTTCTCAGTGTGGAAATGTGTGTGTATGTACCCTACCGTATCCACCCCTCTCTTCCCAGGCTGCCTCAGAGTGCTCTTACCTGTCCTCTTTGGACCTGAGCTTGCGCCGCCCACTCATCAGCACCCAGGGTTACGCCCAGCGAACGGAGGTGGTGATTCGTGGTCGCCTGGCGCCCGGCCATTATGTCATCATCCCCTCCACCGCGGATACCAATCAGCAGGGAGAGTTCATCCTGCGGGTTTTGACAGAAAAGGGCAACAATGCGACGTGAGTGGACCAGTCCATGACTGGATGTTGGAGGCAGAGATACCTATGATAATTGTTAGTTTCACGGCTCTCAGTCAAGAAAAGGCTCTCTAAATTACACTGAGTTTACAACATTTTAAGAACACCTGCTCTTTCCATGACAGACTGACCAGGTGAATCCAGGTGAAAGCTATGATCCTTATTGATGCCACCTGTTAAATCCACAGTCGGTGTGGAGGAACTGTTTCCTTGAGATAATTTAGTCATGGATTGTGTATGTGTGTCATTCAGAGGGTGAATGAGCAAGAGTAAAGATGTTAAATGCCTTTCAATGGGGTATGGTGGTAGGTGCCAGGCACTCCGGTTTGAGTGTGTCAAGAACTGTCTCAAGACTGGTCCACCACCCAAAGGACATTCAGCCAACTTGACCTTGGGAAGCATTGAAGTCAACTTGGGCCAGCATCCCTGTGGAACACTTTGGACACCTTGTAGAGTCCATGCCCCGACAAATTGAGGCTGTTCTGAGGACCAAAGGGGATGTGACTCAATATTAGGAAAGTTTTCCTAATGCTTTATACACTCGGTGTGTATGTTTATCCACCAATTAAAAGGTCTGTTTTTCAAGTTAAATCGTATGATTCTGTATTTTCTTTGTGTTTGCAGGCCAGCTGAGAAGCCCGGCACTGAAGTAAACTCCCCCACACAGGTAGAGGTCATTGCATTGATGTCCAAAGTATCCACAATCCAACACCTCCTGTTTCCATTAGTATGAGTTTTCATGATATGACTAAATGGATCATCCTGTGTGTTCCACTGTAGATCTCCCTCTTGCAGCCCTCCTTTCCACACCTGTCGGCTCTGCCCTCTCCTGAGGCCACACGACAGCTCTTTAAAAAGCACCGCAACAAGGTGAGAACACATGTAGTAGGTTCCATGTGAACTGTTCCATTCTAGCCTAAGATGTGCAATATTTACTTTCAAAACTTTTTTTCTAACCTCCCAACAGAAAGGAGAGTGTCGACCTTTGGAGCTTCTCAACCTGCTTACCGAGGCCATAAAAGGCGGAGGTAAGGGTTTGGCTCCAAAAATGGGCCGCTATCGTCCCTCAAAAATGGGAGCTAAGACACACCTTTGATTACCATGTACACACTTCCCCTTTACAGCAGCTTGTTATAATGGCATCTGTCAACCAGTAGCCATTGCTTTGCCAACATGCACCTGGAAAATTCTGGAAAACTGTACGAATCTCTCTACTGATTTAGCAGTCTTCCATAAGCCATAACTACAGCGGGAACATTCAGGAAGTAGTGATGTCACTGCAGGAGGAAGTCTTAACTGTTCCAAACTGACGGTTTGTCTGTGTGGCTTCCTGCTCTTTTCCTGGGCTGTGGCCTGCAGTGCTGGGGGGGAGCGAGAAGAAGCTGGTCCTGGAGCACTGCAAGAGCTTTGTGGTCCTCACGGATGTATCCTTTCTCCTGGAGAAAAAAATACATGTATGGCTGAACCAGTCTGCATCGAGTCTCAACATGGCTGTATGGTCAGTAGTTTATATAGATCAATAAACATGTTAATATAGGTTAAATATATAACAGATTCTGGTGTAGCGGTCTAAGCTCACATATACCCCCTGGTCATAGGGGTTCGAGCCTCGGCTAGGCCGACTGTTTGAAGATCATAGCCCTTTTTTTGGGGAGCTATGTAATGTGGAACGTTACACACTTGCCATGTATGTACATAGACATACAAAGGTAGGGTAACTTGTCCACCATGACCTCACTTGGTCTGCTGATCTACCAAGACCTTAATTATGCCATGCATTTTTGATGGGCAGTTTCCTTGACTGCAGTGTCAACTCAGAGTCGGGGGTTAGCTCAGCTGGACTGGCAGGGGTTCCAGGCACTGTGGGACAAGATCAGGAAATGGACAGTAAGGTCTAAACCATACGAAGCCATCTGTCAGTGGAAGGTTTACAGTTTCAATCATTCTGTTCTTTCAATATGATAAGATTGGGCGGTAGTATGATTGGCTAAAGCATGCTTTGTCTTTGTAGTCTAATTATGATTGGCTAAAGGACATATAATAGGGATCGGTGACTTCTCTGATTCAATCATGTGACTGAGCTGATTCAATAATCATACGACCCCTTCGATGCATGCGAAGTGATTTGAGTTATATTTGTCTGAAAATATTATTCAGTCATGCTGGTCTTGATCTTCCACTTAACAGGATATATTCTTGACGTTTGATAAGAACAAATCCCAGTTGCTGGAGTACCCTGAAGTCTCACCTGCCTTGAAAGCTGCAGGTAGAACACACTTATGATATAATGACAAGCTTCCATTGGTGCCTTTTAGGGGGCGCCAAAATGCCACTCTTCATGTTCAGTCCCTATTGGTCCACATGAACTTTATACCAACAGAATTGAAACTGGTTATGTGGTTGAACATGAGTTGATATGTATGATATGTTGATATGTATTCGTTTGGTCTAGGCATGGGGGTGGATGACTTCATCCTGGAGCTGATCGGCCTGCGCTACACAGAGCCAGACATGACAGTCAGTTACCCCGGTTTCCTATACCTGCTGATGAAACTGGACAGCATGATTCGTAAGGGAGGGCATGGGTGTGGTCCAACAAGGACTGAAAATAGGAATTTAGGAAGACTGATTGATGTGGGATTTTAAATGGTTGAAGATGTGTTACTGACAAGAAAGTGCACTTAGAATAAACTAATAATCATACAAGAGAAATGTGTTTTTGTATGTAAGGATATTTGGTCTAATTCATCATGTTTGCGCCATTCACAGATAAATTTCAAGCCTATGACATTGTGGGAATGGGGACCATATCAGTTAGCTACAGACAGGTAAGAGCATACAGGACAGATGATCCAAACCTACTCTTTTTCTCACAGCCTAGTAAACATGCAGAATACGGCAGACTTAACATGAATGAAAAGGCCGCTTTTGCATGTGATCACATATGTATAATGGCTTGGATAGCCATTTTAATTAAATATTGATTTATTGACTCACCCTTTTTCTGATTTGTAGTGGCTCCACATGACGATGTACAACTGACCCGCTCTCACTGGTTTTCATCCCCTCCGCCGGCTCAACTGGTTTTTGGTGCAGCATTGTTTTAAATGAAAAGTTACAGATCTATTTTGCAATAAAGACTTTCAATTATTTGTGCCGAACATCAGATTTTAGCAACTAAGTGCATGCTGTAATTCTGTTTCACTTTCTGTTGACTTCTTTTCAGCGGGGAATGTTTTGAAAAATGTATGTTCTGCTGAGAGACTTTAGTGTGTGTAAATATCCGCTTCAAATGTGGGATGATCTTGTTTTCTGAATAGTGAAAAAAAAGCACATACCAGAACCAGGGGTACTGTGGCAAACGTTCAAGCAATTTCCTATTGTGCCATTATTACACGAGTGTTAAATAAGTCAGACTGATTTCAGAAGCTAAAAATGTAGCTTGAAGTACAGCTGCTAATTTTGTACTCAACACACACACACCCCAGACGTATTAAACAATCTAAAATAACTGGAATTAGGATCAGTAAACATTGATATCAAAGGAGAACAGGTGTAGTTGCACACCTTTGAATGAATTGTCCTTTCCCCTATGTACTAGCTTCACCTGCAACAGGCTTTTTGAAAAAGGAGATGCCAAATCTAGGTCTGTCATTACATTTAAATATAATTAATTAGAAAATGGATATGACAGTTTGATGTGTAATAATTTAACCTTGACATTGTACACACCACAATGATTCCTTATAGTAATGGGGGATGGAGTCCAATGCCCATGGGATTTCTGTATATCAGAAAACGATTAGGAATGTGGCACAATGTGGCAGTCATGAAAACATTAGAGGGCTAGGGGGGCCTGCGATGATTCATATGGTATATCAGGCCTCGCTGATGATAATTGGCATGGACACACAGTTGGAGCGTGACCTACTTCATGTAGTGTCTGGTCATGTCAGCCAGATCCAGCATATCAAATTTGAATGGTAAATATAAGCCACTTTACACACGACAAGCTTTCAAACAAAATTATAGGCCCAAGGGAATTTCATACGGTTTTGGTTTCGATGCACCTGCATGTAGGACTATTGATTTGGGCACCAGTGAGGTGGCATAGGCTCTCCATGAAGGGACAACAAAAATCTGAGGTGGGTAACAACACCAATGGGCTCACTGGCTAAATGATTCATGGTGTAGCATGTCCTCATTAATATTACATAAAATGGGTGGTCTTGTTATAGGCTCTGTCTGATTCGTGTCTTGCAAGAAGAAGCATTGTAGAATGTTGTAGATAGAAATGCCACGAATAAAGCTCATGCAATTCCATATTTTACATGTAAGAGAGGCATGTTTGTTCAACATAGTGTATTTCTATCTGAACGTTCCAAAAGGTTGCATCCTGAAAGTGTCCCTGTGCAGAGTCATATATTTAGACGAATATATACCCCTGTGTAGTGTGTAGCTTGTGTTTAAAGTAACTGTCCAGATTTCTATGAGTGAAATAGTTTCCTTTCAATAGTTTTTGTTATTAAGCATGTTAAAAAGCAGCTTTTCTGTGTTGGAATGGAGTGGGCGTACCCCAACAGAATGAGATACAACTGGAGATACAAGTTTGAGGTGGGGTTTTTGAAGTGTTTTTCTCCAATTTATGCTTTGGCCACATATTAGTTTTAAATGAGTCAACAACATTATTTGGATATGAGTTAACATAATATTAACTTTTGAAAGGGACATTTTCACTGGACAGTTACTTTAATATTCTATGGATATTATAGAAGTAGTAGTTATCAGAACTATTCTAGTATTGCGCTCAAAATGTTACAGTTCGTAAATCTGTCTATACTGGCTACAAATCCATTTGTGCATTTTTAAAAAATTGATTTCAACATTGTATCGTTTCAAGGGGCCAGGATAAATTGCATCTAAATGTTGATACAATGTTTCAATTATATATTTAGCAACATGCAAAGACTTCAATCTGCAATGATTTAGGTTACTTTACAAAGACATTCGGCTACATATCAGGCATAATACTTTTTAGAACATTACTTTTAGTAGGCTATAGTCTACTACTAAATAATGTGCTCTCAGCCTTTTGGGGGGAAGGATCTCAACAGCTCATGAATAATAAGCAGACGACTGAATATTCATGAGCTATTTGGGCCTGGCAACCTACTCTAGTTTTGTAGGAGCGGCTATTTGCTTTCGACCACACCATTCTCTCCTCGGGTGGAGATTAAGCATTCTTTTAGCCAGTATTGGCAGTGTATAGACCGGATATTCCTGACGGAACGTTGAAAGCAAAGAGTTTCCGCAACTGGGTCACATTCCCTATTTCTCGTTCGAGAGTCTTAGATATACCGGTAGGTTATTAGCTATCTGACTATGGTAGATTATCACGCTTCTAATAGTCAAGCATCGTCTGGAGGACCAGCCGTTTACATGGACCCAAGAGAACAAGAAAATGACTGGGACCGGGACCTGCTGCTGGACCCGGCCTGGGAGAAACAGCAAAGAAAGGTAAAATGGAAGGGAGAGGTCGGGGACTGAATTTGGGCCCTGATTGCCTAGCCGCTGCATCTATAAAACAACACGATTTTATACCGAGTCAATGTAACGAACTTTCCTTTGTCCATATGGTATATGTCAAACAAGACATGGGCTAATAAACTCTTTCCACATGCGTCATTACGACAGCAACCTGTATTTTCTCAATCGACCGAGGACAGCGATAGTTTTTTTATTGGAATGAAACATTGTACTCTATCTAGTTCTGCCGCTTATGTTAGCCTGGTTTATTTTCCAGTCGATATTTCTGCCATTTTTCAAGATGGCCATAGGCATAATTTCGATGTGAGTCAAAAAATAGTATAAGAAATTGTGTCCTGAAAGTGTTAAAATATGTTCTGGGTCGAAGCAGATAAAACATTGCTGTGCCCTCTTGTTTTTTTTGGAATCTACTTTCTGTCGCAGTTGAAAATAAAATATTTCCAGCTGAAAATATTTTAAAGGTTTTTAGACTCGTCTTAATCCTTTTAATGCTCGCGCGCTTGTAACTATGATCAAACCTTGGAAATGTGGAGTGAGGATCATTCGAGGCAATGTTGCTTAACAGTCTGGAATGATTGAGGGTCTGTCGAGCTACACCTCGTTGTGAAAATGATTTGCCTTTTTAGTGGAGTGACGTCACCCGGAGTATTATATTACTGCCCATCATTACTCAGCGTTTTAACTCACCACATTATTCATTCAAATAATTGATTTAGCCTAACCATGCGTTCAGCTTTACACTCTCTGGATGTCGATCCTCTAAATAGGTTTCCCTATAAAGGAAGGGAGACCAACGTTTCCTCACAGGAAGAAAAATACTCAATGATGAACAAATGACTCAGATGGCCTACAAACGCAGGCAATAGGGGCTTCTTTCCTAAAAAAATAACACCAGTTACTGAAGGATGTATAGCTTTTATAGATCATTGGGGAGGCGTGACATTCATAGCCAGGACATTTATTACAGAAAAGTCGGAGGGGGAACCATGGGCAAATTCCTGTGGCGTTTTCACCGTTGCTGTGCCAGTTATTGCATGAAGTTAATACATGCCTCCCACCAGTGATTCTGTACTTATTGTAGCCTATGTATTTAGGCCTGCTGTATGTATGTGGAAATCAGACTCCAAGTGGACATCCAACATGCCACTGTGTTATTCTACCTAAAGGGTTTTTTTCAACACCAAAATGTCATCCTGCTCAGTCTAGTCCAGTTTAATACACTGGTTAAAATGTAATACACTTCAGAGAGCTCCATTTCAGCTTGAGAAACATGTAATTAAGTCCAACCTAATGCCAAAAATCAGCCACACGCCAAGACATGTTGTAATACCCCAAATTTTGTTGGAGGCCATTCTTTCTGTTTTAATTTCAATACTAGCAGGGCAATGTTGGAATCGGTGTCCATGCAAATGTATCGGGATGTCAGTTAGTCAACCTACTTCAAAGCAAAGGACATTCAGCCACCAAATATGTGCAAAGGGTAAAAGCCACCCCAAACTCAACCACTGTCAGCCTGATGTGATGGCCAAACTTTTTCGTACACTGTTTGGATATGGTCTCGTCTCACATTCAGTTTAACATATATTTAAGATCAGTGGGAATTTTTACTGCTCCTCATTTCCCTATATACACTGCACTATCAAAGTACCTGTCTGTTTGCATTACCATGATTGTTAACAGTCTGTTCCAACTCAGCCCCACCAAGAGAAATGCTCTTTCTCTCCTGACCAGACTCACCCATACCACAGTGCCCTTGCATAGATTACTACACAGCCAAGGTTGGCAGTGTTCTAAGTTTCTTCCATTCTCTCCCATTTCCCCAAGCTATTCATTTGACTGGCAGACTCGGTCAGTTCAGGGCTGGCTGCTTTGGTTTCTCACAAGTGGCCAGGGTGTTTTTAAGGAATTGGGGCACTAAGCGCTGGACTAGTGGGAGTGGCTGATTTTATGTCCATGTTAAAAGAAACCGGTTGTTTCTCCTTTGTCGAGTGTGTGTTTGTGTGACTGGGGCTGATGAAGGGATAAGCAGGGAAGACTCAACTGTGAGTGTGGATATTCCTATCTCCGCCCATAGAGAAACTACACCTGAGTTTCTATTGTTTTATCTGCATGAAGGCCTTCTAGCTGACCACTTTTTTTTGTAGTTATATACTCAGGCCTCTGGGTGTCAAGTGGTCCCTGCCTGATCTCACGTCAGTGTTTGACCTGTCATCAGCCTGAGAGCAGTATTGCTGACCCTGGTCTGAAATCAGCTGAATGTAAAATGACCAGGTGGCGAGGGGACAGAGCAGAATGGAATGTAACCGTTCTCCCATCCTCCCTCTTCTCTCTTTCTCCCACAGCAAGAGCATGCAGGGGGAAACATTCCATTTGTGGCCCATTATAGCTGGGGGGGGGTTCTGTGTTTTTTTAACGTGTCAGGGAAGTTGTGTGGCCACATATTGAGGGCTTGGCAAGGGGTGTCGTCCTACCATCTTTGGGTGCTCCCGTTTTTGAAATGGTTGGGGTTTGGGGGCTATTTGTGTTTTTCTGTGTCAGCCATTCTCTCTGGTCTGTTTCTCCTCCCCTCCCCTGTTTATGGGGCTACATTTTAGGGGAGTGAGGAGAGGTTCATAATGCCTTCACATGCTAGAAGCCATAGATGGGGTCTTTTGAAATTGAGTCGCAACACACACGCTATGATGGTGTGGCTCATGTTATTGACTTGTACTTCTTGTGTAGCCTCCTTATCAGTAGTACTAAAACTCTGTTTCTGTTGGGAGATTGTCTTCTGAGCTGGTGCCAACATGCCACTGTTCGGCTATAGATATCAACCCCCAAATCTCATTTAGGATTGTTTAGAGCCAGGAGTCAAATATCTGCAATGTGCAGCTCTCCTACTCGAGTCTGTGGTTTCTGTCTGTACATGTGAGACAGTGTTTGTATACACCAACTTGAAGCACTGCTTGTTTGCGTGTAGGTATGTCTGTGCTTATTGGACCAGGCCCTGTGCTTTTGGGGGCTTGTAGGCAATTGGGAGAAAGGAATGTGTGTTTGGGTGTGGTGGTGTGGTCTGTGAAGAAGGGGATGGCTGCATTATTATGGGGAGTGGGAGGGGGCTTTAGGAGAGAAGTTATTTCTTCCACATAGCAGAGTAATGACTGTGGGGTTTCGCCATGGGTTGGTGATAAACACTGTTCCATTTAAATAAACAAAGTTCCCTCTCCTGTTGCATGTTCTGGCAATGTAGCCAGTCAACACTAGTAGATTGGTTTGTGCCAAGTAATTGCATGACCATTTTTTTTTTTTTGGTCCCTTTTTTGTTGTTGTCAGTCAGCAAAGGTGTGATGTGTGTCTGGCATATGTCTATTCTGATAAAAGCCTCACCGAGGCCTCTATGCAGGGAGTATTTTTGGCAGTGGTGGACCAGTCATTATTTAGTCTGTACCCGTGAGAAAGCCAAGCTTAGTGACACAGGGGAGCCAGACCACAGTGCTGCTCAGCAGGGCTTTTAGCAGGCCTAGAGCATAAGACTATCTGCTGCTATTAAAAGCACCACTACTGCAATCCACTGTCTAATCATGGCCTTGTCTGAGACTCTAATTCAATTGTAATGTAAATAGATACCGATCTAGGCATTTTATTTGTATGTATTCTAATGCAGGAGTGGGCTAAGTTAGCTTGCAGGCTATATAACCCATACATACTATGACAGGGGCAGGCAACCCTGTTCCTGGAGTGCCACAGGCACCACACCTGACCAACTGAGCTAATTGGTCAGTTCAGTGATTGCCTAAATTATTCACACCTGGTCTTTCAGGTCGGTTAAATCAAAACATGAAGTGCCTGTACCACTCCAGGACCTGGGTTGCCTAGCCCTGCACTATGAGATGCTTTTAACCTGAACTACAGAAAACGATCTTGCTTTAGTGAGAAATGGCAGTCGCCAACAGTGGCTTTTAGTCACCAGTGCGTTTGTCTAGCTAACTCTACCACAACACTCATTGTGTCCTCAGCTTGACTAAAGTCAAACACTTGAAATACCATCATCTAGTGCAGCCTGCCAGGTTTGACTTGATAGCATTTGTATCTCTGTCAATTTACCCATGTTACTGGTCTTGCCAAGTGGCACCACCACTGCAGCAGTAGATGTCCCCAATCTGTGCTGGAAGTTAACCCTGGCCTGAACCCTACACATCTGTCCCATAAATCCACCGAAACCCCTTCAGGAAAGACTGTCTGGATAAAAGGCTGGTTCTGAGATTTCATATCATATCCAGTCAGTGTCAGGCCACAGGGAGACTCTGTTACTGGGAGCAGATGTGCAGAGAGACTACTTTGTACTTTACATTAAGATGTTGCTTCAGAGACACGTGCTGTGTATTTGTATGAGTCAACTGTTACAGGAAGCTGAATGCTTTCATCTCTGCTATTGGAAAGGCTCCGCCACAGTTTAGCCTTGACATTTTGGCTGGTAGAATGCCTACTACAGCTACGCAGTCCACCTGATTTCACAATGAACCAGAGACCAGTTACTTTTTAAAGGTGATCTTTGACTGGGTCATCACTCCTGGGGCATGCTATCAATGGACGGCTCTATCCAAAGTGCCACATTAGTGAAATAGTTCATGCAGTTACAGTCCACTGCTATACCATTTGGTAAAGATCTGCCTTGGGCCACGCCCTTTTAAAGTTGACTCGCAATTGAAATGTTTCTACCACTGACTCCATCCTCCCACTGACTTGTCATTGAGTTTTTAATGTATCTAGTGTTTGTTTAACCGCAGGACTTGGTGTCTGAGCTGCATCAAACTCTGGTAGCACGCTGCCCCCTGACATGATCTCACCCTTATCCCAGCTGGAGGAGAGGCAGCTGGATCAGGGGACTTAATAAGAACATGGCTCTGGTGGAAGGGCTAAGGAGGATCAGGAAGGCATGGCCAGAGACACACCGTATCGGTTAATCCTTTTGGTCAGTGGCTTTCCATAGCTGTGGAGAACACTGCTCAAGGGTAACTCAAGGGTAGTCCCAACGAGCTACTTCTCAGATCTGTTTGGACAGAAGTGATGCAGAGGGTTGGCTTATAAACTTCAAGTTTGATTGGTTTAACCGTCGCTCCGCAGGGTTTGTGTCGGGACCGGGTGGTCTGGATGGATGTGGTTTGATCTGATGAACCTGCTGGTGGCGCTCCTAGCAGGTGTGTGTGTGTGTGTGTGTGTTAACAACCAAACAAAACAGCCTTGAGTGAACAGGCTTAGCTGCCAGTCAACAGTACACATAAACACATACTGTTATCTCTGTATGATTAGTGGTAGGCTCCTCCTACCCTCTAGCCATAAGGGGAGGTCATAGAGAGAAGCAGCTCTTCAAAGCGTTTTCTCTGAGGCCCTCATTTCTATTGTGGCTTCTCGTTTTATTATTAAAGACTCTGGTAAGTGGGGCACAGTGTGAGGGAGGGTCTTGAAACTAAGCATGTTGGGATGTTGTTAATTGCCCCCAGCCCTTGGAAAAGTGCAGAAACCCACCAACACACAGTGTTTGTCTGACTCTGAGCCCCAGGTGGTTGCATGCACGGCAAGTGCAATTTTAAATATTACAGCGTGACCCAGCAGCTACTAGGCCAACCCAGAGTCATGTCGCCGTCTTTCAGTTTGAGGTTTCACCCTGCACCCAGTCAGAGAGGGCACAGAGAGAACCAGCCACAGCAACACTTTCCCTCTCCTTGGCTCATTGTTTGCATATAATGTCTGCAGCACCACTGAAAGACTCTTAAGTGTACAGGGCCCAGACAAAAGACTGTTTGTAAGAGGATTAGAGCGCGGCCCACGGAAATACACAGGCTTATTTTTAGTATTTAGGCTATATATTTTTATTTTTTGGCCAGCAGCCGGTTGGATTTCGACTTCATCACAAAACCAGTGCAGTTTAACATTTTGGCCATGTGGTCGGGTCCTCATGTGGGAGGCGCTCTTTCTAGTCAGGCATTTACAGGGGCGGACTGGCAGATCGTCAGGGAGGGAGAGAAATGCCTGGCTTTTTTTCGGAGTGTGTTGCAACACAAAGGCAGCTCCTCAGAGACTGTTGTTAGCACACAGACAACCGTATAAAGACCAGAAAAACACAGATACGCCGGACAGTTAATCTACTAGACTTATAAAGGTTGTCCTTTAACTTGAACGTTGAATCAACGCAAAACAAAGGGTGTTCATGCTACTTTGGGCACAGCCATCACCAACTCTCTAGTAGGAAGTGACAAGACTACTGGCTCTTCTCGTGCTGTAGATGCTCCCATTTAAACTCACCCAGTCCAATGGGCTTGTTTGTCCTAGTTCAGCCCAGTATGTGACTCCTACTAGAGTCCATCTCAAGGGAGTAGCAGGAAAGGGGAAGGAAGGCTGTGGCTTCTGTGGTTTTCTGTTGCTTCCTTATTCAACTCCAGTTGTAGAAGTAGCCCTCAGATTCAGATCTGTGTCTTTCAGTTCCACATGGTAGCAGAGATTTGGAGTCCTAAGCACAGCATGAGACAGAACAGAGTGGGAGCTAATAGAGAGTGATGATTGTTGTTCACCAGAGGAGGAGGATTGCCCTTGAGGTGTCCCCGCCTATTAACCAGGCCTCTTAGTGGCTAACCTGCAGGGTGAGAGATGAGGAAAGAACTTTGGGTGGTTTTTGTCTATCTCTGTCTGTAGTGTGACCTGCCTTTGCCTGTGTGTCACCGGCCAGCTGACAGAGGGCCCTATCACAGCAGGCCCAGGGTGTGCATCATAAGCGCAGCAAAAAAAGAAACTTCCTCTCACTGTCAACTGCGTTTATTTTCAGCAAACTTGTGTAAATATTTGTATGAACATAAGATTCAACAACAGAGACTAGAGGTTGACTGATTAATCGGAATGGCTGATTAATTAGAACCAATTACAAGTTTTCATAAGAATCGGAAATCTGTATTTTTAGACACCGATTTGGCCGTTTATTTTTTAAATCTTTTACAACTTTTTAACTAGGCAAGTCAGTTAAGAACACATTCTTATTTTCAATGACGGCCTAGGAACGGTAGGTTAACTGCCTTGTTCAGGGGCAGGATGACAGATTTTTTACCTTGCCAGCTCGAGGGTTCAATCTTGCAGCCTTACGGTTAACTAGTCCAACGCTCTAAACACCTGCCTCTCATTGCACTCCATGAGGAGCCTGCCTGTTACGGGAATGCAGTAAGTTGCTAGCTAGAAATAAACTTTCCTTTTTATTAATCAATCATAATCACTAGGTAACTAACTACACATGGTTGATATTACTAGTTTATCTAGCGTGTCCTGCGTTGCATATAATCGATGCGGTGCACATTCACGAAAAAGGACTCGTTGCTCCAAGGTGTACCTAACCATAAACATCAATGCCTTTCTTAAAATCAATACACAGAAGTGTATATACACTGCTCCAAAAAATAAAGTGAAAACTAAAATAACACATCCTAGATCTGAATTAAATATTATTATTAAATACTTTTTTCTTTACATAGTTGAATGTGCTGACAACAAAATCACACAAATGATCAATGGAAATCAAATTTATCAACCCATGGAGGTCTGGATTTGGAGTCACAATCAAAATTAAAGTGGAAAACCACACTACAGGCTGATCCAACTTTGATGTAATGTCCTTAAAACAAGTCAAAATGAGGCTCAGTAGTGTGTGTGGCCTCCACGTGCCTGTATGACCTCCCTACAACGCCTGGGCTAGCTCCTGATGAGGTGTCTGAGGGATCTCCTCCCAGACCTGGACTAAAGCGTCCGCCAACTCCTGGACAGTCTGTGGTGCAACGTGGCGTTGGTGGATGGAGCGAGACATGATGTCCCAGATGTGCTCAATTGGATTCAGGTCTGGGGAACGGGCGGGCCAGTCCATAGCATCAATGCCTTCCTCTTGCAGGAACTGCTGACACACTCCAGCCACATGAGGTCTAGCATTGTCTTGCATTAGGAGGAACCCAGGGCCAACCGCACCAGCATATGGTCTCACAAGGCGTCTGAGGACCTCTGGCGAGCACATGGAGGCCCCCCAAAGAAATGCCACCCCACACCATGACTGCCCCACCGCCAAACCGGTCATGCTGGAGGATGTTGCAGGCAGCAGAACGTTCTCCACGGCGTCTCCAGACTGTCACGTCTGTCACATGTGCTCAGTGTGAACCTGCTTTCATCTGTGAAGAGCACAGGGCGCCAGTGGCAAATTTGCCAATCTTGGTGTTCTCTGGCAAACGCTAAACGTCCTGCACGGTGTTGGGCTGTAAGCACAACCCCCACCTGTGGACGTCGGGCCCTCATACCACCCTCATGGAGTCTGTTTCTGACCGTTTGAGCAGACACATGCACATTTGTGGCCTGCTGGAGGTCATTTTGCAGTGCTCTTTCTTGCACAAAGGCGGAGGTAGCGGTCCTGCTGCTGGGTTGTTGCCCTCCTACGGCCTCCTCCACGTCTCCTGATGTACTGGCCTGTCTCCTGGTAGCGCCTCCATGCTTTGGACACTACGCTGACAGACACAGCAAACCTTCTGCATTTATACGGAGACTTGATTACACACAGGTGGATTGTATTTATCATCATTAGTCATTTAGGTCAACATTGGATCATTCAGAGATCCTCACTGAACTTCTGGAGAGAGTTTGCTGCACTGAAAGTAAAGGGGCTGAATAATTTTGCACGCCCAATTTTTCAGTTTTTGATTTGTTAAAAAAGTTTGAAATATCCAATAAATGTCGTTCCACTTCATGATTGTGTCCCACTTGTTGTTGATTCTTCACAAAAAAATACAGTTTTATATCTTTATGTTTTGAAGCCTGAAATGTGGCAAAAGGTTGCAAAGTTCAAGGGGGCCGAATACTTTCGCAAGGCACTGTACATGAGGTGAGTATGTAAACAAAGTGGCATAGTTAAAGTGGCTAGTGATACATGTATTACATAAGGATGTAGTCGATGATATAGAGTACAGTATATACGTATGCATATGAGATGAATAATGTAGGGTAAGTAACATTATATAAGGTAGCATTGTTTAAAGTGGCTAGTGATATATTTACATAATTTCCCATCAATTCCCATTATTAAAGTGGATGGAGTTGAGTCAGTGTGTTGGCAGCAGCCACTCAATGTTAGTGGTGGCTGTTTAACAGTCTGATGGCCTTGAGATAGAAGCTGTTTTTCAGTCTCTCGGTCCCAGCTTTGATGCACCTGTACTGACCTCACCTTCTGGATGATAGCGGGGTGAACAGGCAGTGGCTCGGGTGGTTGATGTCCTTGATGATCTTTATGGCCTTCCTGTAACATCGGGTGGTGTAGGTGTCCTGGAGGGCAGGTAGTTTGCCCCCGGTGATCCGTTGTGCAGACCTCACTACCCTCTGGAGAGCCTTACGGTTGTGGGCGGAGCTGTTGCTGTACCAGGCGGTGGGTGATACAGCCCGCCAGGATGCTCTCGATTGTGCATCTGTAGAAGTTTGAGTGCTTTTGGTGACAAACCAAATTTCTTCAGCCTCCTGAGGTTGAAGAGGCGCTGCTGCGCCTTCTTCACGATGCTGTCTGTGTGTGACCAATTCAGTTTGTCTGTGATGTGTATGCCGAGGAACTTAACTTGCTACCCTCTCCACTACTGTTCCATCGATGTGGATAGGGGGGTGTTCCCTCTGCTGTTTCCTGAAGTCCACAATCATCTCCTTAGTTTTGTTGACGTTGAGTGTGAGGTTATTTTCCTGACACCACACTCCGAGGGCCCTCGCCTCCTCCCTGTAGGCCATCTTGTCGTTGTTGGTAATCAAGCCTACCACTGTTGTGTCGTCCGCAAACTTGATGATTGAGTTGGAGGCGTGCGTGGCCACGCAGTCGTGGGTGAACAGGGAGTACAGGAGAGGGCTCAGAACGCACCCTTGTGGGGCCCCAGTGTTGAGGATCAGCGGGGTGGAGATGTTGTTGCCTACCCTCACCACCTGGGGGCGGCCCGTCAGGAAGTCCAGTACCCAGTTGCACAGGGCGGGGTCGAGACCCAGGGTCTCGAGCTTGATGACGAGTTTGGAGGGTGCTATGGTGTTGAATGCCGAGCTGTAGTCGATGAACAGCATTCTCACATAGGTATTCCTCTTGTCCAGATGGGTTAGGGCAGTGTGCAGTGTGGTTGAGATTGCATCGTCTGTGGACCTATTTGGGCGGTAAGCAAATTGGAGTGGGTCTAGGGTGTCGGGTAGGGTGGAGGTGATATGGTCCTTGACTAGTCTCTCAAAGCACTTCATGATGACGGAAGTGAGTGCTACGGGGCGGTAGTCGTTTAGCTCCGTTACCTTAGCTTTCTTGGGAACAGGAACAATGGTGGCCCTCTTGAAGCATGTGGGAACAGCAGACTGGTATAGGGATTGATTGAATATGTCCGTAAACACACCGGCCAGCTGGTCTGCGCATGCTCTGAGGGCGCGGCTGGGGATGCCGTCTGGGCTTGCAGCCTTGCGAGGGTTAACACGTTTAAATGTCTTACTCACCTCGGCTGCAGTGAAGGAAAGTCCGCATGTTTTCGTTGCAGGCCGTGTCAGTGGCACTGTATTGTCCTCAAAGCGGGCAAAAAAAGTTATTTAGTCTGCCTGGGAGCAGGACATCCTGGCCCGTGACTGGGCTGGATTTCTTCTTGTAGTCTGTGATTGACTGTAGACCCTGCCACATGCCTCTTGTGTCTGAGCCGTTGAATTGAGATTCTCTGTACTGTCTCTGTACTGACGCTTAGCTTGTTTGATAGCCTTGCGGAGGGAATAGCTGCACTGTTTGTATTCGGTCATGTTACCAGTCACCTTGCCCTGATTAAAAGCAGTGGTTTGCGCTTTCAGTTTCACGCGAATGCTGCCATCAATCCACGGTTTCTGGTTAGGGAATGTTTTAATCGTTGCTATGGGAACGACATCTTCAACGCACGTTCTAATGAACTCGCACACCGAATCAGCGTATTCGTCAATATTGTTATCTGACGCAATACGAAACATGTCCCAGTCCATGTGATGGAAGCAGTCTTGGAGTGTGGAGTCAGCTTGGTCGGACCAGCGTTGGACAGACCTCAGCGTGGGAGCCTCTTGTTTTAGTTTCTGTCTGTAGGCAGGGATCAACAAAATGGAGTCGTGGTCAGCTTTTCCGAAAGGAGGGCGGGCAGGGCCTTATATGCGTCGCGGAAGTTAGAGTAACAAGGATCCAAGGTTTTTCCACCCCTGGTTGCGCAATCGATATGCTGATAAAATTTAGGGAGTCTTGTTTTTAGATTAGCCTTGTTAAAATCCCCAGCTACAATGAATGCTACCTCCGGATAAATGGATTCCAGTTTGCAAAGAGTCAAATAAAGTTAGTTCAGAGCCATCGATGTGTCTGCTTGGGGGGGGATATATACGGCTGTGATTATAATCGAAGAGAATTCTCTTGGTAGATAATGCGGTCTACATTTGATTGTGAGGAATCAGTAAATCAGGTGAACAGAAGGATTTGAGTTCCTGTATGTTTCTTTCATCACACCATGTCTCGTTAGCCATAAGGCATACGCCTCCGTCATCTTTCTGGTAAGAAAAGGGTTTGTTTCTGTCGGCGCGATGCGTGGAGAAACCAGTTGGCTGCACCGCCTCCGATAGCGTCTCTCCAGTGAGCCATGTTTCCGTGAAGCAAAAAACGTTACATTCTCTGATGTCCCTCTGGAATGCTACCCTTGCTCGGATTTCATCAACCTTGTTGTCAAGAGACTGGACATTGGCGAGAAGAATGCTAGGGAGTGGTGCACGATGTGCCCGTCTCCGGAGTCTGACCAGAAGACCGCCTCGTTTCCCTCTTTTTCTGAGTCGTTTTTTTGGGTCGCTGCATGGGATCCATTCCGTTGTCCTGGGTGAAAGGCAGAACACAGGATCCGCGTCGCGAAAAACATATTCTTGGTTGTACTGATGGTGAGTTGACGCTGATCTTATATTCAGTAGTTCTTCTCGACTGTATGTAATGAAACCTAAGATGACCTGGGGGACTAATGTATGAAATAACACGTAAAAAAACAAAACACTGCATAGTTTCCTTGGAACGCGAAGCGAGGCGGCCATCTCTGTCGGCGCAGGATGTTTGTTTTCCCTTAATTTTTTTGAGCAGTGTATTTATCCGCCATGTTGGAGTCAACAGAAATACGAAATTACATCATAAATATTCCCTTTGATGATCTTTCATCAGAATGCTGTGCAAAGAATCCTAGTTCCGCAATAAATCATTGTTTTGTTCCATAATGTCCATTACTAGTGTCCAATTAGCTACTTTTGCTAGCACGTTTAGTTCACATGTCCAAAAGCTGGCGCTGGTCCAGGCGAACTCGGATGAAAACTTCAAAAAGTTATATTCCAGGTCGAATAAACTGGTCAAACTAAGTAGAGAATCAATCTTCAGGATGTTATTATCATCATATATTCAATAACGTTCCAACCGGGTTATTTGTTTTTGTCTACAGAGTAATGGAACGCAAGGCGATATAATGACTACTGTGCGTAACCAGGAACTGGCATTCTGCCAGACCAGTGACTCAAATAGCCATCCGGTCCCACATCACACTAGAGGCTTCATTCCACGTTCTACTGACTGTTGACATCTAGTGGAAGGCGTAGGAAGTGCGAACAGATCCATATCTTATTTGGATGTGAATAGGCGATGAGTTAAATCAACCAGCCCCACAATTTCCACTTCCTGTTTGGAAGTTTGCCTGCCCTATGAGTTCTGTTATACTCAGACTTAATTCAAACAGTTTTAGAAACTTCAGAGTGTTTTCTATCCAATAGTAATAATAATATGCATATATTAGCATCTGGGACAAAGTGGGAGGCAGTTCACTATGGGCACGCAATTCATCCAAAGTGAAAATGCTGCCCCCTATTCCTAAAAGGTTAAGTTAAAATAAGTGTTCATTCAGTATTGTTGTAATTGTCATTATTACAAATAAATAAAAAAGATTGGCCGATTTAATCGGTATCGGCTTTTTTTTGGTCCTCCAATAATCGTTATCGGTGGTGAAAAATCATAATCGGTCGACCTCTAACAGAGACCTACACGTCTGTGGAACTTGTTCAGTTTGACTAACAGAAATGGAATAATGTGTCCCTGAACAAAGGGGGGGGGGGGGGGGGGGGGGGGGGTCAAAATCTAAAATAACAGTCAGTATCTGGTGTGGCCACCAGCTGCATTAAGTACTGCAGTGCATCTCCTCCTCATGGACTGCACTAGATTTGCCAGTTCTTGCTGCGAGATGTTACTCTTCCACCAACGACCGTTCCACAGGTGCATGTTCATTAATTGTTTATGGTTCATTGAACAAGCATGAGAAACGGTGTTTTAAACCCTTTACAATGAAGATCTGTGAAGTTATTTGGATTTTTACGAATTATCTTTGAAAGACAGGGTCCTGAAAAAGGGACGTTTCTTTTTAGATATGTTTCCCCCCAGTGAATCCTTCCTGTCCTACACTCGCTGGGGAATCACCCAACTGCCTGCATCTGTTCTCCTTCCTCAGAGCCGTGCAGGCCAGGGAAGTGCACCAGACAATCTCTCTGACAAATCGAATCAAAGCCCCCAAAGGCATTCTTAAATGAGCGATTTTAACAAAGAGCGCTCTGTACAGGGGCCCTCCACTGCAGCAGTGTACTGGAAAGCCTAACGAACTGCAGCAGCGTAGCCCCAGACAGACAGATGTGTGAATAAACGCCTCAGTGTGCAAGCGTTCACACCACCCATGAGAAGAACAGTGTGTGGTGTTCTGTGGTCGCAGTGTAATACGTTGGATACTTGTCATAGATTTCATGCTGTGCTTGTTTGCCACGCGGTACCACTCTTCTTTTAATTGTTGTTGGTATGATCTTGATCAGTCTCTCTCTGAGCTGTACACATCTAAGTATTTGGCATTGCTCTACTACCATGCTCTTTATGGACTAGGCCTTGTGATATCCCCCACCTGCATGTATGGTGGTACCCCCCCTGGCTTAGCACCCCGGGCCTACTGACTCTGGGGGGGGGGGGGGGAAGAGAGAGTCAGTCAGTCAGTCAATCAATCTGAGACGGGCTCATTGACTCAAATACTCTTAACCCCCGCCCCTCCACCCGGTCTAAGTGTGTACTAGAGGTCGACCGATTATGATTTTTCAACACGATACCGATTATTGGAGGACCAAAAAAAAGCCGATACCGATTTAATTGGCCGATTTAAAAAAATAAATAAATAAATAAATAAATAAATAATAATTTAAAAAATGTTTATTTTATTTATTTGTAATAATGACAATTACAACAATACTGAATGAACACTTATTTTAACTTAATATAATACATCAATAAAATCAATTTAGCCTCAAATAAATAATGAAACATGTTCAATTTGGTTTAAATAATGCTGGAGAAGAAAGTTCCTTGCTCAGAACATGAGAACATGAAAGCTGGTGGTTCCTTTTAACAATATTCCCAGGTAAGAAGTTTTAGGTTGTAGTTATTATAGGAATTATAGGACTATTTCTCTCTATACAATTTGTATTTCATTAACCTTTGACTATTGGCTGTTCTTATTGGCACTTTAGTGTTGCCAGTGTAACAGTATAGGTTCTGTCCCTCTCCTCGCTCCTACCTGGGCTCGAACCAGGGAACACAACGACAACAGCCACCCTCGAAGCAGCGTTACCCATCGCTCCACAAAAGCTGTGGCTCTTGCAGAGCAAGGGGAACAACCACTCCAAGTCTCAGAGCGAGTGACGTTTGAAACGCTATTAGCGTGCACCCTGCTAACTAGCTAGCCATTTCACATTGGTTACACAAGCCTAATCTCGGGAGTTGATAGGCTTGAAGTCAAACAGCTGCTGGCAAATGCACTAAAATGCTGTTTGAATGAATGCTTACGAGCCTGCTGGTGCCTACCATCGCTCAGTCAGACTGCTCTATCAAATAATAGACTTAGTTATAACATGATAACATACAGAAATACGAGCCTTGGGTCATTAAAATGGTAGAATCCGGAAACTATCATCTCGAAAACAAGACGTTTATTCTTTCAGTGAAATACGGAACCGTTCTGGATTTTATTTAACGGGTGGCATCCATAAGTCTAAATATTCCTGTTACATTGCACAACCTTCAATGTTATGTCATAATTACGTGAAATTCTGGCAAAATAGGCAGCCCAAACTGTTGCATATACACTGACACAATTTTACCTAGTTAATATTGCCAGCTAACATGAATTTCTTTTAACTAAATATGCAGGTTTAAAAATATATACTTCTGCGTATTGATTTTAAGAAAGGCATTGATGTTTATGGTTAGGTACACATTGGAGCAACGATACGCACCGCATCGATTATATGCAACGCAGGACACGCTAGATAACTACACATGGTTGATGATATTACTAGTTTAACTAGTGATGTATGATTGATTAATTGATTGTTTTTATAAGGTAAGTGTAATGCTAGCTCGCAACTTACCTTCGTTTCTTACTGCATTCGCGTAACAGGCAGTTTCCTCGTGGAGTGCAATGAGAGGCAGGTGGTTAGAGCGTTGGACTAGTTAACTGTAAGGTTGCAAGATTGAATCCCCCGAGCTGACAAGGTAAAAATCTGTCGTTCTGCCCCTGAACGAGGCAGTTAAACCCACCTAGGCCGTCATTGAAAATAAGAATGTGTTCTTAACTGACTTGCCTAGTTAAATAAAGATTAAATAAAGGTGTAAAATAATAAAAAATATCGGCCAAATCGGTGTCCAAAAATACAGTTTTCCGATTGTTATGAAAACCTGAAATCGGCCATTCCGATTAATCGGTCGACCTCTACATTGCACAACCTTCAATGTTGATACCTAGGTGTGTGGTTAGACTGTAAACTCTCCTTCCAGACTCACATTAAGCATCTCCAATCCAAAATGTAATCTAGACTCGGCTCCCTATTTTGCAACAAATCAACCTTCCCTCATGCTACCAAACATGCCCTTGTAAAACTGTCTATCCTTCCTTGACTTCGGCAATGTCATTTGCAAAATAGCCTCCAACACTCTGCTCAGACTGCATCCAATTTGCTATCACAGTGCGGTCCGTTTTGTCACCAAAGCCCCATATACTACCCACCACTGCGACCTGTATGCTCTCGTTGGCTGGCCCTCGCTTCATATTCTTCGCCAAACCCACTGGCTCCGGGTCATCTATAAGTCTTTGCTAGGTAAAGCCCAGCCTTACCTCAGCACTCTGGTCACCATAGGAACACCCACCGGTAGCACGCACTCCAGCAGGTATATTTCACTGGACATCGCCAAAGCCATCTCAGCCTTTGGCCGCCTTTCCTTCCAGTTCTCTGCTGCCAATGACTGGAACGAATTGCAAAATTTACTGAAGCCGGAGACCCATATCTCCCTCACTAACTTTAAGCACCAGCTGTCAGAGCAGATCACTGCACCTGTACATAGCCCATTTTGTAAATAGACCATCCAACTACCTCATCCCCATACTGTTATTTATTTTTTGGGGTCCTTTGTAACCCAGTATCTCTACTTTGCCATTCATCTTCTGCACATCTATCACGCCAGTGTTTTAATTGCTAAATTGTAACTATTTCGCCACTATGGCCTGTTTATTGCCTTACCTCCCTTATCTTACCCCATTTGCACACACTGTACATATACTTTTTTTCTACTGTGTTATTGACTTTTAGGTAGGTTTGTTTATTCCACGTGTAACTCTGTGTCGCACTGCTTTGCTTTATCTTGACAAGGTCGCAGTTGTAAATGAGAACTTGTTCTTAACTAGCCTACCTGGTGAAATCAAAAAATATATAATTGTTAAATTCTGGCTAATTAATTACGGTCTTTGTTAGGAAGAAATGGTCTTCACACAGTTCGAGCTAGACAGCCCAAACTGTTGCATATATCTGACTCTGCTTGCACAAGAGAAGTGACACAATTTCCCTAGTTAATATTGCCTGGGAACATGAATTTCTTAACTAAATATGCAGGTTTAAAAAATATTCTTGTGTATTGATTTTAAGAAAGGCATTGATGTTTATAGTTAGGTACATTGGTGCAACGACAGTGCTTTTTTTTGGGAATGTGCTTGTTAAATCATCACCCACTTGGTGAAGTAGGCTGTGATTCAATGATAAATTAACAGGCACCTCATTGATTATTTGCAACGCAGGACAAGCTAGTTAAACTAGAAATATCATCAACCATGTGTAGTTTAACTAGTGATTATGTTAAGATTGATTGTTTTTTTATAAGATAAGTTTAATGCTAGCTAGCAACTTACCTTGGCTCCTTGCTGCACTCGCATAACAGGTGGTCAGTCTGCCACGCAGTCTCCTCGTGGAGTGCAATGTAATCGGCCATAATCAGCGTCCAAAAATGCCGATTTACCGATTATGGAAACTTGAAATCGACCCTAATTAATTGGCCTTGCTAATTTTTAATCGGTCGACCTCTAGTGTGTTTATGACATGATGCAGCAGTGAGTGTGGTGCAGTGGATAACCCCGGGGAGGGATGGTAGATGGGGAGGCTGGTGAACTGGTTCGCAGTCAGTCAGTGATGTGGGCTGTGGTCGAGCCAGAGATCCTGTGCCGGGTGGGTTCTGAAGGGGCTCGGTCTGCCCCCCCTCCCCTGCATGGCTACAGAGGGGCTGAGCTCCAGGGCTCCCTCCCACTCTCACTACATCACCTGTCACACACCCTGACTGCAGAGGAGGGGTGTGTTTTCTGGTGAGGTGTTCTCCCCCTCCTAGTATTCATAATGTTTGGGATGAGTGTTTCTGTTTAGAAAAGGCTGCTTGGATGTTGACATGTTGGGTGAGTTATGTGATTCTGCTCTCATCTGTGTATGGGTCTGATTAGGCAATGGCCATTTGGACAATAGTTAAGCAAGAATCTTGGCATTGTGTGTGTGTCTAACTGTTTGTATATGCCTGTGTTTTGGCATCCATTTTGAGTGTGTGAGTGAGATCCTGCTGTGTGTGTGTGTGTGTCAGACACGTAGGGCTGTGAGTCATAAAGGGCCAGGTTGGTTGTGGAATGTCTGTTGGAGGTGTGGGCGGGTTGGGGGGGGGGGGGGGGTTCACGTTCACACACATTAGATCAAACAAACACATCAGGGACAGAAATGTTGTGAAAGGATGTGGGATTGTCACTTCAAGATGCTAGCCAATTTTGTAACAAATGTTTCAGTCTGAAATGTCCCCCCCCCCCCCAAGGTGTTTAAAAAAAAATCGCTGTGGTGTGTCTGTGCGGGGGGTGGTGCACTTGGTGGTAAGCTGTTACATCATCGCCACAGTGACAGGCAGTTAAATGCGTTGCCTTATAAGGCAACGAGTGCGAGAGGCAGGCAACGACAGGAAGAGGCAGTTAATGTGACAATGCTGTCTACTGGGCCAGCCTGCCTTTCTCGTTTGGTCACATTTTCTCATGCTCCCTCTTTCCCTCTCTCTCCTCCACATTGGATTTTGTTCCTGCCTTTCAAAGGTTTTCTACAAATACCCCTCCCCTTCCCCTCTGTGACATTCTGGTTTTTGTCATTGATCTTTAAACCTTTGCCTGACTTAATGTTAATGAGAAAGGTATATATGATTGATTATTCCACTGCCAGAAGGCTTTGGTCTTAACGTGTTTTTGGTGATTTCAAACGAGCATTCACAGATGAAACATTTTAGTTGAGTAGTGTCACGACTCTTTAATTTATAGGCCTAGGCTATGTTTCATAAAATGGGCTGTGGAATCCCATCGAGCGTTCATAGTTTCAGATCTTGCAGACCAGACTGACTATCACTATTAAAGAGATGATTCCAGCCTGCGCTATTGCGGAGGCTGTTTTAGACATCTCCTCTGACTCTGAGAACCTCCGTGGAGGAGGTCACAGATTTAGAGGAGATGAGGTGCAGGCTATTGAGGCCAGATACACACCTGCCACAGTGGGAATGTTTGGAATAAAGCAGAAATGTCACACTCCCCTTTCTCTCTTTCTCTCACCAATGCTCTGAAACGAGACCCAGGAATGATTACCTAAGCATGTTCAGCTGGGCAAAAATGCCAGCGTTCCCACCAAACATTTCTGCTTGTTCTTACATCGAAATGGAGTTGGAGTCATGAAGTTAGGACTGTTGCCTTTGTTTTAGGACAGCGCTTATTCCAGGTACACCCATTTTGATTTGAGGAAATTACTATCCTCCCCCATAATCCTCTGTCTTTGACCAAATGACTCATTGGTACTCCAGTTCAATGTTGAGATGTCTGGGACAAGGGCAGCATCAAGTTCACAGTAACCTGTTAAAAATGTGCTGTCGCTTGGCCACACACACTGAGAAGAATTTCTGTGTAGGTGTCAAGCAGACAGCTCACCCCCCACAATCTTGGCCAGCTTTACTGATGGTGTGGGTTGCTGGAGTGGTCATGTGGGCCAATGCAGAGGAGGTGGTTTTACCAACCGAGCACTCTGTTTGGTTGCAGTGAGTCTGCGGATTAAGTTTGAAATACCTCATGCCTGGCTGAGTAAAGTGAGAACTACCGGTTTGAGGAACGTCCTACTCATAGTTTGAGTAAGACGTCTACATGGGTTGATTCCCACTCATGTGGTTGCTACTCAGATGACCACAGTTGCCTTGTTTAGAGTGCTTGTGGTTGCTGTATTCGCGCCTCAGCTGTGCTTCACTGTCCTGCACTTCTTGTTTCTCTTTGTAATGGCTTCCCCTTTCAATGGCCAGGCGGAAAAGGTCAGCAGCCACTCTGGTTGGACTACTTTTTGCTCTGGTAAGCCACTACAGAGAAGGAGATGCTCTGGTAAGCCACCACAGAGAAGGAGATGCTCTGGTAAGCCACCACAGAGAAGGAGATGCTCTGGTAAGCCACCACAGAGAAGGAGATGCTCTGGTAAGCCACCACAGAGAAGGAGATGCTCTGGTAAGACACTACAGAGAAGGAGATGCTCTGGCTTTAGTACAGATGATATCAGAAAATAACACATTTACACTGTCTCATTCATAACGTTACTCAAATAGTGTTGTTTTCTGCTAATAAAAAAAAGGCCTTGAATAAACAACTCAATTCTCATAGATTCGATTAGCAAAAGATTCTCTAGTTTGAGTGACGGATGGAACCACACCCTTAAGTTGTCTCCCATCATTGTCTAGACCACAGTAGGGGAAACCTGCATAGCTGGATACATTATGTGGGAAGGCTGTGTCATCATTATGGTGACCAGCCCCGTTTGATGCTGTCCTCCATCACTGCTTACTCAGAGGCTGCAGGTAATTGATATCGGCGCGTTCGGAATCCAATTAGGCTCGAGAATATATAAAAACCTTTCGCCTACGACCAAAAATGAATTATAACATTTTAGGGGATCTCGCCTCGAGAGGCGATACTTTGTTAAAAGGGGACCCCAAAATTTTCCATACAAAACTTATGGGCTCATATGAAAGAGTAGGTAAAATAAATGATATCTAGGGTCAAAGGTCAAAATTCCAGGTAGTCAAGGTCAGGGCATACAGACTGACCTAAGCAATATCAAAGCACCTGTTGGGTGACTCCTCACAGTACACATCCTCCCTGTTTGGCAGCATTTGACAGCGTTTTCTCCAACCCAGCACAGACATGCATAACCCTAAAATGATGCAATTAGTTCACCAAGGCCAATACAAAGGGTTAACGATGATAACTGCCAATACCTCTCTGGGGCTGCCAGATTGTGACTAACTCACAGAGCCATGTAATGACATCAGCTTATTTTGTTATTGGCTGAACTGCTGCTTTGTTATTGAAGGTCAAAACGTGGAAAGCAAATAAACGTCTTTGGGGGTGGCCTGAAGTCGGGCATATGTAACTTACTCAAAGGTCTCGCAGTGCAACCGCAAACTCACTGAAGGTCATTTCTAATGTCAAGCAATTTCTTTACATGCCTTAATGGGCAAGTTCCATTTTGATACTCTGATGGTACATAATTGACATGCATGCAGTTTTATGACTACTAACTGATACGGAAGAGTATAAACGGGTGAAGGATACTTACCATAAATCATGGTCTATCAGAATGCGTGTGCCACAGACTATGGTCTGTCTGCATGCCTCCATTGTGTGGGATTCAATGGTTGTGTTTCCAGGCGTTGGCCTCGAACTGGGAGGAGACTGAAAGGGATCCTTATCTCATGTTTGATGCCCCACAATGACATTTTAAGAATCAGGATAGGGCATAATCCTTAAGAGCTCGCCTCTGCTCAGGGGAGGAGAATTTGGGACGGAAGGAAAGCCTTTAATTGAATTTTCCATTTATTTCCGGACCTGTCATGCCGACTACATTCAACATGTGAACCCTGCTGCAGTATCTCTCTGACCTGTGATTTATTTTGGCATTATACCCCATGTATTTATAGGTGTCTGTGTTTGAATTGGAAAGGCCCAGTCCTCCCCTAAGCCAACTGCCAAAAAGATGTCTGGAGCACTCTATTTAGTGTGCACACTCTTATCTCCTTTCCTGACAGGCTGGGTGCGTTTACATTTGGCATTTTCTCTGAAAGTGATCGGGATCCATTAGTGGCCGTGAGAGCATTTCCTTGGCAAACACGTCAGTAGTAGTGTAAAGGTTGCTATTCGTTATGAAACCGTGAACAGAACAAACATGACTATCCCCATCTTATCTTGGAGTGAGCTCAGTTATTTACAGCACATTTTAGATGCACCAATGTGGAGTATCACACCAAGATTGACTTTGAGTTTTCTGGTTTCTAAGTTTGTTAGCTGTGGCGGTGTTGCACTGATAAATTACTATAATTCCTAATGATTCATATGAAGACAATCTCCTTCCTGGATGTAGACTATGCACCCACCCCCATGATTTGCGGGCAGCTGATTAGCCAAGTTGAAGTGTTTGTGAACGGGTGGTGTGAGGCGGGTAGCAATGCAGTGTGATGTCAAATACAGAGTTAGGGCGCCTAAGGTTGCTGATTCTAGTGGCTGCAAGAGCTGTGGAGCCCAGTTGTATTTGCCCACTGACTCGGTCTCTTGAAGATTCAATGCTGCCATTTAAAAAAAAAAACCTTTCTAGCGCGGGGGTTCCGCTAGCGGATTTTAGCCGAAATACTCAAACTTAGATCAATCTGTCCATAACACTCCCCCCCCCCAATCTTTCTCTGTCCAGTGTCTGTTCTTTTGCCCATCTTAATCTTTTATTTTTATTGGCCAGCCTGAGATATGGCTTTTTCTTTGCAATTCTTCCTAGAAGGCCAGCATCCCGGAGTTGCCTCTTCACTGTTTATGTTGAGACAGGTGTTTTGTGAGTACTATGAGTACTATTTAATGAAGCTGCTGGATTAGCTAACACAACATGCCATTGGAACATCGGAGTGATGGTCGCTGATAATGGGCCTCTGTACGCCTATGTAGATATTCCATAAATCGGCCGTTTCCAGCTCCAATAGTCACTTACAACATTAACAATGTCTACACTGTATTTCTAATCAATTTGATGTTATATTAATGTACAAATAATTTTTTTTCAAAAACAAGGACATTTTGAAGTGACCCCCAACTTTTGGGCAGCAGGGACAGCAGGTAGCCTAGTGGTCAGAGCGGTGGGCCCGTAACTGCTAGATCGAATCCCCGAGCTGACAAGGTAAAAAATCTGTCGTTCTGCCCCTGAACAAGGCAGTTAACCCACTGTTCCCCTGTAGGCTGTCATTGTAAATAAGAATTTGTCTAGTTAAATAAAGGTTCAATTAAAAATATATATATATATATTTCACAGCTGTTTAGATGAACAATTAGAATTTTTGCAACCAGGAAGTAGTTGAGTGATTCCTCCATAGTGCATCTTTAAGTACCTTACTGTGATTGCTCCTTTCCTATTTTAAATTGTAAACAATTTCTCAAGCAAGAATTTTGATAGGAGTGGTCTGAGTGGGAGGGGACAACTAGCTGTTATTGGCAGAGATGTTTGGAACTGTCTTATTGGTCTATTAACTAATTTACCACCTGGTGGTGTCACTGGGCAGGCCTTAACTCCATCCCACCAAAACTGAAATTTCACATTGTCTTTTCGAACAGCTATTACACTAAAAGGGCATTTTAATTTTTTACAGGATTATTCTAAACTTATCGTGTGGAAATGTATATAAAACACAAGAAAATTTGTTTTTGACTGCACTGGGCCTTAAATTACACTGGCTCTTTTTTTGTAGGTAGCGTTCATCTATGGCATCACTTATAACAGTGGTGAAAGTGGACTTGTTTAGTGTTTTTTAAATTTATTTTTACCACAGTTCAGTCGCGAGGTCCCTGTCTGTTCACGCCTCTGACGCCTTGGCCCTCTCTGGCCTCACTGCTCTCTTTCGGTGTTCTTGCCCAAAACACCATGACCCATACCAGCCGCACCTCAGAAGTTTGCTATCAATAGACATAGTTGGCATTCCTGACATCATGCTAATTGAGATGACAGTCATTCCTTTGACAGCTCTTTGGACTCTCCCTCCACTTCGCTGGTTTAACCCAGCCTCTCAGCTGAGCTAAACTGGAGCGCAGATCTATGGAGCGGAATCTGGAAGATTCCCTCGCAGGCCACTGCCACAGTCCCAGCCTCTCATTAAGCACTCATCCTCTCACTGAGCAGGGAGGGAGTGGGGAGGCTAGAGTGGGCCGACATATTTCCTGTGTCAGCTGAGCTGCCTGTGGCCTACATACTTTACCCAGCCATGCCCTGGGCTGCTGCTGAATGGATGCTACTAGGCCTGTTCTCCTCACTGTGACCGCTGCCGTGTATCTTTTACAGTCATCCTTTTTTTTTTTTATAATACATTTAAAACACCTTTTCTCCCCAATTTCGTGGTATCCAATTGTTGTTAGTAATTACTATCTTGTCTCATCGCTACAACTCCCGTACGGGCTTGGGAGGGACTAAGGTCAAAAGCCATGCACCCTCTGAAACACAACCCAACTAATCCGCACTGCTTCTTAACACAGCGCGCCTCCAGCCGCACCAATGTGTCGGAGGAAACACAGTGCACCTGGTTACCTTGGTTAGCGCGCACTGCGCCGGCCCGCCACAGGAGTCGCTGGTGTGCGATGAGACAAGGATATCCCTACCGGCCAAACCCACCCTAACCCGGACAACGCTAGGCCAATTGTGCGTCATCCCACGGACCTCCCGGTCGCGGACGGCTACGACAGAGCCTAGGCGCAAACCCAGAGTCTCTGGTGGCACAGCTAGCGCTGCGATGCAGTGCCGTTGACCACTTTTAAGGTAGCTGAGAGATTCTCCTAGGACTGCCTTCTCGGCCCAACTAAATCCTAGACCACTAACTAGAATTACAGCATGTACGTCAAGTGTGTGTTTGTGTCCGTGGTCAGATAAAGTTGTGTAATTTGGTATGTGTATTGAACATGGGAGCTGCAGGTGTTTAAGACTCGACTATTGACACAACGTATAGGCTAATTGTCAGTTGACATTAAGCAACAGTCTGTGCTGAGAGCACTACTATTGACACACAACAGTCCACATTTGTCCTTACTGTCCTTAGTGTTGACTTGCTGGTCTGTAGGCTGTGGCCCTATACTGCTGTACTGCTGTAGCTGTACCCCTCTCCTCCCAGCCTGGCTCATTCCCCAGGTCTTGCCTTGTAACAAGATCTGGCCATAGGCAGGTCACTGAAAGGGTTAACCGCGTGGTAGAGCCCCCTCAGTGAAACCCAACCCGGCCTCTCACAAAGACAGGAAGCTACATAAATAAATCAACAAATAAACAGCGCTTCCCTCTGCTGGAAGTTTCTACGGTGCGTGCAAAGTCCAAAATATGCCCCCGGTATTTACTCTCTCTTTAGGCAGTGCTGTGGCAAGACACTTCTAAAGAAAGGCCAGTAACAGCACAGGACTGCAGCACGAATACTTCTATGTCACTACTTCTCTTTAGGCAGTGCTTCCTCTAGTTGAGTCAACCTGACCTGGGGACAACTCTCCTGCCCACCATTGCTGTGCAGAACAGACTGTGTCCCACTCCTAATTCTCTCCTTCCTCCCAAAGTGTGCACTTGTTCACTTCCCTTCTCGGATTTGAAAGAAAAGGCCTGTTTATAACAAATTATGGGTAACTCCCACCAGCTCATGCCTCAACCAATCCAACGCTTTTATGCTTTGTGGGGTGTAGTGAACTAGTCCGCACCTCAGGAGGCAGGAGAGATTTATTGGGACACAATCTGAGACTCTTCCCCACTAGAGGTGTAGCCTACAGCCATTACATAACATGAGGTGTAGGTCATGTGTGGGTCACTGTCATGTTGGATGGCTTTGACACTCATGTTACGTTGTACCTTCATGCATCATATTCACACCTCAACCAAATCGCTTTCCCCCTTTTCCTCCTCCTCTGTTTTACTGGGCGACCATAAGAAAGCACACTAGAGATGTCAGGATAAACTCTCATTTATCAGACCTGTTTATCAGCTTCTGTTTACAGCAGTTTGCCCTAAATGGTCATTACTACTGACAAACTGAAACAACACTTTCTCACTGGATAAGAATCTGCACTCGGACGAGTTCCTCTTAGTGATGGCTTCGTGTGCGTGTTCTTTTTAATGATCACTTGCCCAGACCTGACGGGGTAATGAGAGCAGAGCGACATCGGTACCAGGACATGCTCTTTTAAAGGCTTCTGTAATAGATGGGCTGAGCCAGGGAGGGAGCCAGTCGCAGGGAACAGCCCAGGGCTTCTGTAATATAGGGGCCTTGATCAGGGAGGGAGCCAGTCATAGGGAACAGCCCAGGGATATACTACTCCACCATTTAGTTAATCTCTACCAGAAAGTCTGTGTTGAAAATGGTTGAGGATGAGTACTCACTACTTATGGTAGCTAGCTAGACTCTGGCCATGCATGAGTTTGGACTGGAGAACGGCTTTATGTAGGTAGAGTCATAGATGGTAAAGGCCTACAGCAATAAACACATGACGACCACCAACGAATCCAATTCCCTCAAGGTTGCTTTGTGTCTTGCTGTATGACATTTTGGGAATTGAGCAGTGAGTCCATGATAAAATCATGGACGACAGTGGTGGAGTGGTGCGTCACTGTCTATGGTAGAGCTGACCTTGAGAGAGTGCTGACATTGTTCAAACAGCTGTTTATGCATTCGGCTGGAGAGTGGTTCTGTCTGGGGAAACCGAACCCTGGCAGCGCTTTTGCATTTTAGTGCAACCACACCTCACCCCTCCGGATGTGCTGATGCTCTGCACGGTTCCCTCGCTACACTACATGAGCAAAAGTATGTGGACACTTGCTCTCATTTGAAAATCCTGGGCGGGGCAGCAGGTAGCCTAGTGGTTAGAGCGTTGGCCTCGTAACCGAAAGGTTGCAAGATCGAATCCCCGAGCTGACAAGGTACAAATCTGTTGTTCTGCCCTTGAACAAGGCAGTTAACCCACTGTTCCTAGACCAGTTAACCCACTGTTCCTAGACCAGTTAACCCACTGTTCCTAGACCAGTTAACCCACTGTTCCTAGGCCGTCATTGAAAATAAGAATTTGTTCTGACTTGCCTAGTTAAATAAAGGTCAAATAAAAAATTATAATATGGAGATGGTCCTCCCCTTTGCTGCTAGAACAGTCGGCGGTTTCAATTCATTCCAAAGGTGTTCGATGGGGTTGAGGTCAGGTCTCTGTGCAGGTCAGTCATGTTCTTCCACACTGCTCTCGACAAACCATTTCTGTATTGACCTTGTTTTGTGCACGAGGGCGTTGTCATGCTGAAACAGGTGAGAGCCTTCCCAAAACTTTTGCCACAAATTTGGAAGCACAGAGTCATATACAATGTCCTTGTATGCTGTAGCGTTAAGATTTCCCTTCACTGGAACTAAGGGGCCTAGCCTGAACCATGAAAAATAGCACCAGACCATTATTCCTCCTCCACAAAACTTTAGAGTTGGCACTATGTGTTGGAGCAGGTAGTGTTCTCCTGGCAAACCCAGATTTGTCCGTCGGCCTGCCAGATGGTGAAGCGTGATTCATCACTCCAGAGAACTCGTTTCCACTCCAGAGTCCAATGGTGGCGAGCTTTACACCACTCCAGCCGACTATTGGCAATGCACATGGGAATATTAGGCTTGTGTGCGGCTACTCTACCATGGAAACCCATTTCATGAAGCTCCCCGACGAACAGTTATTGTGCTGGCCTTGCTTCCAGAGGCGGTTTGGAACTTTGTAGTGAGTGTTGCAAACGAAGACAGACTATTTTTTACGTGCTACGAGCTTCGGCACTCTGTGGTCCCATTCTGGGGGGTGATCCTAGATCGGCACTCCAACATTGCTTTATGCGTATGGGCCCATACATGTATGGCTTGGGGTAGTCAGTCGCCAAACTCCCTTGAACTTGATGGAAGTGGTGTCGGATAACCAAGCTTCCTCCTGCTCAAAGTGTGTGTTTGTGTGCGCTTGTCAGGAAAATACCATTTTAAGTCCTAGCAGTCAACTAGTGAAATAGGCTGGCGTGTGGTGCTGGTGGGCAGGCACAATGAGCTACCTGTTGCTGTGTGTTTTGAACAGTGTGGTTATCATGCGACTACTGCGTGAGACAAAGGGCATCTCACAGAACTCTAGTGCCTTGGCCACCAGGCCGACCTAACTAATTGAGCTGTAGCCTAAGAATAGGTGGCTTTGTGTCGGCCAAGGCGTTGCTGACTGACTCCCAGACCTGGCTGCTACCTTCCACCCCCTTCCTGTATTCACTCAGAGGTGGACAATCCACACCTCTGCTGTCGCCTCTGACGAAGTCCTCACAGGAGCTGATACAGCAGCAGTCATCATAATGACGACGATAATAACTTCATAATCAGTAGCATGTGAGCTTCCTCTGTTCACTGGTTTCCTCACCTTTGTGACAGTTGAGAACACACAGTATCACCCCCTCCCCGGTCCATGTCCCTGACTGGGCCCGTCAGCCGTTGTCCCTTAGGCCATATTGATTTCTCCCACATAAACACACGGCAGGGCATAGCTGCTAGCAGACGTTCCACTGATTTACCAGCTTCTCTTCCAGAGCTAAGCTGGCCCTGCTGCTGCATGTTGGTGCCCGCCTTGTTTTCTGACTGGGAGTCAGTGTGTTACTGACTGTGAGCGATGAGAGAGTGCGCTCATCAGTGAGGGATTGGGTAGGCTGTCATTTTATTACAGCAGGCAATGCTGTCATGGGGAAGGCACGGCGGTTGTGCAATAACATTGTGTGCGAGCCGACCTCATTCTTTCTAGGTGCAGCCAGCCAGCCACACCTTTACCTGTTTAGTGTGTCACAAAAGCAGATGTTTGACTAGGGTGCTGCGTGCGGCGTCAGGGAAAGTGTCAGAAGGAAGAAATGTGTGTGTAGGTAGGCTATGTGGGTTGTCGGTTCTTGCGTCTCCCTTACATTCCTGCTCGGGGAGTGCCGCTGGTGGTGGGTCGGTCGGTTGGCAGGCAGAGACTGGAGTTGTTTGTCTCCTTGTTGGATAGCCCAGGTTTTAGACATCTATCTACATGACCCTTAACCCCTGTGAGGTTCAGCCCTGACGCAAAGACCAAATGTGACCTTTGCTGTGGTCAAACTGAGCAGAACACAGCAGAACTCTGAGTTATTTTGATCCTCGTTAGTCAAACATGGACATGCCAGCTGGTGGGAATACCATACCACCCCTGAAAGTAGCTTTTGGAGAGAAAAAACATGGTTTTTATCTCCAAGAATATTGACACTGTTTCCTCCTGGCTGTTGCTTTGTGTCTGTCCAGGTCGTTGTTTGTAGACAGAGAGCAGAGAAATCTGTAATCCACTTGACCTGTGTTTTACTAGGATCTGTCTTGAGTGGCAATGATCCTGCTCTGTTCTTCAACACCACAAAAATAGTGTCATCTAGTTGTTAGTACACTCAACCAACACATACCTGGCCATAGAAGGGCAAACTATTTGACTAGTTGAGTCAACGTTTGAGCGACGCTGAGTTGTAAAATCCCATTGTTAAAGCTGACAGGTCTGCCATGCCCAATCCCTTCCTGATTTAGAGATGCACACCTGTGTTCCTGTGTGACATCATGTTTGGGATATGGTGCCAGAACCTTAGTGCCTCATAGGGTTAGTAGTAGCCTACTGTTGTTGCTGAACTCTGTTATCACAAGGAAGTAGAATACAATAGATTTTTTTTTTTTCAACTGGTGGTTTTGTATCATGTAGGCTATTGGTGTCTAGCTAGAGTCATTTGAATGTGACCTGGTTATCTCTATGGTCAAGTTAGTTTTTGTTGTGTTGGTAATTATCAATTAACTGTGATTTTTAGCCATTTTGTTTTTGTATTTTAATGGTACCATGCCACATCCCTGCTCAGTTGGAGGCCGATGGCTAGCTGCAACGTGGGGGAGCATTGTTGGCAGGGGATGTTTGTGTCAGCCCTCCTCCCCTGTCCCTGTGGGTCTCGCTCAGGCAGGGGAGTGGGGGGCTGGGAGGCAGGGAGCGGGCTGACGGGACTCATTATATACATGCTGCTCAATGGGCCCTTTGTCTGGCAGCCCTTCGGAATGGGGGGAGAGCCAGGGCCAGCACCCTGTCATAATGTTGTCATACCGCAACACACCGTAACACCTTGACTGGCCATGCCTATCCTGCTGGGAGGGAGGGTCGACTGATCCCAACTTTGAGTTGGGGAAACCAGGCATTTGGGGAGAAGGTGAAAGGGTGGGGCGGGCAGAAAGGAGTGTTCAAACGGTAGCTCAGATGGGTTGAAATGGTGCCATGTTGGGTCTCGTTGACACTGGACAAGAGGAGCAAGGGTTAGTGTCCCCTATCGCTACTGTTTGACCCACTCAGGAATCGGTGTGTTTTAATGGTGTTTGTGTGTATTACAGAAGCGACGTTCCAGTCTACTACACACACACGGAGCCAAGAACCACAAGTGGTCCTCTTATGATGCCATTTCTGACTGATAAAGAATAGCCCAGTCTGAAAGGAACATCGTTTAGCTCACATTTCAGTTGCCTTCTCTGTGGGATTTCTTTCTTCCTTAAAAAAAAAAGAGAGAAGCAATTTGGGGAGAACATTTTTAACCCTCCACTAATGAATAGTGTGTGCCACAAGTTTTCAAAATAACTACATTCAAAACACGTGTTTTCCAATGACTGTCACTAGAAAGTGCCTCGTGACTTAATGTAGGGGGCTTTGTGATAAAACACAAGTATTTTTTTATTGTGGGTGCTGGTCTAGTTTTTAGTCATGTGTACAGTTAGCCTGATTCCCGGATCTGTTTGTGCTATCAAGTCAACTCCTTGTCATGCGAGCCCTTTAATGTTTGGCATGACAATGAGTTAACATGGTGGTACAAACAGAGGTGTGACCAGGATAACGTACACTGCAGTATATCAACCTTACAGCTCACTCACCTATCCCCTAAAGTACTCGGTTAAATAGTTACTGTTAGTTGAAGAGATTCATATAGAGGCTCGGAGTAGGAGTGCTGAAATAGGATCAGTTTTGTCTTTTTAAAATCCCAATGAATATGATTATATGGACTTCTACTCAGAATTATCTCAACCAATCATGGTGCAGTTCCTGCCACGTGTAGCCTACTGTCTGAGGAACTCCTTCAGAGCTCCTATTTTTCCCTGTGTCTGTCTTTAATTCTATTACTAGGTAAGTTGACTGAGAATGCATTGACCTGGGTAATAGTTATAGGGGAGAGGAGCGTGGATGAATGAGCCAATTTTTGTTCGACCAGAAGAAAGAGTGCCTCCTAGCCCTCCAACACCACTCTGTGCCCTCTCTGACCTCACTTCCGGTCTCTCTCCAGACGTTCACAGCCTGGTGCAACTCCCACCTGAGGAAAGCAGGCACGCAGATCGAGAACATCGAGGAGGACTTCAGGGATGGCCTCAAACTCATGCTCTTGCTGGAGGTTATCTCAGGTGAGCCAGCCCGTCGTCTTGATCATCATTACACATACCAAGCTCGACTACCACAGCTAAGCGCTAATCTACTTTACTGCACTCAGCACCAATATACTGTTGCTTGGGCTTTGGTCAAAAGTAGTGCACTATGTAATGGTTAGTGTACCATTTGGGTAGACCGAGTGCAGTGCCAGAAACAGACTCTCTAAAGTACTAGTGTCTCCTGTTCTTTTGATACCTTTTCATCTAAGTAGTCTGGTCGTAAGCCATGGCTTCGGCCCTGTAGATGTTGTCTGTTTTGACTAGCAGCCCTGTGGAGAGTGATACTGTGACTTTAATAGGAGCTGTGCCTGTCTGTTTTGCTGAGCCAGTGGAAAGGGCTGTTTTTGTCATGGGACTCTGGGCTCACTGCATTTTGTTTGCCTGTTTGTGTGTGTTCATCCACAGGGGAACGGTTACCTAAGCCCGAGAGAGGCAAGATGAGGGTCCACAAGATCAACAACGTTAACAAAGCGCTGGACTACATCGCCAGCAAGGGGGTCAAGCTGGTGTCCATTGGCGCAGAGGGTCAGTTTAGCTACCACACAAGCACTGCGCGCACGCACACACACACACACACACACACACAGAGAGCAGAGAGCAACTCCAAAGCTCACAGCATCTTGCCAAATACATCTCCCACTTGGGAGCAAAGGCATTTGGCTGGAGAGGGAGGGAGCTCTGGGGGAGGGGCCCTTCACAAGGCCAGTAAATCAGGAGGAGAAACGGCTGTGCACGCCCGACTCTGACGGTGCGACAGTGACCTTTCTGCTCCAGCTATCATGACAAACGGCCCTGCCAGCCTCCACTCCTCATTCCTACTGCATGATACACACAGCCCATTTGACATCGCTCCAGTTCAGCCCTCTGTCCCCCACCACCCAGACCAGCAGCCTACCACCCTACACCACCAAAGAACAAATGGTGAGACCGAGGCAGGCAGAGAGGGGGATATAAACTAAGTGACTGATTCAATGTTGAAGTGTTGGATGTTCACAGGGGGACAGGCAAAACCATTGTCTCTTATCTGTTCAAAGCCACCAACTTGGGACATTGCTTGAATGCATTATGCATGCCTCACCCAGCCAGATTTGTATTTGCACTGTAAATTACATATATTTGAAGTTCACAGACATATGCAGAACTATTCCCAGATCTGTTTGTGCTATTATGAGAAGTTGTTGACATGACAGAACAAACAGATCTGGGTTCAGGCTAATTCATAACTGAGTTGATATTTTATTGTATTTATGAGTGATATCCACTTTTTCTCTTAGAAATTGTGGATGGCAACGCCAAGATGACCCTGGGCATGATCTGGACGATCATCCTCCGCTTCGCCATCCAGGACATCTCTGTGGAAGGTCAGTCTCTCTCCTTTCAAATCTCTCTTCTCCTTCACCCCCCCCCCCCCCCCTTCCCCACTAGGCAGCTAAGGAGGTTGGTTTAGAAAACAAAACTTTGCTTTATGTTCTTCCTCAACATTTTTTGAGGAAGAACCTGGGGGATGTCACTGTCCTTAAATCATATTCATTGATCCATTGCTGCTCTATGTTCTTATGCCACTAACCGAGCAGGCATTTTCCTTTTCTTACACACACACACACACACACACACACACACACACACACACACACACACACACACACACACACTCCTACTCTTACTCAAAACAGCTGTGCTGAGGAGATTCCACAGGTTAATGCAACTGGGTCTCTCAGATACAATACACACTCACACACACTCAAAACAACTCACCTGCTCTGTTCTGCTGAGACCACAGGAGGTTGAGTGCGCCTTGCCAAGTGAATACAAGTCTGGCCTACATGCCTGCTCTGCTCTCACTGGCACTTGACTAAGACAGACAATGGCAGGAGAGATCGTTCACCCTGGCTTCCCCAGCTCCGCTGTACTCATCTGTGACCGGGAGAGAAGTTAAACACGTTAGCCATCTATAATGTACACTCCAACTCAGTGGAAACTAGGTCTAGGCTGCATCTGACTCTGAAATGGCACCCTATTCCTATAGGGCTCCTGGTAGTGCGCTATATAGGGAAGAGGGCTCTGGTCAAAAGTAGTGCGCTATATAGGAAATAGAGTGCCATTTGGACATACCATAGACCCCTCAAATTCACATTTGGACTTCGAAGCCAGTTCCACTGTCTTTTTTCATTGTTCCCCTCTAATCAGGACCTGATTTAGACCTGGGACACCAGGTGGGTGCAATGAATTATCAGAGAGAACAGATCCAGCAGTACTCTGGACCTCCCGGTTAGGACTTGAATATCCCTGCCATAGACTTATCGAACTCCTTCTCCCCTTTCCAGAGACCTCTGCCAAGGAGGGCCTGCTCCTGTGGTGCCAGAGGAAGACTGCGCCCTACAAAAACGTCAACGTGCAGAACTTCCACATCAGGTAGCCTACGTGTACACACACACATACACAGCCTCGACAGCAGCTAGACGTCATGCCTGACAACAGACCCTGAGACCGGAACAGGCTATAGTATTTCTCCAGACATTTTTTGACCTCTGAAAAATTCCACAGTAGTGAAGCCAGTTCAAACAATGCATCACTCACACACTCCAGGAAACTCTACCAGCTCTTCTAGAAAGACTGCCCCCTGCTGGTGAAACGTAGGATAGACGTTAGAAGTATGTGCAGCATAGAACTGTCCCTTTTTTTGTATTATATTATTATTTTAAAAAATGTGCCACCAACCCCCTTTTTCGGGGGAGGTGAAAGTTGAGTCATGCATCCTCCGAAACATGACCCGCCAAACCACGCTCCTTAACACCCGCCTGCTTAACCCGGAAGCCAGCCACACCAATGTGTCGGAGGAAACACCGTCAAACTGTCGACCGAAGTCAGCCTGCAGGTGTCCGAACCTGAGTCTGTAGTGATGCGATGCAGTGCCGTCGACTCTCTCTGCTCTCTCTGATCTCTCTCTCTCTTCTCTCTCGCTCTCATATTGACAGCTGGAAGGATGGCCTTGCCTTCAACGCTCTGATCCACAGACACAGGCCAGAGCTCATTGACTACGACAAGCTAAGGAAGGTGAGTGGATCAGCACACACCTCGCTTTGATTGCATGACATGTCCGTGGCTTGTTTTCTCACCCTCTGATTGGTTGCTCAGGATGACCCCTTGACCAACCTGAACAATGCCTTTGAGGTGGCTGAGAAGTACCTGGACATCCCCAAGATGATGGATGCTGAAGGTATGCACAGGGCACAGTTGCTACAATCACACACAGCAGGAGTGTTTCTGCATATTCATACTGTATTCATTCATCTGACTACTCTTGCATCCCAAGACTCCATGACTCCAGTGTGCAGGTGGATGTGTTGTGACATCACGGCGGCTGCTGTGGTCACCCTTACACACAGACCGTTAGCCTCAGCCCCCCTCCTCCCTCTCCCTCCCTTCATCCTTCTCACTGTTTTTTCTGATGGATTGTCCCTCCCCTATTTCCCTTGTCTGTGTGATCACAATTCTATCCTCCAGTTTGTATAACTGTCCCTGTGTCTCCCTGTGTGTCTCCCTGTGTGTATAACTGTCCCTGTGTCTCCCTGTGTGTATAACTGTCCCTGTGTCTCCCTGTGTGTATAACTGTCCCTGTGTCTCCCTGTGTGTATAACTGTCTCTGCCTGTGTGTCTCCCTGTGTGTATAACTGTCCCTGCCTGTGTGTCTCCCTGTGTGTATAACTGTCTCTGCCTGTGTGTCTCCCTGTGTGTATAACTGTCTCTGCCTGTGTGTCTCCCGGTGTGTATAACTGTCTCTGCCTGTGTGTATAACTGTCTCTGCCTGTGTGTCTCCCTGTGTGTATAACTGTCTCTGCCTGTGTGTATAACTGTCTCTGCCTGTGTGTATAACTGTCTCTGCCTGTGTGTATAACTGTCTCTGCCTGTGTGTATAACTGTCTCTGCCTGTGTGTCTCCCGGTGTGTATAACTGTCTCTGCCTGTGTGTATAACTGTCCCTGTGTGTATAACTGTCTCTGCCTGTGTGTATAACTGTCTCTGCCTGTGTGTATAACTGTCTCTGCCTGTGTGTCTCCCTGTGTGTATAACTGTCTCTGCCTGTGTGTCTCCCTGTGTGTATAACTGTCCCTGTGTCTCCCTGTGTGTATAACTGTCCCTGTCTCTGCCTGTGTGTATAACTGTCTCTGCCTGTGTGTATAACTGTCTCTGTGTCTCCCTGTGTGTATAACTGTCTCTGCCTGTGTGTCTGCCTGTGTGTATAACTGTCCCTGACTGTGTGTCTCCCTGTGTGTATAACTGTCCCTGCCTGTGTGTCTCCCTGTGTGTATAACTGTCTCTGCCTGTGTGTCTCCCTGTGTGTATAACTGTCTCTGCCTGTGTGTCTCCCTGTGTGTATAACTGTCTCTGTGTCTCCCTGTGTGTATAACTGTCTCTGCCTGTGTGTCTCCCTGTGTGTATAACTGTCTCTGCCTGTGTGTCTCCCGGTGTGTATAACTGTCTCTGCCTGTGTGTATAACTGTCTCTGCCTGTGTGTCTCCCTGTGTGTATAACTGTCTCTGCCTGTGTGTATAACTGTCTCTGCCTGTGTGTATAACTGTCTCTGCCTGTGTGTATAACTGTCTCTGCCTGTGTGTATAACTGTCTCTGCCTGTGTGTCTCCCGGTGTGTATAACTGTCTCTGCCTGTGTGTATAACTGTCCCTGTGTGTATAACTGTCCCTGTGTGTATAACTGTCTCTGCCTGTGTGTATAACTGTCTCTGCCTGTGTGTCTCCCTGTGTGTATAACTGTCCCTGTGTCTCCCTGTGTGTATAACTGTCTCTGCCTGTGTGTCTCCCTGTGTGTATAACTGTCTCTGTGTCTCCCTGTGTGTATAACTGTCTCTGCCTGTGTGTCTCCCTGTGTGTATAACTGTCTCTGCCTGTGTGTCTCCCTGTGTGTATAACTGTCTCTGCCTGTGTGTCTCCCTGTGTGTATAACTGTCTCTGCCTGTGTGTCTCCCTGTGTGTATAACTGTCCCTGTGTCTCCCTGTGTGTATAACTGTCCCTGTGTCTCCCTGTGTGTATAACTGTCTCTGCCTGTGTGTATAACTGTCTCTGCCTGTGTGTATAACTGTCTCTGCCTGTGTGTATAACTGTCTCTGCCTGTGTGTCTCCCGGTGTGTATAACTGTCTCTGCCTGTGTGTATAACTGTCTCTGCCTGTGTGTATAACTGTCTCTGCCTGTGTGTATAACTGTCTCTGCCTGTGTGTATAACTGTCTCTGCCTGTGTGTCTCCCGGTGTGTATAACTGTCTCTGCCTGTGTGTATAACTGTCTCTGCCTGTGTGTATAACTGTCTCTGCCTGTGTGTCTCCCTGTGTGTATAACTGTCTCTGCCTGTGTGTCTCCCTGTGTGTATAACTGTCCCTGTGTCTCCCTGTGTGTATAACTGTCCCTGTGTCTCCCTGTGTGTATAACTGTCTCTGCCTGTGTGTCTCCCTGTGTGTATAACTGTCCCTGTGTCTCCCTGTGTGTATAACTGTCCCTGTGTCTCCCTGTGTGTATAACTGTCCCTGCCTGTGTGTCTCCCTGTGTGTATAACTGTCCCTGACTGTGTGTCTCCCTGTGTGTATAACTGTCCCTGCCTGTGTGTCTCCCTGTGTGTATAACTGTCTCTGCCTGTGTGTCTCCCTGTGTGTATAACTGTCTCTGCCTGTGTGTCTCCCTGTGTGTATAACTGTCTCTGTGTCTCCCTGTGTGTATAACTGTCTCTGCCTGTGTGTCTGCCTGTGTGTATAACTGTCCCTGACTGTGTGTCTCCCTGTGTGTATAACTGTCCCTGCCTGTGTGTCTCCCTGTGTGTATAACTGTCTCTGCCTGTGTGTCTCCCTGTGTGTATAACTGTCTCTGCCTGTGTGTCTCCCTGTGTGTATAACTGTCTCTGTGTCTCCCTGTGTGTATAACTGTCTCTGCCTGTGTGTCTCCCTGTGTGTATAACTGTCCCTGTGTCTCCCTGTGTGTATAACTGTCTCTGCCTGTGTGTCTCCCTGTGTGTATAACTGTCTCTGTGTCTCCCTGTGTGTATAACTGTCTCTGCCTGTGTGTCTCCCTGTGTGTATAACTGTCTCTGTGTCTCCCTGTGTGTATAACTGTCCCTGTGTCTCCCTGTGTGTATAACTGTCCCTGTGTCTCCCTGTGTGTATAACTGTCCCTGTGTCTCCCTGTGTGTATAACTGTCCCTGTGTGTATAACTGTCTCTGCCTGTGTGTATAACTGTCTCTGCCTGTGTGTATAACTGTCTCTGCCTGTGTGTCTCCCTGTGTGTATAACTGTCCCTGCCTGTGTGTCTCCCTCTGTGTATAACTGTGGTTTCCCTACAGACATTGTGAACACTGCCCGTCCAGATGAGAAAGCCATAATGACCTATGTGTCCAGTTTCTACCATGCCTTCTCTGGAGCCCAGAAGGTACCCCTTACCCCCCCTGGTCCTGTCCTCCACATCTACCCCACCCTCTTCTCTCCTTTCCAGCATGGCTTTCTCCTGCAGCATTGGTGACGGCCTCACCGGGAGCTGGTTCTGGACACTCTTCCTCACACTACACACACTAAGTCTTAGTCTCTTAATGTCTTGCTGGTAATAACAGGGCCCTCTTGCTCTTGTGTAGTGGCCTGTCTATGTATAGGGATTCACTTGGAGTGGATCAGGCCCCGGGGGCCCTTCGTAGTTAAATGGATCATATACAATCAGGCCTGGGTCAGTTTGTGTCTGAGCAGAGGGTAGGCTAGATCAGGCCTGGGTCAGTTTGTGTCTGAGCAGAGGGTAGGCTAGATCAGGCCTGGGTCAGTTTGTGTCTGAGCAGAGGGTAGGCTAGATCAGGCCTGGGTCAGTTTGTGTCTGAGCAGAGGGTAGGCTAGTCAGAGGGACTCTTGAGAACTCTTCCTAGATGTTTTGTGTGTTTTTGATTTCACCCTCCACCACAATGCCTCTGGCTCTCTCTCTCTCTGTCTGCTGGATTCATCCTCTTATTCCTCTCCTCTCACTTTCCTCTCCTCCTTACCGTTCTCGTCCTTTTCTCTCTATCCTCCTTTCACTCTTCTCTTTTCCCCGCTCTTCCTCTCCCTGTGGACTGAGAACAGGAAGCCTGCTGACGGGCCTGTTTTTTAATGTCGCTGTAATTAGATTTTTATTCATTAAGAAGTTGTTTATGTGCTCCAGTCTCAGGAGAGGTGTGTGCGCATGCAGAACTGTTTGCCACAGTCCCACTGTTGCCTTGACTACAGAACACCACAGTAAGCTGCTAGTGGGCCCGTGCTGGTTAACATACAGTCCTTTGGGCAATCATTTGTTCATTTTGGAAAACAATCATTAATCCAGAAACAGCATGAACATTGGTTACACTGTGTACCCTTCTCTTCAGTTTTAGGACCAGGAGGACCTTTTCTGTTATTACCAGCTTGACAGTTTAAATATTATAATCCAAATGGTGTGTGTACCATCCTCCGCATTGTGGCCCCGGCAGACCCCTCCTGTCTCCCGAGGTGGTCTCTCTCTCTTCATCTCTGTTACGCTTTTTCTCTCTTTCATTGTAACCCCACAGTGACACAGTGACAACCCCCCCCCCTCCCCCCCACACACACACAGTGCATCATTGGAGGCCCCAGAGTAGGGGGCAGCAGCAATGGAGTCCGGCGTCTACTCCATTCACTACACCCCACCCCTCATCTCACCACACCAACTCACTGTGTGGCGGGACCCTCTGGCTTTGGGTAGCTTGGCTTCACCACTTCTCTCTCTCTCTCCCTCCGCTCACTGCCTGGCCATGGTTGTGTAGACATCGTGGGCACGCTGAGGCCTGACGAGAAGGCCATCATGACCTATGTCTCCTGCTTCTATCACGCCTTCTCTGGCGCCCAGAAGGTGAGCACCGCCACTACGCAACCTTTAACCCCTGACCTGTGTGACACCAGCCAGGGTCACTGGCAATGTCACACTGGCCAAGGATGCTCACTGACGCTTTGGGCTCACACTACACTTCTACGAAACAACAAAAAACGCTCCTCCTTCCTCTGTAAACTTCCCTGTTTCAACTCTTCCCCTGTAGATTGATCATTAGCAGTGTTTCTCATAGCTACAGTTGAGGCGTTACTCTAACAAACCAGTAAAGTGACTGAAATGAGCTTCAACTGATCTGTGGGAAGCGCTGTTAACGACGGTTCAATGTGCATAGTGTTTTTCTGTGGAGATTTTACTCCGTAGTGTGTTAGACGTTCCAAGGCATAATACAGTTTCTTACTGTTTCTTTATTTCAGTGGTTTAACTTTTAAGTCCCTAAACACGCCAGCTGATGTGGACAAACGCGGTACAGGACCAGACTGAATGCTCCCATTGTATAGGAGAAGCATGTAGCTTTTTGAGGCACAGAGTGTGAAGTTGGCACACACAGTACATGGAACTAACCATTGATAGCTGTAGCATGCTGCGTTAGCACATACCCTTACTACTTTACAGCCATCCAATGGATTTACTTATGTGCACGGTGTTTAAATAAAGTGTAAGTCACGGCTAGTGTGTGGTTTTGGTGTGTTCACTCAGTTTACGGAGTTGTTCATGGCTAAAGTGAGATCTTCCACTCCGTCTAGTTAAAAGTCAAACTCCAGTTGCGTAAGGCCAGCACACGGTACATAGTACCTTCAGTTTGAGCTTGCACTGCATTTGTCTTTGACTGGTAGACAGCTGATCTGAATTGTACATTTGACCCCACTCTGGTAAAAGCCACACACATTTGTGCACATGCTCCTTGACGTTGGCGACCTAATCCATAACAAGCAACCTGTGTATTTGCACTGCTGACGATTCTCATCTGTGATAGGCTGAGACTGCAGCCAATAGGATCTGCAAGGTGCTGGCTGTCAACCAGGAGAATGAGCACCTGATGGAGGACTACGAGAAGCTGGCCAGTGACGTGAGTAGTACACCACTCTGTCTGTACCTCCCTCCTCACCACACGTCTACTGTCTGTCTGTACCTCCCTCCCTCCTCACCACATATGTTTATTCATATCTCCCATTAAAAACATCTGCCCTCCTTTCTCTCACACTTATCTCTGTTATTAGTATCACTCCATCCCCCTCTACTCTGCCCTAGCTGTTGGAGTGGATCCGCCGGACCATCCCGTGGCTGGAGAACCGGGCTCCAGAGAAGACCATGGCCGAGATGCAGCAGAAGCTGGAGGACTTCCGGGGCTACCGCCGCGTCCACAAGCCCCCCAAGGTGCAGGAGAAGTGTCAGCTGGAGATCAACTTCAACACCCTGCAGACCAAGCTGAGGCTGAGCAACAGGCCCGCCTTCATGCCCTCCGAGGGACGCATGGTGTCGGTGAGTGGGACAGGCGCATGGAGACGGTTTAAACATGTAGTTGTACCAATGACGCCATCCATATCTATTGGACAATTCACATGTCCATCCTGAAACTCTTCTGTGTTGTTTCACTATCATTATTCTTTACATCATTATAATAGTTAACGTTATTGTCCCACAATGGGAAATTGGCTTGAGACAGTTTAAAAAGACATGACAACATGACTTCTAACACCAAATACATCTATAAACAAATTGCACTAGAGAGAGTAATGCTGTTATACAGTGTAGTGTTCTTTCTAGTGTATGGTGGATCAGTGTCCTCTCTCTCTGGCTGCAGGATATCAACGGGTCGTGGCACAACCTGGAGGGGGCGGAGAAGGGCTACGAGGAGTGGATGCTCAACGAGATCCGTCGCCTGGAGAGACTGGACCACCTGGCTGAGAAGTTCCGTCAGAAAGCCACCATCCACGAGTCCTGGACCGATGGTATTGAAACACTAGTTACTGTACAGACAACACCGCACCTTTCCCTCACTCTACCTTAGGGTCGCAAAATTCCAGTTGCTTTCCCAGATTTTCCAGAACCCGTTTCTGGAGGATTCTGGATTTCCTGCTTGTTCCCTGCTGATTCTGCGTTTCCTGCTTGTTCCCTGCTGATTCTGGGGAATCTTCCAACTGGGATTTCTGGAGAACTTTAGAATTTGCGGAAAGTTACAGGAATTTTGCAACCGTACTGTACCTAGACACTTGTTGATTCCCCTGCTTTAACTATATTGATAATATATTGAAGAAGTAAGGGTTTTGAGTGAGTTGGTTTGGATATCTGTCTTTAACCCCCCTTCCTTCCCCAGGTAAGGAGGCCATGCTAACCCAGAAGGACTATGAGACAGCCAGCCTGTCGGAGGTCAAGGCTCTGCTGAGGAAACACGAGGCGTTTGAGTCTGACCTGGCCGCCCACCAAGACCGCGTGGAGCAGATCGCTGCCATCGCACAGGAACTCAAGTAAGAGACCTGGAGGGATTTGAGGAGTCTATGGAGGGAAGGAGTAAATCGGGGGGTGAATGGCGAAATAATCCAGGAGAATACAAGGATGGAGATTGTGGTCAGGTTGATTAGGACTCGTGTAAAGATAATAATTCCACGTATGTGTTCCCTGTGCCTCAGTGAGCTGGACTACTACGACTCCCCTAGTGTGAACGCCCGCTGTCAGAAGATCTGTGAGCAGTGGGACGCCCTGGGTTCTCTCACCCAGAGCCGCAGGGAGTCTCTGGAGGTACGCCCCCGACCAGCCACCTTTCACACACTCCCATCTACTCATACATGACACGCTTCTAAGGTCATGACAAGGACATGTTTACACTTCAGAAATGTGTAGACACACACAGACTTTCTACCAGGGTTCCCTTACCCCACTTCTGTCTCTCATGTTCAATCCCTGTCAGATTGTAGTGTTCCCAGCAGGTACCTGACCCCAGTCTCTCCCCCCACAGAGGACAGAGAAGCAGCTGGAGTCCATTGACGAGCTGTACCTGGAGTACGCCAAGAGGGCGGCACCCTTCAACAACTGGATGGAGGGGGCCATGGAGGACCTGCAGGACATGTTCATCGTTCACAACATCGAAGAGATCCAGGTAAAAGACATGGGGACACCGTCACCAACCGTTTACTGCTTTACGTCCCCAGAGGGTCTCCACTACCACAATGTATCATCATGACCTGTGCTGTTAACAGTAGGTTGTCAATGAACTTGTCATTTAGTCTCATACTGGGTAACGAACGTTTGGTATGACTGGAAATCGACCGGTATAGTAGCAATGCTACCGTACCTGTGGACTTCCAGTCATTGTACTAACGCTACTTAGCTTTGGCTTGTGAAAATACTGGTAACGTCCTTCACGCTGCACGTATGGTATTCACGGGTTCATCTGACTGATATGGGTACGTACTGTGATACCACGCAGATCTCTTTTTTTCATCTGTCCATTCCCTCTGTCCACCTCATTTCCCATCCTTCTCCTTCGTTTCTCTCTCCCTTCCCCTCCTCTCTCTTACAGGGCCTAATCACAGCCCATGAGCAGTTCAAGTCTACCCTCCCAGAGGCCAACAAGGAGCGGGAGGCCATCCAGGCCATTCAGGCCGAGGTGCAGAAGATTGCCCAGTACAACGGCATCAAGCTGAGCGGGGGCAACCCCTACACCACCATCACACCCAAGAGTATTGACGACAAGTGGCACAAGGTGTGTGTGTGTGTTCAATGTGTACCTGTGGCTGTATGTTCATATACTCTGCAACGTGTGCTTTTGCCAGTTTAATTGAATCCAAATCATTCATATTTATTTATTTTTACCTAAAACAGGCTCCTGAGTGAGCCTCAGCCTTGTGGCATTGCTGCTGCTATGAGAATGTGTGTGCTGTGCTGACTGGCGCCCCCATCTGGTGTGTGTTTGTAGGTGGAACAGCTGGTGCCCCAGCGTGACCGGGCCCTGCAGGAGGAGCTGGCCAAGCAGCAGTCTAACGACCACCTGCGCCGCAAGTTTGCCAACCAGGCCAACATCGTCGGGCCCTGGATACAGACCAAAATGGAGGTACAGCAAAGGCACAGACCCATACTACAGAAGATTGACCCAGCCCTGTTACAGTCATTAGCTCTATTGACTCTGTGCCTCCTGGGTCGTGTTCATAATGGCAGTCAACAGAAAATGTTTTGTAACTTAAAACTAAATTGAGCATCCAGGTTGACCCTTCCTGTTTTCTTCCGTTTGGTGCCTAGTGAATACACGCCGGCCCTGGCCTTTTGGTGATCTGATCCGTGAATATTTGTGTGTGTGTGTGTGTGTAGGAGATTGGGCGGATATCCATTGAGATGAATGGAACTCTGGAGGACCAGCTGGTGAACCTGAGAGAGTATGAGCAGAGCATCATAGAGTACAAGCCCAACATCGACCAGCTGGAGGGAGACCATCAGCTCATCCAGGAGGCTCTCATCTTCGATAACAAATACACCGCCTACACCATGGAGGTAGCTACACACAACACTGACTTTTCTCTGCAGCCCAAATGGCCCCCTATTCCCTTTATAGTGTGCTACTTTTGACCAGGGCTGGTAATACAAGTAGTGCACTATGTAGGGATTAGGGGCCATTTGGGATGCTATCCTGCTCTGTCTGTTGGTTATTTTTCTATCTGATATAGGTGACTATTTTTCACCTTTATTTTCTCTGATTTTCATCTGTTCGATGTAAATTTTTTAGTGACCTGTTTATTTTACCAGGTGGGTCAGTTGAGAACAAATTCTTATTTACAATGACAGCCTGGAGGTTTTTTCTTTCCTCCCTCTATTAGATCTGTTTGTCCGTTCGTCTCTGTTCTACATGTTACACTTGTTACCATCTCTCGTCCTTACTCAGTACGGTTTCTTCTGGTTAACCTTCAACATATATTCTCTCTCTCTCTCTCTCTCCATCTTTCCCTGCATCCCAGCACCTGCGGGTGGGCTGGGAGCAGCTCCTCACCACCATCGCCCGCACCATCAACGAGATCGAGAACCAGATCCTGACCCGCGACGCCAAGGGCATCAGCCAGGAACAGCTGCATGAGTACCGCACTTCCTTCAACCACTTTGACAAGGTCAGGGGTCAACATGCGGGATCATGCGAAAGGGCGCAGGAGGGCTTCTTTTTGTGTATAATAACAGTTTGTTTTTTATGTCTGCGAGAAGGCTGTGATTGCCACCAGCTTTTGCAGTTGTGTCTTAGGGGTTTACTCTTAACTCCTGTATGTGCAGATTCTTAAGTCTTATGCCTAGTACTTAAGTCACCCCTCTTATTTCAGAAGGGAAACTCCGGTGGGAGTAAGGCATGGACTAGACTTGTGAGGATGAACCTGTTTGTTGACATTCACACGTGGAACTAGTATTGTTTCACCATGGGTTTGAGAGGGCTGGCGCTGTGTAGAGTGGAGCTGAGTGCACTGGGGGGGGGGGGGGGGGGGGGGGGGGGGGTGTTTAACCCCTGAGTTCACCTCACCCATCCCACAACACCATACCTCATCACTTCACCTCAGTCTTTATGTATGCCGTGTTTGGCTCAGCATCAAGACACAGGCTGCGTCCCAAATGAGACCATATTCCCTATATAGTGCAGTGCTTTGACCAGGGCCCATATGGCTGTTACTCTGAGGTCCAGACTACTGCTGGTTTTCTGTTCTACCTGAGAATTAATCCACACACCTGGTGTCCCAGGTCTAAATCAGTCCCTGATTAGAGGGGAACAGTGTCATTTATTTTATAAAGCAGTGGAACTGCCTTCAGAGTTGAATATCAGGGTTCTAGGGAATAGAGTGTCATTTGGAATACAGCTGTCCTGTCACTAGCACTATGGTGATCTTCCAGGACTTGTCATTTACATAAAGGTGTGTGTGTGTGTGTACAGACAGATGATTAAACAGTGCTTGTATATCGCGGATGTGTTCCTAAGCACTTACAGAACATTACCTTCGCTCTCCTTTGGGAGACACTGGCACCTCATGGTCACTGGTGTGCCTGTCATTGTGTCTAGGATCACAGATGTCTTTTCCCCATAAGCTGTTGTCATTGTGTAACATCTAACATCCGTTTGTCTGTGTCTGTCTGTCCATCACCCTCATCTTGCATGCCATGACCCCATCACCTGACCACTCCCACCTGGCATCCTTCTGTGCTTGGTCCAACCTGGTGTCCATCATCGCGGTGTGTGCTGTAATTGGCTGGTGGTGACCTCACAGGACCACAGCGGGGCCCTGATGGCTGAGGAGTTCAAGGCGTGCCTGATCAGCCTGGGCTACGATGTGGAGAATAACAAAGCGGTAAGGAGCACAGACAAGCTGGGTTGGGAGCGGAGCAGAGAGATACCTGTCTAAACTGCTCTCTTCCTGGCTCTTTCCTTGCCTGTGCTGTCATTCACCCTCATTTCACCCACTGGCCTCCAGCCTCCGCCTCGGCTCCGACACTGCTGGTTTGTTTTTTTACCTTGATTTGACTCGTCTCTCTTATAACGTTGGTTTTTTCTTCTTTTCTTTTTTCACTTCCTTCACATTACTCACCTCCGCACCTCCCCTCCTGTGTTCCTCCTCTTCCCATGCTTCGATCTGCTCATGTCTTCCTCACTTAATTTTCTGTCCTCTTCAAATTCACACTCCCTCTATTGCTCTTCTTTTCCTTCCATATCTGTTCCTCTCCATCTCTCGGCCCCTGGAAACAGAAGCGCACAGGGCAGATGGACATGGACAATTACCGCGCTCTGCTCGTTGCGACTGGAAACAGCCTGGTACTGCCTGCCGCTTCTCTCTGCTCTCTCTCTCTCTCTCTCGCTCTCTCTCTCCTCTGTCTTTTTCTCCCTCCATCTTGAGTTTAGAGTAAGACCCTTACTGTTGTAGCTACTATGCCATGGTAAGTTTAATGTGTAGTAACTGTCTCTTGTAACACAATCCCTCTTAACAACCCTGCCCCTAAGCAGATATTAACACAATCTTTATCGTTGAGGCTTGTTGTCAAATTCAACTCAAATGGACAAGTTGTATGTTTAATTAGTGGTAATATTGCTCAGAGGTTGGTCATTGGTCAATGATGCCCTCGATTTCCTATTTTTGTCTGGGTTAAACTGTTCTTCCTGTGGTGGTGGTTTCCAGGGCGATGCCGAGTTTGCCCGCATCATGGGCATAGTGGACCCCAACAACAGCGGAGCTGTCACCTTCCAGGCCTTCATAGACTTCATGTCCCGGGAGACCACGGACACCGACACAGCCGACCAGGTCATCGCCTCCTTCAAGATCTTGGCTGCAGACAAGGTGGGGGTGGAATGGTATTGGGCTTTGTGTGTGTGTGTGAGAAATAGCTGAAGTAGACAAACAATTATTACACAACTATCACTCCGTTATTCACCGTCCCTCCCGCTCTTCCCATCTCCCTCTCTCTCTGTCAGAACTTCATCACGGCTGAGGAGCTGAGGCGTGAGCTGCCTCCAGACCAGGCAGAGTACTGCATCGCCCGCATGGCGCCCTACTCGGGCCCCGACGCGAAGCCCGGAGCTCTCGACTACATGTCCTTCTCTACCGCCCTCTACGGGGAGAGTGACCTCTAGGAGCACACCACAGGGGGGAGGGATGGGGACGGGATGAGGTTTGGGGTGGAAGGGGGGTACATAGAGGCTTGCCAGGCCCAATGCAGAGCAGACGCACTCCACCCCTCTAGATATAGCCTGCAGTCACTGAGAGCAGTAGGAGGAGAGAAGAGGGGAGTGAGTCTGCAGCCAGTGGATTGATTGGCTCTGTAGAAGAGGGAGGGGCTACAGTTGGAGAGTCCTGGGAAGTGATTGGTGGACAGCTCTACTGCTCTCTCTAATTTCTGGTCCCGCAGTGCCCTTGAGTGCAGGTTTTCATCTCAAACTCGTTGGCTGTTACAAGCGTTTAATGAGTGCAACTTTGTTCACAGAACTAGAATCAAATGCACATCATGTTATGGGGTGAAAACAAGCAACCACAGGTGCGCTTCTGGGTCAGAATGGAATGAGGACACTGCTCTGTAGTGCAAGTCCCATCTTCACCCTCTGCCTTGGGGACCGGGTACAAGATATTCTGATTCTTATACAACATTTTTTGTTTGTTTATTTTATCTTGCTGGGAGGGGTGGGGGGGGGTTGCGTATTAGAACACAGAGATATATGAAGTGGGGGGGGGGGTTGAACAGAGAATAATGACATGTACCCTTACCACATTTTGCTGGATAATTGGAACTTGGATTGCTAACCTCAACTCTTTCCTTTTCCTGTTTGTTTGTTTCTTTTCTCCAGCAAATGTGAGTAATTGGGTTCAGTGCTGTACATACTTATTTTTTCAGTACGCAACACAGTCAGAATACTCATCGCAGGCTTGTAGGGCAAAACAAGTGGCATTTTTAAAAGGAAAAACAACAAATGGCAAAGGAAAACAAATAGCAGTTGACACATTGAGTACCGTAGATAGGTTTGAGTTACTGTGAGTCTCCATTTGGGTAAAGTTTTATTTTTGTTATATTTCTTTTCAACGGTCAAATATGGAAACCTGTCGGATTGAAGATATGGTGACAATTTAGTTGGAGGAGGTATATGTGAGGCCTTTATAGCTTCTATGTAAACATCACATGACACTTGACACAAACATGTTGGCATTTATGAAACTTTGCTTTTGTGGTATATCACTTTGACATGGAGGCATATAAGATGCTCTTGTTCACCCAATCTATTCATTTATTATAGTTTCAACTGAAGAACATATAAAAGAATATCAGGTCATGTAAAGCTTACATGGACAAAGTGAAGGCCCACCACTATCCTCAGTTGAATTGTTTCTGTAGGGACACCACTTTAGAGAGTTCCCCGAGGAAGTTGGAAACAATGAGAGTACTAAAAATGTGCCTGTTCGTGGCTACAGCCCTGTCTCTCACTCTTTCATCCCTCCATCTCCTTGTCTGTCTTCTCTCTGCAGCAGGACAGGCAGGGACCCAGTGTAAAGGAGGGCAAAGGGAGGGGGCCAGAGTCTTAATCAACATTCCATTATGTCTTAAATAAAAGGAAATGACTGACTACCAATCTATGCAATCGTCTATATCCAATATCACAGAGTTCAGAGAGATGGCAGGAATTGATTTGAAGAAATTGACTAAATTAAGTGCAAGACGTTTGTTTTATTTCTTTGATATTTGTAAATGAGAGGGGTTGAGGAGCTTAGGGGGAAGCGAGTAAGAGGGACTGGAGGAAAATAAGAATTGGGCGAAAAGCTCGTACTTTCACATGCCTGGTTGGAAAGCATCGAACTTTGGAATTGTGATTTCTTCATTTTTGTGCTCTTTAATATCAAACCTTATCTGCTGTACTGGAAACTGCAAAACGGCCTTCTGTCTAAAAGTGAATTTCACAAGCACACATAAAGTTTCCTTATAAAATACTATGACTTGGTGGTCTTTTTTCCCCTTCTCTATTTTCTCCTAAATATGTCTACATAGCCTATCCATCCTCTGTAATACATGTTATTGTTAGTAATATTTGATTCTGGACAGTTAATGGGTCTACTCATACTACCTTTTTTTTAAAAAGTGCATTCCTCCTGGTAGAAATAGTGAATGTCGGCTGCTTAGTCTGCATGGTTATGTCCACGTGAGGGAGACGTAGCCTAGTAGTAGACAGACCACCAGGAGTAGACCGTTCTTACCTCAGCAAATAGGCCTATTAACGTTTATAAAACACTAGTAGATGTCAATAAAGACGTTTGCTATAACTACTTTTCATACACTAGCCCACTGTGAACATGTTGGCCTAAAGAATGGTTCGTTCTCGTTGTGCAGCAGTTACGCACATGTTATTGTCGAACAGAAGGAGGCTGGCTACTTGGGGATAAAGCCAATGTAGGAATTTGACGGGAGATCTAGGTACTCATATTGTCTGCACTCAAATCCAGGAGGACCGAGAACCACATTTACAATTATAGTATAGGTTTTGAAGACATTAACCGTGAACTATTCTTGCCACCGGTTTTGCGGAAAAGCGTAATAATTTGGGAACTACCCGTTTTGTCGTGCTACATGTGAAGAGATCTTCCGCTTACCAACTAAATGGCCTGCTGAAAGTGAAAGGAAAGAATATAAATAGCTGTCCTTTAACCTTTTTTTTCGCGTTAACGGCTCTACCAAAGGCTGGCTTGGCTGGCGACTTGCGCACCGCACTTTGCCACAGAGACCGAAGCCGGTGCAACAACTAGCGGAGCCACGCGCCTAAGCTGTGGCAGTGGGATGTAGGCTGGTGCTCACTTTCACCTGTCGCGTGCTGCTCATCATCTTGTTGCGTTTAAAGTATATAGTTTTGCGCTCACGTTTTATATTACATTGTGCTCTAGCTGAGTGAAGTAGACTGTAATAGGCAGAAAGCAGTGGTTGCCATCTTAAGCAGTGCTGAAATAAACCCTTTTCAGGTTGGCTACATCCATGAATTAAGGGCATATACCTGTTTTCTTGAGTCATAGAGCTCTGAGTGACGATCTAATCTTGTCTCCTAAATGGTTATGGTCAGTACTAGAGTATGACAAACTGATCCAAGATAAGTGAGTAGGGACCATATTTACCTCCAAGCAATGGAGTGGAATCTGAGAAAGTCTATAAAGCCAATGTTCCCTAAAGAGGCAGTACACAAACACTGGCCAACTAGCCCTGACCACAGGCCAGAAATTTGCCTCAAGGCAAATATTTAAGCTGTTATTTTCACAATCCTTGACTTTCGTCACTGGCCTACTGTCAATACCCCATAATGTCGAAGTGGAATTATGTTTTTAGAAATGTTTACAATGTAATGAAAAGCTGAAATGTCTCGTCTAAGTATTCAACCCTTTTGTTATGGCAAGCCTAAATAAGTTCAGGAGTAAACATTTGCTTATCAAGTCACTTAAGTTGCATGGACACACACTGCAATAATGGATTTTTGAATGACTACCTCATCTCTGTACCCCACATACACAATTATCTATAAGGTCCCTCAGTGGAGCAGATCATTTCAAACACTGATTCAAGCGCAAATACCAGGGATGTTTTCTAATGCCTCGCGAAGAATGGCACCTATTGGTAGATGGGTCTAAAAAAAAAGCAGACACTGAATATCCCTTTGCGCATGGTGAAGTTGTTAATTACACTTTGGGTTATACATCAATACACCCCGACACTAGAAAAGATACAGGCGTCCTTCCTAAAGCAGTTGCCGGAGAGGAAAGAAACAACTCAGGGTTTTCACCAGAGATTAATGGCTGCGATAGAACTGAGGACGGATCAACAACATTGTAGTTACTCCACAATACTAATCTAAATGACAGTGCGATAAGTGTACTTCTCTAGGATGGTGTGTGTCATGTACTCAAGTAGTGACTTAAAGACAGATAAGAGAATTTAGAGGTCATGCATGTGTGTTTTATGGTCCAGTATTAGAGTATTAGCGCAATATTCAGATGACAGAACAAAAATGCTCCAGCATCTTCCCTCTGCATGCAGGCCTGTAAAATACAGTACTTTACTCCAGCCATGACAATGAGCTGCAGATTGAGCCCACAGTTGACAGGCAGGGCGGTGAGGCGGGCCTGAAGGGTCTGGAACCGTCCCCTAAGTTTGGCCTGTTTATTTACAGAGCAGTTAGCTAGCGAAACCAGCTCTCACAGGTACAGGAGCAGGTGAAGACCAAGATATACACACACAAACACACTTACCCACTAATTTCCCCTTTTTCTGTTTTAAATGTTCACATACTTTGGCCTTGTGTTGACTGCTGCAGTGCCTCTCATATTTCACGTGCTCCCTCATCTTTTCCTGGCATGACACTGAAACACTGTTTCTGTGCCAGACAAGCAGCAGACTGAGCATTAACAAGCCAAAGCACCAACAAATCCCTCTCTCTGACCATGTCTATCCACACCCATACACACTACAAACATGTATTTACCCGTGTTCTGATTGGTCACACAACCTCAGTACGAGTCCTACCCTGCTCTTTTTCCATCTATCTCTCTGATACAGTACATTGGGGGTCAAAGTGTGTCATATCAGAGTACAGGTCAGCAGGTTGTAATTGCATTGTGCTGCCTGTGTTGCTGCTTGTCTCCAGACGTTTCTCATCACAGAAAACATTGCCCCGAGGCTATGCGCTGGAATGCCACAGGGGGCGCCACCGGACTGAATGTGGCAGCAATGGACGCCTTTACAAATCCCTGTATGCCTTCCAGATAGCCCAGTACATCACCACTCAGCTACAGATGGCACCACAAGCACACTGTGCAGGTAAGTACCCTTTAGTGAGCGTAATCTGTGTACATTCTATGAAAGTAAGTCATAGATGCCTCCATCTACACACACATATTCATACTATACACATCAATACATACCATCTATCATTCATCATATGTACCAGCGATTGGCAACTTTGATGGGGGTGGGGGCCCCCCCAAAAAATCTGAACGTGTTATAAGGTACTGCAGTTGAGCGTGGGTCTGCGTCTCTCCCCCTCCCACATTGCAAGTTAATTTTGTGCAGTCTAAAGCAAATTTGTTTCAAATCTACTCATTTTGCCATGGGTCAGAGAGGAAAATTAGCCGTTTTACAGCTAATTTCCTGCAATTCTACACATTTTGCCATAGGGTGGAGAGAAATGTTTGCAGTTTTTAATATAACATTTGAGTGAGACTGACTAACAAAATCAATGGGTGCCCACCGGCTGGTAATTTGACCATGATAAAAAGTTTAGACAGCTGGCCGCTTAACTAATTTAGCAATCTGAAAAAAAAGTGCTGACATTGACTGACTACCAGTCATTGGAGGCTGCAGAGGGGAGGACTGCTCATAACAATGGCTGAAATGGAGTGTAATGGCTGGAAGAAGGTGAATAGAATGCTATCAAACACATGAAAAGCCCCCCAAAAACATGTTTGATACCATTCCATTTACTCCATTCCAGCCGTTATTATGAGCCGTCCTCCCCTCAGCAGCCTCTACTGCTATCACTGACTGACATAACAAGAGAAAAACCACATTTTGAAATTGCACCTTGTGTATTCTATTATATTCAATATTTTTTGTTGTTGTGGAAATAGATCCGAGGGCCTTCAAAAGGGGCGCCAGTTGATCATCCCTGATATATACCGTACACACAATCTATACACACTTCCGCTTGAATGATAAATTATGCCAACGGAAGTAGTCAAGGTAATTGCTGGACCTCCCACATTTAAGGCTTGCTTCGAGGCAAGCAATACTGAAGAATGCACGAGAGCACCAGCTGTCCCGGACGACTGTGTAAACACGCTCTCCGTAGCCGGTGTGAGCATGATCTTTAAACAGGTCAACATTCACAAAGCCGTGGGGCCAGACGGATTACCAGGACGTGTACCAACTGGCAAGTGTCTTCACTGACATTTTCAACCTCTCCCTGGCCAAATCTGTAATACCTACATGTTTCAAACAGACCACCATAGTCCCTGTGCCCAAGAAGCGAAGGTAACCTGCCTAAATGATTACCGCCCGTGGCACTCACGTCGGTAACCATGAAGTGCTTTGAAAGGCTGGTTATGGCTCACATCAACACCATTATGCCAGACACCCTAGACCCACTCCAATTCGCATACCGCCCCAACAGATCCACAGATGATGCAATCTCAATCACACTCCACACTGCCCTTTCCCACCTGGACAAAAGGAACACCTATGTGAGAATGCTGTTCATTGACTACAACTCAGCGTTCAACACCATGGCGCCCACTAAGCTAAGGACCCTGGGACTAAACACCTCCCTCTGCAACTGGATCCTGGACTTCCTGATGGGCTGCCCCCAGGTGGTAAGGGTAGGCAACAACAAATCTGCCACGCTGATCCTCAACATTGGGGCCTCTCAGGGGTGCATTCTTAGTCCCCTCCTGTACTCTCTGTTCACCCACAACACCATCATTACGTTTGCTGACGACACATCAGTGGTATGCCTGATCACCAACAATGATGAGATGGCCTATAGGGAGGAGGTCAGAGACCTGGCAGTGTGGTGCCTGGACAACAACCTCTCAATGTGAGCAAGACAAAGGAGCTAATCATGGACTACAGGAAAAGGAGGGCCGAACAGGCCCCCATTAACATTGATGGGACTGAAGTGGAGCGGGTCTAGAGTTTCAAGTTCCTTGGTGTCCACATCACCAACAAACTATCATGGTCCAAACACACCAAGACAGTTGTGAAGAGGGCACGACAACACCTTTTCCCCCCAGGAGCCTGAAAATATTTGGCATGGGTCCCCAGATCAAAAGGTTTTACAGCTGCACCATTGAGAGCATCCTGACCGGTTGCAGCACTGCCTGGTATGGCAACTGCTCGGCATCTGACAGTAAGGCACTACAGAGGGGAGTGTGAAAGGCCCAATACATCACTGGGGCCAAGCATCCTGACATCCAGGACCTCAATACTAGGCAGTGTCAGAAGAAGGCCCAAAAAATGGTCAAAGACTCCAGTCACCCAAGTCATAGATACCGCACGGCAAGCGGTACCGGAGCGTCAAGTCTAGGACCAAAAGGCTCCTTAACAGCTTCTACCACCAAGCCATAAAACAGCTGAACAATTAATCCACCCGGACTATTTACATTGACTTATTTTCTATGCATAGTCACTTTACAAGTTACCTCGACTAACCTGTATCCCCACACATTGACCCGGTATCAGTACTCCCTGTATATAGCCTTGTTATTGTTATGTAAATGTATTGTATTACTTTAGTTGATTTAGTAAATATTTTATTAACTCTATTTCTTGAACTGCATTGTTGGTTAAGGGCTTGTAAGTAAGCATTTCACAGTCAAGTCTACACCTGTTGGATTCGACGCATGTGATTTAACATGTGATTTGATTTTAGTGACAAAGCAAACACAGGTTTTTTTTTTTTTTTTTTGCAAATGTATAAAAAATAAAATATTGCATTTACATAAGCAAATGCGATTGTACATGAAGGCAGGGTAAAGTGACTAGGCATCAGATAGATAATAAGAATAAAATAAAGAACAGAGTAGCAGCAGCATACACTCAGATATTTCTCAGATAGAGTTCAGTGTGTCAAATCGGAGGGCCTGTTGTCCGGACCTCTGGCAGTCTCTATGTGGGTGCCACAGGGTTCAATTCTCAGGCCGACTCTTTTCTCTGTATATATCAATGATGTCGCTCCTACTGCTGGTGAGTCTCTGATCCACTTCTATGCCGACGACACCATTCTGTATACTTCTGGCCCTTCTTTTGACACTGTGTTAACAAACCTCCAAACGAGCTTCAACGCCACACAACACTCCTTCCGTGGCCTCCATGCTAGTAAAATGAAATGCATGCTCTTCAACCAATCGCTGCCCACACCCGCCCGCCCGACTAGCATCACTAATCTGGACGGTTCCGACTTAGAATATGTGGACAACTATAAATACCTAGGTGTCTGGTTAGACTGTAAACTCTCCTTTTAGACTCACATTAAGCATCTCCAATCCAAAGTTAAATCTAGAATCGGCTTCCTATTTCGGAACAAATCCTCCTTCACTCATGCTGCCAAACATACCCTCGTAAAACTGACTATCCTACCGATCCTTGACTTCGGCGATGTCATTTACAAAATAGCCTCCAACACTCTACTCAGCAAATTGGATGCAGTCTATCACAGTGCCATCCGTTTTGTCACCAAAGGCCCATATACTACCCACCACTGCGACCTGTATGCTCTCGTTGGCTTGTCCTCGCTACATATTCATCACCAAACCCACTGGCTCCAGGTCATCAATAAGTCTTTGCCAGGTAAAGCTCCGCCTTATCTCAGCTCACTGGTCACCATAGCAACACCCACACGTATATTTCACTGTGTGCAGGGGGTCCCTGGTTCGCGCCCGGGTATGGGCGAGGGGACGGTCTAAAGTTATGTTGCATTGAAACCTGCGTGGGACCGGGTCTCGGCACCAATGCAACAGTATAACTTTAGACCGTCCCCTCGCCCATACCCGGGCGCGAACCAGGGACCCTCTGCACACATCAGTTACCCATCGCTCCACAAAAGCTGCGGCCCTTGCAGAGCAAGGGGAACAACTACTTCAAAGTCTGAGCAAGTGACGCCATCGATTGAAACGCCACTAGCGCGCACCGCTAACTAGCTAGCCATTTCACATCCGTTACACTTGCAAAAATCACTGAAGTTGGAGACATATCTCCCTCACTAACTTTAAGTGTCAGCTGTCAGAGCAGCTTACCGATCGCTGCAGCTGTACACAGCCCATCTGACCAACCGCCTACCTCATCCCCATATATGTTTTTGTTTTCCGGACTCGGGAGAGGCGAAGGTCGAGAGCCATGCTTCCTCCGAAACACAACCCAACCAAGCCGCACTGCTTCTTGACAACGCACATCCAAACTGGAAGCCAGCCGCACCAATGTGTCGGAGGAAACGCCGTACACCTAGCGACCTGGTCAGCGTGCACTGCGCCCGGCCCGCCACAGGAGTCGCTAGTGCGCGATGAGACAAGGATATCCCTGCCGGCCAAACCCTCTCTAACCCGGACAGCACTGGGCCAATTGTGCGCCGCCCCATGAGCCTCCCGGTCACTGCCGGCTGCCGCAGAACCTGGGCTCGAACCCAGATTCTCTGGTGGCATTCAGAGGGTGGATGGACAACACAAAAGATTGACGTGCCTTTGAGTTGTGTATGGTAGTAGGTGCCAGGCGCACCGGTTGTATCAAGAACTGCAATGCTGCTGGGTTTTTCACGCTCAACAGTTTCCCGTATGTATCAAGAATGGTCAACCACCCAAAGGACATTCAGACAACTTGACACAACTGTGGGAAGCATTGGAGTCAACATGGGCCTGTTACGGCTTTCTTCGGTAGAAGGAGAGTCGGACCAAAATGCAGCGTGGCTATTGCGATCCCATGTTTATTAAACAATGATGAAACATGAACTGTACAAAAACAATAAACGTAATGTGAAAACCAAAACAGCCTAAACTGGTGCAAACTAACACAGAGGACACTAAGGACAATCATCCACGAAACTCAAAGAATATGGCTGCCTAAATATGGTTCCCAATCAGAGACAACGATAAGCACCTGCCTCTAATTGAGAACCAATTCAGACAGCCGTAGAAAACCCCACTAAGCCACAATCCCAATACGTACGAAAATCTCAAGACAAAATACCCCACATAAAAAAAACATGCCACACCCTGGCCTGACCAAATAAATGAAGATAAACACAAAATACTTCGACCAGGGCGTGACAGAACCCTAGAAAACCCCTAAGGTGCGGACTCCCAGACGCACATCAAAACAATAGGGAGGGTCCGGGTGGGCGTCTGTCCATGGTGGCAGCTCCGGCGTGGGACGTGGACACCACTCTATCAATGTCTTAGTCCCTCCTCCTCGCGTCCTAGGATAGTCCACCCTCACCGCCGACCATGGCCTAGTATTCCTCACCCAGAATCCCACTGGACTGAGGGGCAGCTCGGGACTGAGGGGCAGCTCGGGACTGAGGGGAAGCTCGGGACTGAGGGGCAGCTCGGGACTGAGGGGCAGCTCGGGACTGAGGGGAAGCTCGGCACTGAGGGGAAGCTCGGCACTGAGGGGAAGCTCAGGCAGGTAGTTGGATCCGGAAGATCCTGGCTGGCTGGTGGTTCTGGCAGATCCTGGCTGACTGGCGGATCTGGAAGAGTCTGGAAGAGTCTGGTTGACTGGCAGATCTGGAAGAGTCTGGCAGATCTGGAAGAGTCTGGCTGACTGGCAGATCTGGAAGAGTCTGGCTGACTGGCAGATCTGGAAGAGTCTGGCTGACTGGCGGATCCTGGCAGACTGACAGATCTGGCTGCTCCATGTAGACTGACAGCTCTGGCAGCTTCTTACAGACTGGCAGCTCTGGCGGCTCCGTGCAGACTGGCAGCTCCTTGCAGACTGGCAGCTCCTTGCAGACTGGCAGCTCCTTGCAGACTGGCAGCTCTGGCTGCTCCATGCAGACTGGCAGCTCTGGCTGCTCCATGCAGACTGGCAGCTCTGGCTGCTCCATGCAGACTGGCAGCTCTGGCTGCTCCATGCAGACTGGCAGCTCTGGCTGCTCCATGCAGACTGGCAGCTCTGGCTGCGCTGAACAGGCAGGAGACTCCGGCAGCGCTGGAGAGGAGGAAGGCTCTGACTGCGCTGAACAGGCAGGAGACTCCGGCAGCGCTGGAGAGGAGGAAGGCTCTGACTGCGCTGAACAGGCAGGAGACTCCGGCAGCGCTGGAGAGGAGGAAGGCTCTGACTGCGCTGAACAGGCAGGAGACTCCGGCAGCGCTGGAGAGGAGGAAGGCTCTGACTGCGCTGAACAGACAGGAGACTCCGGCAGCGCTGGAGAGGAGGAAGGCTCTGACTGCGCTGAACAGGCAGGAGACTCCGGCAGCGCTGTAGAGGAAGACACCGGGAGCGCTGGACAGGCGAGGCGCACTGTAGGCCTGATGTGTGGTGCTGGCACTGGTGGTACTGGGCCGAGAACACGCACAGGAAGCCTGGTGCTGGGAGGTGGTACTGGATAGACCGGACCGTGCAGGCGCACTGGAGCTCTTGAGCACCGAGCCTGCCCAACCTTACCTGGCTCGATGCCCACTCTAGCCCGGCCGATACGAGGAGCTGGTATGTACCGCACCGGGCTATGCACCCGCACTGGAGACACCATGCGCACCACAGAATAACACGGTGCCTGCCCGGTCTCTCTAGCCCCCCGGTAAGCACAGGAAGTTGGCGTAGGTCTCCTACCTGGCGTAGCCATACTCCCTGTGAGCCCCCCCCCAATAAATTTGAGGCTGACTCCCGGGCTTCCTTGCCAACCGTGTTCCCTCGTATCGCCGGCTCCTCTCTCTGACTGCCTCTGCGCTCCTAAGTGCCTCCACCTGTTCCCATGGGAGGCGATCTCTTCCAGCCAGTATCTCCTCCCAAGTGTAACAGCCCTTGCCATCCAAGACGTCTTCCCATGTCCATTCCTCCTTTCGCTGCTCCTGCTGCCGCCGCCTGTCACCACGCCGCTTGGTCCTGCTGTGGTGGGTGATTCTGTTACGGCTTTCTTCGGTAGAAGGAGAGTCGGACCAAAATGCAGCGTGGCTATTGCGATCCATGTTTATTAAACAATGATGAAACATGAACTGTACAAAAACAATAAACGTAATGTGAAAACCAAAACAGCCTAAACTGGTGCAAACTAACACCAAGGACAATCACCCACGAAACACTCAAAGAATATGGCTGCCTAAATATGGTTCCCAATCAGAGACAACGATAAGCACCTGCCTCTAATTGAGAACCAATTCAGACAGCCATAGACTTACCTAGAAAACCCCACTAAGCCACAATCCCAATACGTACGAAAATCTCAAGACAAAACACCCCACATAAAAAAAACATGCCACACCCTGGCCTGACCAAATAAATGAAGATAAACACAAAATACTTCGACCAGGGCGTGACAGGGCCAGCATCCCTGTGGTACTCTTTCGACACCTTGTAGAGTCCATGTGTAACGGCTCTCGTTTGAAGGAGTGGACCAAAGCGCAGCGTGGAAAGTGTTCATGATTTTTATTATCAAAAACACTCAAACAAAAGAACAACACGAAAGCGAACAGTTCTGTCAGGTACAGACACAAAACAGAAAATAACACCCCACAAAACCCGAACGGAAAATGACAACTTATATATGATCCCCAATCAGAGACAGTCACACCCTGACCTAACCAAACATAGAGAATACATAAGGATCTCTCCATGCCCCGATGAATTGAGGCTGTTCTAAGGGGAAAAAAGAGGGTGTTTAGGATTTTACCATTTAGTAATGATCTATTATCTAATTCTAATTATTTATATATGGTATACAATTCAGTCTATGACAGTGAGAAACCAATAAAACCTTCTACTACTACTTTAACATTTTTTTCAAGTTTTAGTATAGATACAGTATGTATTGTAGATAGGGAGATAGAGGAGAGGGAACAGTGAGTGTTGAGTGGCAGAACGGGGATTGAACCACTGCCTCCAGGGGCAGAAGTGGTCTGGGGGCCACAGCACTACAACTAGACCAGCCCCCTGCACCGTACTAAAGTTTTCATAGTGCAATGCTATGGTTTTATTGATGGCCTTCTTCAGCATCCTGGTTCCATAACATTATTTAATGGACATTTCCATCCATTTTCACTGTATTTTCTCTTAGCTTCCTATACGTCTCTGACTAACAATGCCACTGACACCCCAGTGAGCAAAATTGGTTCAAAGACGTCTTTTCAAGGTCTTCTCAACCAAAAATAAGGATTTTTTTTCCTCCTGCCAATGGTGAATGATGACAAAGATGATAACAAATGACAAAAGGGAACAAACCATTGGGTTAATGCATTGTGATGTATGATCATAGCAACTAAATGGTTGGAGAGGAGTCTATGAGTTATGGCTGCAGACGTAGATCATTCCCATGGTTGTTGTTGCCCCCTTCAGGAACCAGCTGCCAGACTGCAGCCTGGAGGAGCCCCACAGCAGTCACCCTGACAGGAGCTACGGAGACAGATCTCTACCAGGTCAGATCATCAAACTGCACTGCACTATACCTGGATAGATCAACAATGACCTTTCTCATTTTTACTAGCCTGGTCCCAGATCAGTTTGTTCTTTCTGCCAACTCCTATAGTCATTGGCAGACATTACAAAGTATTCTAGGACCAGGCTAACACTAAGACTGTACATTTGATTGATACTTTCTATACTGAGTACTGTGGGTACTGTGTCAATGAGCTGTGCTGAACAGCATGTGGAGTCCTGTCTAGTTTACATCATAGCGGGTGGGCTTTCCTCATTCTGCCAAGAGTCACAACTTAAACTGACCCCCTTCCCTTGCCTTAACACCCTCTGTCTGCTCCCAGGGTGCCCTGGGGCCCGAAGAAAGAGTTCCTGCAGAGTCTGGTGAGAGCCAGGCAGTCTGGAATACTCAGCCCTCACAGGTCAGTCTGCATACCACACAGAACAAAAATATAAATGCAACATGTGAAGTGTTGGTCCCATGTTTCATGAGCTGAAATTAAAGATCACAGAAATGTTCCATATGCACAAAAAGCCCATTTCCCCCAAATTTTGTGCAACAATTTGTTTAGTGAGTATTTCTCCTTTGCCAAGATAATCCATCCACCTGACAAGTGTGGCATATCAAGAAGCGGATTAAATAGCATGATCATTACACAGGTGCACCTTGTGCTGGTGACAATAAAAGGTCCCTCTAAAATGTGCAGTTTTGTCACACAACACAATGCCACAGATGTTTCAAGTTTTGAGGGAGTGTGCAATTGACATGCTGGTGGTAAGAATGTCCACCAGAGCTGTTGCCAGATAATTGAATGTTAATTTATCTACCATAAGCCTCCTCCAACTTCATTTTAGAGAATTTTGGCAGTACGTCCAACCGGCCTCACAACCGCAGACTATGTGTAAATCCATAGATTACGGCCTAATGAATTTATTTAAATTGACTGATTTCCTTATATGAACTGTAACTCAGTAAAATCGTTGAAATTGGTGCATGTTGCATTTACATTTTTGTTCAGTGTAATTAAACCCACTGGACTTATTCCTTCTACCATCTGTTTATGTCTTGACTGCATCCCTCTCTTTCTTACTACAGGTCAGTCTGCATACCCCTCTATACTCTATCTTTCCAGTTCATCCCTCTCTTTCTCACCCTTACATCTCTCCTCCCTCTCGTGGCCACTTAAATGCTATATACCTCTTTTCCAATCTATCGCTACATCTGTCAGTTTTTCACTCAGTTCATTTATACACACAACTCTCTCCTTCACTCAACCTCTTCTGTTTTACATATCCGCCCATCTGTAATTCCCTGTTTCTCTCACCCCTCTCTCTCCAAATCCCTCCTCTATTTCCTGTTTCTCTCACCCCTCTCTCTCCAAAACCCTCCTCTATTCCCTGTTTCTCTCACCCCTCTCTCTCCAAACCCCTCCTCTATTCCCTGTTTCTCTCACCCCTCTCTCTCCAAACCCCTCCTCTATTCCCTGTTTCTCTCACCCCTCTCTCTCCAAAACCCTCCTCTATTCCCTGTTTCTCTCACCCCTCTCTCTCCAAACCCCTCCTCTATTCCCTGTTTCTCTCACCCCTCTCTCTCCAAATCCCTCCTCTATTCCCTATTTCTCTCACCCCTCTCTCTCCAAAACCCTCCTCTATTCCCTGTATCTCTCACGCCTCTCTCTCCAAAACCCTCCTCTATTCCCTGTTTCTCTCACCCCTCTCTCTCCAAACCCCTCCTCTATTCCCTGTTTCTCTCACCCCTCTCTCTCCAAATCCCTCCTCTATTCCCTGTTTCTCTCACCCCTCTCTCTCCAAACCCTCCTCTATTCCCTGTTTCTCTCACCCCTCTCTCTCCAAAACCCTCCTCTATTCCCTGTTTCTCTCACCCCTCTCTCTCCAATTCCTTCCTCTATTCCCTGTTTCTCTCACCCCTCTCTCTCCAAACCCTCCTCTATTCCCTGTTTCTCTCACCCCTCTCTCTCCAAAACCCTCCTCTATTCCCTGTGTCTCTCACCCCTCTCTCTCCAAATCCCTCCTCTATTCCCTGTTTCTCTCACCCCTCTCTCTCCAAATCCCTCCTCTATTCCCTGTGTCTCTCACCCCTCTCTCTCCAAAACCCTCCTCTATTCCCTGTTTCTCTCACCCCTCTCTCTCCAAATCCCTCCTCTATTCCCTGTTTCTCTCACCCCTCTCTCTCCAAAACCCTCCTCTATTCCCTGTTTCTCTCACCCCTGTTTATAAATAACTGGTTTGCTCTTTTCGTCTCGGCACAGAAATTGGAACATGGTTATATGACTGACAAGCAGCATTGCTTCAGCTAAGGTTCGGAAATGGAGTGCTTGTGTGAAATTCATTATTTTATCCTGACTGCAGGTATCTCATCAGTATAGACTCACTGACTAGTCAGACTATGTGGTTCTGTAAGAAACACAGTGGAGCGTCATCTTCAGTATGTCAGTGGGAGGCCCTGTAAGAAGTTACTCTCAGATTTGTGTCTGCTAGATGCTCTCTGTGCGTGGCTCATCACTTAAAATCAACATTGTATTTCAATTCAAGACTATACAAGCCAATACATGACTATAGTGCGCAGAAGAGAGATGCTACTGGTTTAAAATGTGTAATTTCTTTACCAGGGTGTCAGATGCCCTCCTGTCAGGCACCATGTCCCCTCCCCCATCCAGCTCGGTCCCCTCCCTGGGGGTTGAGGAGTGGGGACATGTCAGACCCAGGCGGGGAGCATGAGGGGCTGCGCTGGCACTTCAGATACGGATGACAGTGGAGAGCTGAGCGAACGTGAGGCCCAGCCGCTCCGCCTCTACCTGATCAGGAGGTTAAAGCCACGTTGCTGTGCTGAGTTTGCCCAGTACTGTGACCGCCACAGGGAGTGCGGCCTCACCCTGTCTGGGGCTGGGAGGTGGGTTTGGTTCTGAGAGAGAGGGTTTGAGTTTTGAGAAAAAACATCTGAAGAGGTGAATATGGGTTAAGATTTGGCCTTTTGATATGTTTAGTTTGTTACCACTTTGAGCTGAGAGGCTTTGAGTTGTGAGATCAGCCCTTCTGTATATGCTATGTAAGACCAACTGTATTTGATGAAAGTCCAAGATCGGTTTAGAAAACCACTCAGGGGTCGTTTAAGTGGAACACTTTATTTGTCGGTGTCAGTGCCAGGTACATGCTTTGTCAGAGAAAAAGAGTCATTTCAAGCTGGGAAATTGGATCTCTCTGCTCTCTTCTTCATGAGTCACATTTGAAGTAGTGCCAGGAGGAGGAGAGGTGGGGGGAGTGTGTGTTGTAGAGATGAGTGAGGCGGAGGTTAAGTAAATGACTATCAGTGAATCCACAGAGCGAGAGATGGGTACAGAGATGGGTACAGAGCATCGGAGAGACCAGGAACCGATGGAGTGGATTGAGGCATTTCTAAGCTCTTCCAACCCACTGCTTCTCTCTCCCTAGGCCTGTCCACATTGTATATGTGCTCTACTGTATCTTAGCATAAAGATGTGTTGAGATTAGCCCCGTTAAATTACATGGAGGGTGAGGAAATACATGATCTCTCTTAAGGAGCTCCACACATACATAGTGCCATGCCATTCAGCCATATGAAGACCATGACAAGATGTGGTTTGAGCAGTACCAGAAGCTGTGTGTTCTCACCCCAGTGTATAGACCTGTCAGCAATGTCCCTCAGGGGCCCAGACCACAGGCGGTTGGACAATGTGCTCGTGGTAATGACTGGAGTGGAATGGTATCAAATACAACAAACACGTGGTTTCCATGTGTTTAATGCCATTTCATTTGCTCCATTCCAGACGTTATTGTGTGCCGTCCTCCCCTCAGGATCCTCCACTGGCCCAGACCTTCTCCATACCAGCTCCAGATGGGTCTCTGTGTTTTGGTTTCGCTCTCCCTCTCTCTCCTCATCTCCATTCCATGTACGAGAGGGTGAGAGAGCGGGAGAATGAGACAGAGGAGAGAAAGGGGGTCTTTTACCTCCTCAAGGTTGTACTAGCTCACCAGGGATGGCTGTTTGGAGCCCAAATGGTCACCCTGTCAGCTATCAATCCCACCCGACCCTTAACCTCCAATTATTCAGTCTAGCTGAGGCGTAGTGACAGCTAGGGGAGAAGGTGAGAGGTGTTGTAATGGCTTCTCCCTAACACACGTATCCATCCCCCAGACACTCCCGGTGACAGTAATGGGAATAATGAGGAAGGCCTCCAATGATTCAGAATGACTCATCTGAAACAGAACTAAAGCCCACAAGACATTGGTTAGAGGTCCTGTTGAATTAAACAAGACAGTCATTCATAAATTCTTTCTCTCTCTCTCTCTCCACTCCTCCCCTCTATCTGTCAGTAGAATCGAGGAGAAGATCCAAGCCTGAAGCCTTGGGCCTGTATTAATTAAGCGTCTTAGAGTAGGAGTGCTAATCTAGGATCAGGTCCATGTAATCTGATTCATTATGATCTCAAAAGCAAAACAGATTCTAGAACAGCACTCCTACTCTGAAACGCTTGGTAAATACAGGCCCTGAAGACCTGCATTCTGCTCCACTCCTGTCACATTGTCATTGGAAGGTCCAGTTCTGCGGCACTTTGTACAGCACAAACATAAGGTCTCAATTGAAGCGCCGTTGCAGAATATACAGTCCACCGAATAGAGAATATAGTCTCCGCTTTATTTTAATGTGTCCTATGTCTTTTGTGTTATCTTGTCGACTATGATCATTTACTCATAGTCCTGTTTATCAGTAATGGTCTTCTGCTGTAAAACCACAATGTAACTTGTGTATTTGTCATTTTAATCCTTAAACCCCTGCTCAAATATTTGTTGACAATAAACAACATGGATTTTAAAAATACAATACTGCAGTGTACAGATCTGTATATGGATTAACCCCCCCGGAGAGCAAGTGGCATCGTGAAATTATTTTACTCTCCAGGTAGGGTTTTCATCTGTGTGTGTTTATGATGAATTCAACAAGAATTTCAATATCTTTTGAAGGAATCACTGTCAAATGGAGATGTACGGCGCTCAAGTCTACATCGTGATTGATGGAGGACTGGACATAAAAGACATTCCTGCGAGTAAAGCAGCGATTTTGAAGAGAGCAATTAGCTAAAGCTGGGGTAACATCTCCTGGGAAGGATGAGATGGGTTACATCATGATGGCTTGTCTCAGTTTTTTCAATTTTTTTAGTTCACCTTTATTTAACCAGGTAGGCTAGTTGAGAACAAGTTCTCATTTACAACTGCGACCTGGCCAAGATAAAGCATAGCAGTGTGAACAGACAACACATGGAGTAAACAATTAACAAGTCAATAACACAGTAGAAAAAAAAGAAAGAAAAAAGAGAGTCTATATACATTGTGTGCAAAAGGCATGAGGAGGTAGGCGAATAATTACAATTTTGCAGATTAACACTGGAGTGATAAATGATCAGATGGTCATGTACAGGTAGAGATACTGGTGTGCAAAAGAGCAGAAAAGTAAATAAATATAAACAGTATGGGGATGAGGTAGGTAAATTGGGTGGGCTATTTACCGATAGACTATGTACAGCTGCAGCGATCGGTTAGCTGCTCAGATAGCAGATGTTTGAAGTTGGTGAGGGAGATAAAAGTCTCCAACTTCAGCGATTTTTGCAATTCGTTCCAGTCACAGGCAGCAGTGACACTGCAATGGGGAAAGTATTGGGCCTTTACATTAAGGTGAGGCAGGAGGGGAAACTGCCTGGAAGTTGGAAGCAGGCGGTGGTGATGGCAATAGGTAAACCTGGAAAAGACTCTACTAGTCCTTCAAGCTACAGGCTGATAGCGTTGACGTCTCACGTATGGAAACGTATGGAAACGTATGGAAAGGATGATAACATAAAGACTGACATTCTGTACTTTCTGGAGAGTAGAGGAATAATGTCACCAGATCAAAGTGGTTTCTGGAAAGGCAGGGGAACGATGGATCCTGTACTGCCTTGAGTCAGTCATTTGGTAGGCACTGGCAAATAAGGAGGTGGTGGTAGCCATTTTATTCAATGTACCGAAGGCCTATGATATGATGTGGAACGAAAGCCTACTTATCAAGCTGGATAACATGGGGGTTGGAGGAAGGGTTTTTAACTGGATAAAGGATTTTATTTTTGGGCAATCAATCCAAGTCAGGATGGGGAGCACTATGTCAGAAAGCTATGAGGAAGATAATGGTACCCCCCAGGGAGGTGTCATTAGTCCTTTGTTGTTCGCCATTTTGATTGATGATGTATTCTTCCAGGTGAGACCTGATATTGGGAGGTCATTGTTTGCGGATGACGAGGCACTGTGGAAGAGGAGGAGAAATATTATCCATACAGCCAGGAGATTTCAAAAAGCATGGTCCCTCAGGTGGGGCTTTAAGTTTTCAGTTGAGAAAACAAAGACAGTTTTTTTTGAGAAGGAAGATTGGGTATGAAATATACTTGAAGTTGTATGGAAGGAATCTGGAGAGGGTGGGAGTGTTTAGGTTCCTGGGGGTCTGGATTGACACTCAAATGACATGGGCAGAGTATATTAGAAGAGTAGCTGTCAAAGGAAAGAAAATATTGAATGTTGCTTGTCAGGAAGGGAGTGGGGGGCAGATAGAATGCTGTTGAAAATGATATATACAGCGCCGTTAATGTCTTCAATGGATTATGGAAGTATAGCATATGGATCAGCAGCTCAGACATCTTTAAAAAGCTAGATGTTATCCAGGCTTAAGCCCTAAGAACACGTTGTGGAGCCCTCAGGACCTCCCCGGTGGCAGTGATGCAGGTAGTGTCACACACAAACCCATCTGTTTCACTTGTCTTTGTGATAGTCTCCACCCTCCTCCAGGTGTTGCCCATCTTCCCCATTATCCCCTGTGTATTTATATCTGTGCTCTTTGTTGGTCTGTTGCCAGTTTGCCTTGTTTGTCAAGTCAACCAGTGGTTTTTGTTCTCAGCTCCTGATTTTCCCAGTCTCTTTTTTTTCTCGCCCTCCTGGTTCTGACCCTGAGCCTGCCTGCCGACCTGTACCTTTGCCCAAGCTCTGGATTATTGACCTCTGCCTACCTTGAGCCTGCCTGCCGTCTGGTACCGTTGCCCCACCTCTGGATTATTGACCTCTGCCTTCCCCTGACCCTGAGCCTGTCTGCCTGACCACTCTGCCTTCCCCTGACCCTGAGCCTGCCTGCCGTCTGGTACCGTCGCCCCACCTCTGGATTATTGACCTCTGCCTGCCTTGACCTGTCTATTGCCTGCCCCTGTTGGATTATTAAACCATTGTTCATTTGTCTGCATCTGGGTCTTACCTTTATACTTGATAGGTAGAGTTGGGAGAGATACCGTTCAAGTTAAGAAGACAACAGCCATGACATATTGGGTAAATCTACAAGGACACAAGGTTACACGTCTTACAAGAAAGGTACTCCTAGAGTGCTGGGAACATGAATGAAATCGGAATAAAGTTTTGGGTGGATAGCCAATTGCATGGCGAGAGAGATGGGGTTGTTTGGGAGGGAGTTTAGCCCCTCTGTGGTTCTTCCTGCCATCCCATCTTGGTTTCTCCCTCAACCAGTGATAGATCTAGGTTTGCTTGAGAGGGTAAGACATGTTAAGGAACGAGTAGATTCAGTTGTAAGTGAACAGGAGGACAAGAGCAGCTTTTACTTTTCCTGAGTTTAAGGTGGCAGTGACAAAAATAGCAATGAACAATGAACACTTTTTATTTTAACTTAATATAAGTGTTCATGATTTTTATTGATCAAAACACTCGAACAAAATAACAAAGAGAAAAACGAACAGTTCTGTAAGGCAAATAAACTATACAGAAAACAACTACCCACAAAACACAGGTGGGAAAAAAGGCTGCCTAAGTATGATTCCCAATCAGAGACAACGATAGACATCTGCCTTTGATTGGGAACAACACTCGGCCAAAAACAAAGAAATAGAAAACATAGAAATAAAGAAACTAGAATGCCCACCCTAGTCCCACCCTGGCCTAACCAAAATAGAGAATAAAAGCCTCTCTATGGCCAGGCACCACATCAATTACATGCAATGCAGGACAAGCTAGATAAACTAGTAATATCATCAACCATGTGTAGTTAACTAGTGATTATGTTAAGATTGATTGTTTTTTATAAGATAAGTTAAATGCTAACTAGCACCTTAGCACCTAGCTGCACTCGCATAACAGCTGGTCAGCCTGCCACGCAGTCTCCTCGTGGAGTGCAATGTAATCAGCCATAATCGGTGTCCAAAAATGCAGATTACCGATTGTTATGAAAACTTGAAATCATCCGTAATTAATCGGCCATTCCGATGAATAGGTCGACTTCTAGTTGATGGCCATACTCTTGGCTGCAGACTGGGTGGAGGAGGTGAGGCCAGACAGGGTAGTCATCTACTCTGACTCCTGTGCAGCACTGATGAGCTTAAATTAATGTGTCTCAGAGCAGACTGGATGTTTGTATAGGTTTTGCAGTGTTTGTATAGAGTGAAACAGATGTTTTTTTTTGTGATGTTCCTCTGGGTACCAGCTCATGTGGGAGTAGAGGGGAATGAGGAGGGTGTTATCGCCAAGCAGGCTCTTAAACATCCTAATGTTGAGATGGAATTACCAATCAATAAAGCAGAAGCCAAGGAAGGGGGTGATAAGAACAGTGGTTAAAAACAAATGGCAAGAGTTGTGGAAAGGGGAGGGAAAGGGAAGACACCTGTATAAGATTCAGGAAAAGGTGGGGGCAGGGAGGTCATCAGGCTGAGTGAGAAGGGAGGAAAGTGTAGTCACAAGGCTGAGACTGAGAAACAAAAGGCTCAATAGTCCTTAGAAATTGGTGGGGAAACATCTGACTGGTAGGTGTGATCATTGTCAGGAGGAAATGGAGACAGTGGAACACGTTCTATTTTCGTGCTAGAAATATGGAAGTGAAAGAAAGAGTAATGGGGTTGAAGAGCCAGAATTTAAGTGAACTAATGGGAAAATGTTCAGGGGATGTAGTATTTAATTATGTATTTAGTTTCCTTAGGGAGACAAGGATATTGGGTAGGATTTAGACCTCCACTGTTTCTGGTCCACACTCCAGTCCAGTTGGTGGCGGTAATGCACCTTAAAGTTGGTTGCCAACTGACGGCCTACCACGGCGACGCCGGGCCAATTGTGCGCCACCCTATGGGACTCCCAAAAACAGCCAGATGTGATCCAGCCTGGATTCAAACCTCTTGCACTGAGATGCAGTGCCTTAGACCGCTGTGCCACTCGGGAGCCCAAGAGAAAGAGAAATTATGAATAGAAATTATAGATAAAACATATCGGTGCTCATCGGCAATTGGACATAAACATTACACAACAAGTTGGAAATTGCAAATTGAGTGGTTTGGAAGGAATCAGTGGCTAACTGCAAGCATTGCGACGCAATCACTAGTCTGCTATTCAGTGCAGTGGATGTGTGGTCCAAGTCTGGGTTTAAGGGTCTCTTTTCCAAGCATAAAAGGATAAACACTCAACATTGGCCATTGTCTATCCAGCATGACTTCTGCAGCGTTCAAAATAACTAGAAACTCGGAACTGGGAAATTTCAGACTTCAGTAAGTTCAAGACAACTGGGAACTCTGAAAAAAACGAGCTCCGACTGGGAAAATATGTTTTGAATGGTCATCCAACTCGGAATTCCAAGTCGGGAACTTGGGCCTCTTTCTAGAGCTCCAACCTAAAGATCACTAAAGTCATGATTCAGCCTTGCTTTTTTCAGAGTTCCCAGTTGTCTTGAAAGCACCATAAATCCAGAGAATGCCAGACTTTGATGACAAAGGTTGTTGACAAAATTTTCCCACGAAGGACCGCCACGCTACCTTCCTGTTCAAGTGAGCACGACAAGGTGTCCAAAACTGTCTTGTGTGCTGTTGCATAAATTATGTAATATGCCAGGGAGATATGTATACTGTAACTAAGACAGTAATACTAAGTGTATGTTGTGTAGTAAGCTAGCCCATGTGCCTCACCCTAATAATTTGGTCCCTTTTCCCTTCATAATTTAGCCTACTGTTCTGACTTGGTGGTGCACATGTATCCTATAGCCTGTTTTAGACAAATGTCATCATCGAATATTGTAAGAGCTTTCATTGTCTGCTTATATGCCCCCTTTATTTATCCTACGGTTCTGACTTGGTGTACAGGGAGAATACTGTAAGAACAGCCTATGTTCTGAATTCTGTCTCTGTACATTTCAAAAGTGCTGAACAAATAATTGTATTGACTATGTCCGTCCTAGCTCGCTCATTAATGTTTTAATCGAAATTACGGATGGCCTCTTATCCGCTCGTCCCCGCATAGTTTGTACATCTCAATTGTCAGTAGAAACCAGATTTGTTTAAGTAAGTCAGCCATATCAGCTATGTTTTTTAAAAGTCTGTAAATGAGGCTGAATGAACTGTTTCACTGCCAGAAGGCTCCTGTAGCGATGGTAAGGTGTTGGGACTCCCTAGGCCCTAACATTTTGTGGGTACCGTTTGTCACGTTATAGTCCAATTAATGTATTATTTAGTGGCTTTGCTGGCATGTATCTAATTGTTTTGTTGTTCAGTTTGCCCCACCAAGATTGACATGCTAAAATCGTCACTGCACTGGCAGCATTTCAAGCTGAGGGGTGAATTTATCCCGTATGATCTGACCCATTACATAAACATATCTGCAACATAATTCTGTGCACTCCTACAGATGAAGTCGGAAGTTTACATACACCTTAGCCAAATACATTTAAACTCAGTTTGTCACAATTCCTGATATTTAATCCTAGTTCAAATTCCCTGTTTTAGGTCAGTTAGGATCACCACTTTATTTTAAGAATGTGAAATGTCAGAATAAAAGCAGAGAGAATTATTTATTTCAGCATTTAATTCTTTCATCACATTCCCAGTGGGTCATAAGTTTACATACACTCAATTAGTATTTGGTAGCATTGCCTTTAAATTGTTTAACTTGGGTCAAACGTTTCAGGTAGCCTTCGACAAGCTTCCCACAATAAGTTGGGTGAATTTTGGCCCATTCCTCCTGACAGAGCTGGTGTAACCGAGTCAGGTTTGTAAGGCTTCTTTGCTCGCACATGCTTTTTCCGTTCTGCCCACACAATTTCTATAGGATTGAGGTCAGGGTTTTGTGATGGCCACTCCAATACCTTGACTTTGTTGTCCTTAAGACATTTTGCCACAACTTTGGAAGTATGCTTGGGGTCATTGTCCATTTGGAAGACCCATTTGCGACCAAGCAATGGCGGTTTTGGAGCAGTGGCTTCTTCCTTGCTGAGCGGCCTTTCAGGTTATGTGGATATAGGACTCGTTTTACTGTGGATATAGATACTTTTGTACCTGTTTCCTCCAGCATCTTCACAGGGTCCTTTGCTGTTGTTGTGGGATTGATTTGCACTTTTCGCACCAATCTACGTTAATCTCTAGGAGACATAACGCATCTTCTTCCTGAGTGGTATGACGGCTGCGTGGGTCCATGGTGTTTATACTTGCGTACTATTGTTTGTACAGATGGCGTTTGGAAATTGTTCCCAAGGATGAACCAGACTTGTGGAGGTCTATAATTGGCTGATTTCTTTTGATTTTCCCATGATGTCAAGCAAAGAGGCACTGAGTTTGAAGGTAGGCCTTGAAATACATCCATAGGTACACCTCCAATTGACTCAAATTATGTCAATTAGCCTATTAGAAGCTTATAAAGTCATGACATCATTTTCTGGAATTTTCCAAGCTGTTTAAAGGCACAGTCAACTTAGTGTATGTAAACTTCTGATCCACTGGAATTGTGATACAATGAATTATAAGCGAAATAATAAATTACTTGTCTCATGCACAAAGTAGATGTCCTAACCGACAAGAAATGTGTGGAGTGGTAAAAAAACAAGTTTTAATGACTCCAACCTAAGTGTGTGTAAACCTCCGACTTCTACTGTATGTCGGTGCAATTGGCATGTTCAAGAGTAGCGAAGAATGACAAACTATTAGCCAATGATATTGATAATGCCTGGTATGCATGGTTTTGTGTGTTAAATGTTGGGATATTTGTGTGTTTAAAACTACTCTTGTGAGGACAAATGTCTGCGAGAGACCCGGTATTTCAGATAATCTCTCAAATTTGACCAGGAGATGGGGTTATTTTACCAGATACGCTCCCAGCCCAGAGGCAGAATAGCACCTCAGTGCATGCATACATAAAACAAAATGAGATGTTACATTGTGTGTGTTTGCATGCGCGTGAATGGTTGGATGGATATGTAAGGTTATTTGTATGCTATGGGCTCCTGTATCAAAGGCAGGTACCCTAGTGGTTAGAGCATTGGGCCAGTCACTGAAAGGTTGCTGGGTCGAATCCCCTGAGCTGACATCTGTTGTTCTGCCTCTGAACAAGGCAGTTAACCCACTATTCCCCGATAGGCCGTCATTGTAAATACGATTTTGTTCTTAACCTAGTTAACCTAGTTCTTGCCTAGTCGAACAAAGGTTACATTTTAAAAAAGGACCAAGACTGTGACAAATGGCTGGAGCATGACCATGAGGTCATACTGGGTGATAAATATCTCAGCAATCTCCAAATTGGTTATATATCTCACTCCCCCTTCCCAATACCCCAACCCCTTGAGAAACTCAGATATTTGCATGCTATGATGAATCTATAATTCATGCAATCCATAGCTCTTTTTGCAATACCATATACTTTGGATACTGACATTATGTTTTTCCAATTCTGCTGTTACTGTTCAATGCCATCACCCTGACTTAATGAGATGGAAACAGAGGAGATTCTATTAGATTCCACTGTGGGGTTGAACTGTCTGGACCATTCAGCTTTACATACGACACCACATAGATTTGGCTATTTCTATTGAATAAAATACCGTTTTTTTCAGTCACAGAGCTGGATTTGGTTCATTCTCCAGGACCTGTTTTCACAAAGTGTTTCAGAGATGTAGTGCTGATATATCAGGTTCTCCCTGTCTAGGTAATCTCATCCATAATTATCTAAAAGGCAAAACTGACTTAGATCAACACTCGTACTCTGAGAAGCTTCATAATTTATGTGTTTGTGCACTTATATGATATCTTATTTTGAACAGGTTCTAATACAAGGAAAATAATCCTTCATCAACAGGAAATGTGAAATATTACTTGGATTCTAATTAATTGTAGGAAATGATTCATTTTTTGTTGATAAATGATAAATCAAGTCTGATATTTTAACTGGGAAATTACAAACTTTAGAAGCCTTTTCAAACCTTGAATACACTACAATTTGCATTTCCTGCTGCACAGGACAATTCTCTGGGACAACAGAGTGATCAAATTAAGAGAGCACACCTGTTTTGAATTAATTTACTTTCCAACTAATCACATGCTAATTGGGAATGGAGTCTCTGGTTAAAGCTGAGTGTGATTAAGCAGCCTGAAACAATTCTCTCTGATGTCTTGCCAATTGCCATGTGTCATACTGCAGTACTTTATGACATCTAAATATTGTTCTGTTTTTCCTCATCATTTTTCTCAGATGCTCTGTTGGCAAACAAGTTGTTTTGACAGGAGACAAGAGCACAAGTCAATGTGACAGCAGACATAAGGCTCTTATATCTCTCTTTTTCCTCTCTCCTTACCTTTCTCTGTTGTTGTGGAACTCGAGTCTCCTTCTCTCCTGTTCATCATCTCTTCTCTGTTTTTCCTCCATCCTTTTGGACAGCTTACACACTGTGACACTCCTCAGGGCATGAGCAGTTTAGTGCTAATATAGCTTTAAAGGTATATTCATTCTAATTTCATACAGCACAAAAGGCACTGCTCTTACACTGATGACCACAGGGCATTGCCATTCATTCTTTTCTCTTCCCTTCCTCTCTCTCCTATTCTCCGTATTCCAGAATCCTCTCTATTTCTCTCTCACCCAGTGTTGAATCATTCCCTTCCTGCATTCTCTCCATCCATTGTGAAGGGGTTTCCTTTAGTTAAAACTGAGATCTTAGGCCTTTATTTATACTGTGCCACAGTTCAAAGCAAGGTGTCTTCTTAATGATTTCCAATAGGTCTACCCCGCCCACCCACCCAGCGACCGTTCAGCTCAGACTTCATCACGGATGGCTCGTGTTCAGTCCTCGTACCTCCGAGGGCATTGATTTAACTCTAATTTGTTTTTCTTTGTGGAGAGCGGCTTCCCAGCGGTCGGTGCAGATTCAATTTAGATTTGTGTGACACACAGGGATCGGCTTGCCCAAATCGCTTCCTGTCCTGTTTGCCTGGTACCTCCATTATGGGTACCAGACATTGGCAGATGCATTATTAAAAAGCTGTCCTCTGTTGTATTTGAAGACGAGGCAAGTCTGGTGTTTGAGCTCTTGGGCTTCCTGGTCCTATGTATGTAAGATGAAGATAATTCCACCACCACAGTCCCCACTGGGCACAAACTGGTTGAATCAACATTGTTTCAATGTAATTTGTGACATGGATAATATATTGGATTTGCAAAAAGTCAACAACGTAAACTGTTGTTTTATGGTGAAATTTCAACCACAGGATTATGTCATTATAGTAACATCTTTTTATAAAGCTTTTATAAAATATGTTGAATTTGTACCTTTCAAACAGCATCAGAGCTGGGCAGCACCTCCTAATGGAGAGCTCATCTATCTACAGCCAACCATTTGGTCTCCCGCCCAGGGTTTTAACCAACCCAGCCCTGTTTAGCAAATTCCTAAATTAAGTTGCACCCCCCCACCTCCCCTCCCCCACAGGGATGCTGGCCCATGTTGACTCCAATGCTTCCCACAGTTGTGTCAAGGTGGCTGGATTTCTTTTGGGTGGTGGACCATTTTTGATACACACGGGAAACTGTTGAGGGTGAAAAACCCAGCATCGTTGCCGTTCTTGACGCACTCAAACCGGTGCGCCTGGCATCTCCTACTATACCCCGTTCAAAGGCACTTATGTTTGGAAGGAGATTTATCTTCTGCTTGGATAGTTCCATCTGTGCCACTGACTTAGTTTGGCTTTAATTACAGTTTTTCTACAAATCAATAATTGACATGTTTCCATCTCAAGCAAAAATACAAAAGACTGAAGTACACACCCCTAATGGGCCCCAATGTTGAGGATCAGCGTGACAGATGTGTTGTTGCCTACTCTTACCTCCTGGGTGTTGCCCGTCAGGAAGTCTAGGATCCAGTTGCAGAGGGAGCTGTTAGTCCCAGAGTCCTTAGCTTAGTGATGAGCTTTGTGGGCACTATGGTGTTGAATGCTGAGCTGTAGTCGATGAACAGCATTCTCACATAGGTGTTCCTTTTGTCCAGGTGGGAAAGGGCAGTGTGGAGTGCGATTGAGATTGCGTCATCTGTGGATCTGTTGGGGCGGTATGCGATTTAGAGTGGGTCTCGGGTGTGTCCGATAGGATGCTGCTGATGTGAGCCATGACCAGCCTTTCAAAGCACTTCATGGCTTCATGACGTGAGTGCCACGGGGTGGTAATCATTTAGGGAGGTTACCTTTGCTTCCTTGGGCACAGGGACTATGGTGGTCTGTTTGAAACATTAGATATTACAGACTCGGTCAGGGAGAGGTTGAAAATGTCAGAGAAGACACTTGCCAGTTGGTCCGCACATGCTTTGAGTACACATCCTGGTAATCCGTCTGGCCCAGAGGCTTTGTGAATGTTGACCTGTTTCAAGGTTTTGTTCACATCGGCTACTGAGAGCGTTATCACACAGTCATTCAAAACAGCTGGTGCTCTCGTGCATGCTTCAATGTTTCTGGCCTCGAAGTGAGCATAAAAGGGATTTGGCTCATCTGGTAGGCTCGCGTCACTGGGCAGCTCGCGTCTGGGTCTCCCTTTGTAGTCCGTAATAGTTTTCAAGCCCTGCCACATCTGAATAGCGTCAGAGCCGATGTAGTAGGATTCAATCTTAATCCTGTATTGACGCTTTGCCTGTTTGATGGTTCGTCTGAGGGCAGAGCAGGATTTCTTATAAGCGTCCAGATTAGTCTCCCACTCCTTGAAAGCGGCAGCTCTAGCCTTTAGCTCGATGCAGATGTTGCCTGTAATCCATGGCTTCTGGTTGGGATATGTACGTACAGTCACTGTGGGGATTACGTCATCGGTGCATTTATTGATGAAGCCGATGACTGAGGTGGTGTATTCCTCAATGCCATTGGATGAATCCCGGAACATATTCCAGTCTGTGCTAACAAAACAGTCCTCTAGTGTAGCATCTGCGTCATCTTACCACTTTTGAGCGAGTACTTCCTGCTTTAGTTTTTGCTTGTAAGCAGGAATCAGGAGGATAGAATTATGGTCAGATTTGCCAAATGGAGGGCGGGGGAGAGCTTTGTATGCATCTCTGTGTGTGGAGTAAAGGTGGTCTAGGATTTTTTCTTCTGTGGTTGCATGTGACATTCTCGTAAAAATTTGGTAAAACTGATTTAAGTTTGCCTGCACTAAAGTCCCCAGCCACTGGGAGCGCCACTTCAGGGTGAGCATTTTCTTCTTTGCTTATGGCCTTATAGAGTTGGTTGAGAGCGGTCTTAGTGCCAGTTTCGCTTTGTGGTGGTAAATAGACCGCTACGAATAATACAGATGCGAACTCTCTTGGTAGATAGTGTGGTCGACAGCAATACCTCAAGACTTCTTTAATATTAGACATCGCTCACCAGCTGTTATTGACAAAAAGACACACACCCCCACTCCTTGTCTTACCAGAGGTCTCGTCTATGTTCTGCCGGTGCATGGAAAATCCGACGAGCTCTATATTGTCCGTTTCTTAGTTCAGCCACGTCTCGGTGAAACATAAGATGTTACAGTTTTTAATATCCCATTGGTAGGATAATCTTAATAGTAGGTCATCAATTTTGGAAGGCATTGGGAGTTTACTCACTCGCCTACGGATTCTCAGAAGGATCCCCGATTTGCGTCCCCTTTTCCGGCATCTTTTCTTCACGCAAAAGGCGTGGATCTGGGCCTGTTCCAGTGAAAACAGGATAGCCTTCTCATCGGACTCGTTAAAGGAAAACGTTTTTTCCAGTCCGTGGTGAGTCATCGCTTTGCTGATGTCCAGAAGTTATTTTCGGTCATAAGAGATGGTAGCAGCAACACAATAAGTTAAAAAAATAAGTAAAAAAATAACAAAATTGCACAATTGGTTGGGAGAACGTCAGCCATGTTCTTTGGCGCCATCTTAAATCTTCAACCAGCTTCACGAGGAATGTTTTTCCAACAGTCTTGAAGGAGTTCCCATATATGCTGAGCACTTGTTGGCTGCTTTTGCTTCACTCTGCAGTCCAACTCATTCCAAACCATCTCAATTGGGTTGAGGTCGGGTGATTGTGGAAGCCAGTTCATCTGATGCAGCACTCCACCACTCTGCTTCTTGATAAAATAGCCCTTACACAGCCTGGAGGTGTGTTGGGTCATTTTCCTTTTGAAAAACAAATAATAGTCCCACTAACCTCAAACCAGATGGGATGGCGTAAGGCTGCAGAATGCTGTGGGAGCCATGCTGGTTAAGTGTGCCTTGAATTCTAAATAAATCACTGACAGTGTCACCAGCAAACCACCCCCATACCATCATACCTCCTCCTCCATGCTTCACGGTGGGAACCACACATGCGAAGATCATCCGTTCACATACTCTGCGTCTCACAAAGACACGGTGATTGGAACTAAAAACCTCATATTTGGACTCATCAGAACAAAGGACAAATTTCCACCGGTCTAATGTCCATTGCTCGTGTTTCTTGGCCCAAGGAAGTCTCTTCTTATTATTGGTGTCCTTTAGTAGTGGTTTCCTTGCAGCAATTCAACTATGAAGGCCTAATTCACACAGTCTCCTCTGAACAGTTGATGTTGAGATGTGTCTGTTACTTGAACTCTGTGAATAATTTATTTGGGCTGCAATCTGAGGTGCAGTTAACTCTAATGAACGTATCCTCTGCAGCACAGGTAACTTTGGGTCTTCCTTTCCTGTGGTGGTCCACATGAGAGGCAGTTTCATCATAGCGCTTGATGAGTTTTTGCGACTGCACTTGAAGAAACGTTAAAAGTTCTTTAAATGTTCCATATGGACTGACCTTCATGTCTTAAAGTAATGATGGACTATCGTTTCTCTTTGCTTACATGAGCTGTTATGCCATAATATGGTCATGGTCTTTTACCAAATAGGGCTGTCTTCTGTATTCCAACCCTACCATGTCACAACATAACTGCATTAAGAAGGAAGGATATTCCACTAACTTTTAACAAGGTTAATTGAAATGCATTCCAGGTGAGTATATCAAATGTTATCGGTCACATACACGTGGTTAGCAGATGTTAATACGAGTGTAGTGAGTGTAGTGTAAATATCTAACAAGTAATCTAACAATTTCACAACAACTACCTTATACTATGAAGTGTAAAGTAATTAATATGTACATATGGATGAGCAAAGACCGTGTGGCATAGGCAAGATACAGTAGATGGTATATAGTACAGCATATACATATGAGATGAGTAATGTAGGGTGTGTAAACATTATACAGTGCCTTGCGAAAGTATTCGGCCCCCTTGAACTTTGCGACCTTTTGCCACATTTCAGGCTTCAAACATAAAGATATAAAACTGTATTTTTTTTTTGCACGCCCAATTTTTCAGTTTTTGATTTGTTAAAAAAGTTTGAAATATCCAATAAATGTCGTTCCACTTCATGATTGTGTCCCACTTGTTGTTGATTCTTCACAAAAAAATACAGTTTTATATCTTTATGTTTGAAGCCTGAAATGTGGCAAAAGGTCGCAAAGTTCAAGGGGGCCGAATACTTTCGCAAGGCACTGTATATTGTTTAAAGTGTTTAAAGTGACTAGTCACTAGTGAAACTTGTCACTAGTGATTTATTACATCCAAGTTTCCATTATTTGTTTTATTTAATTTTGTAAAAATGTTACCCCTTTTTCTCCCCAATTTTGTGGTATCCAATTGTTTTAGTAGCTACTGCTGCATCTTGTCTCATCGCTACAACTCCTGTACGGGCTCGGGAGAGACGACGGTTGAAAGTCATGCGATACACAACCCAAGCAAGCCGCACTGCTTCTTAACACAGCGCCATCCAACCCGGAAGACAGCCACACCAATGTGTCGGAGGAAACACCGTGCACCTGGCAACCTTGGTTAGCGCGCACTGCGCCCGGCCCGCCACAGAAGTCGCTGGTGCGCGATGAGACAAGGATTTTCCCTACCGGCCAAACCCTCCCTAACCTGGACGACGCTAGGCCAATTGTGCGTCACCCCACGGACCTCCCGGTTGCACCCAGAGTCTCTGGTGGCACAGCTGGCGCTGCAGTACAGTGCCCTTAACCACTGCGCCACCCGGGAGACCCAAATTTTCCATTATTAAAGTGGCTAGAGATGAGTCAGTATGTTGGCAGCAGCCACTCAATGTTAGTGATGGCTGTTTAACAGTCTGATGGCCTTGAAATAGAAGCTGTTTTTCAGTCTCTCGGTCCTAGCTTTGATGCACCTGTACTGACCTCGCCTTCTGGATGATAGCGGGGTGAACAGGCAGTGGCTCGGGTGGTTGTTGTCCTTGATTATCTTTTTGGCCATCCTGTGACATCGGATGGTGTAGGTGTCCTGGAGGGCAGGTACTTTTCCCCCGGTGATGCGTTGAGCAGACCTCACTGCCCTCTGGAGAGCCTTACAGTTGTGGGCGGAGCAGTTGCCGTACCAGGCGGTGATACAGCCAGACAGGATGCTCTCAATTGTGCTCTCGATCTGTAAGAGTTTGTGAGTGTTTTCGGTGACAAGCCAAATTTCTTCAGCCTCCTGAGGTTGAAGAGGCACTGTTGCGCCTTCTTCACCACGCTCTCCACTACTGTCCCGTTAATGTGGATAGGGGGGTGCTCCCTCTGCTGTTTCCTGAAGTCCACGATCATCTCCTTTTTTTGTTGATGTGGAGTGTGAGGTTATTTTCCTGACACCACACTCCGAGGGTCCACACCTCATGAAGCTGGTTGAGAGAATGCCAAGAGTGTGCAAAACTGTCATCAAGGCAATGGGTGGCTACTTTTTATTTGATTTGTTTAACACTTTTTTTGATTACTAGATGTTTCAAATGTGTTATTTCATCATTTTGAGTTAGGAAATTGTAAAAATAAAGAAAAATCTTTGAATGAGTAGTTGTGTCCAAGCTTTTGACTGGTACTGTATATGTAATTAATTTGAAGACAAACTGGATATAAAGCCAAACTAAGTCAGTTGTACAAAATATACACTACCGTTGAAAAGTTTGGGGTCACTTAGAAATTTCCTTGTTTTTGAAAGTCCTCAACTGGCAGCTTCATTAAATAGTACCCGCAAAACACCAGTCTCAACGTCAACAGTGAAGAGGCGACTCCGGGATGCAGGCCTTCTAGGCAGAGTTCCTCTGTCCAGTTTCTGTGTTCTTTTGCCCATCTTAATCTTTTATTTTTATTGGCCAGTCTGAGATATGTCTTTTTCTGTGCAACTCTGTCTAGAAGGCCAGCATCCCGGAGTCACCGCTTCACCTTTGACGTTGATTCTGGTGTTTTGCGGGTACTATTTAATGAAGCTGCCAGTTGAGGACTTGTGAGGCGTCTGTTTCTCAAACTCTAATGTACTTTTCCTCTCGCTCAGTTGTGCACCGGTGCTTCCCACTCTTCTTTCTATTCTGGTTAGAGACAGTTTGTGCTGTTCTGTGAAGGGAGAAGTACACAGCGTTGTACGAGATCTTCAGTTTCTTGGCAATTTCTCGCATGGAATAGCCTTAATTTCTCAGAACAAGTATAGACTGACGAGTTTCAGAAGAAAGTGCTTTCTTTCTGGACATTTTGAGCCTGTAATCAAACCCACAAATGCTGATGCTCCAGATACTCAACTGGTCTAAAGGAGGACAGTTTGATTGCTTCTTTAATCAGAACAACAGTTTTCAGCTATGCTAACATAATTGCAAAAGAGTTCTCTAATGATCAATTAGCCTTTTAAAACGATCAACTTGGATTAGCTAACACAATGTGCCATTGGAACACAGAAGTCATGGTTGCTGATAATGGGCCTTGTACACCTATGTAGATATTCCATAAAATATCTGCCGTTTCCAGCTACAATAGTAATTTACAACATTAGCAATGTCTACACTGTATTTCTGATCAATTTGATGTTATTTCAATGGACAAAAAAGTTGCTTTTCTTTCATAAACAAGGACATTCCTAAGTGACTCCAAACTTTTGAAGGGGAGTGTACATCTCTATCAAATGTTGATATTTGGTTGCGTTGACAACCAAACATAATTCAATATCACTTTTGCAATACAGTAAAAAGTGTAATAACTTGTCGAGAAGTTAACTTATTATATGTAGGATTCGGTTCTTCAACTAAACTAAAAAGCACAGTGGTAACACATTAAGTTGTTGCATAAATACAATATATCTGAAATTGTATTCCCATTTGAACTTGGTTGTGCTTTCAGATGGTTGAAAGCACAGTGATAACACATTGGGTATTCAACAAACTTCTGGATGTCATTTTGAGTGGGTGAATAAAGGTTGAAATCTCATTGATCAACGTCTCAACCAAATATTACCCACATTTCCATGTTGAAATGATGTGGTGTGCCCAGAGGGTTTGTGCTGTGGGTGGTGGTAAATAATTACAAAATGAGCTACTGTATTTTTTATTATTTTCCAACCTCTCTCAGTATGAAAACATAACACCTGCTCTACTTCTCTACTTTGACTAAGTACAGATGTAGGATCTTAATTTGATTGCTCTTTTGTTGCTGAGAATCTTCCAGCACAGCAGTACATGCACATTTGTAGTGTATTCAGGGTTAAAAAGGCTTCTATATTTTTGTAATTTACTCTTTAAAATGTTAGACTTGATTTGCCCTAAAGAAAAATGTATCAACCCCTACAAAGGAATCCATAAATTATATTCCACATAATAATTCACATTTTCTGTTGCTGCAGGATTATTTTCCGGCTGTAGCAAACTGTCTCAAATTAAGATCCTACGTCTGTTCATCTCTGTGGAAGACTCAGCACTGGCAGCATTGGCATTGGCAGCATTGTCCTGCCTTGAACTGCTTCCATCTCCATCACTTCTTCATCCGACTGGTCCCTGTCTGAGAGTGGATGGATTTCTGGCACTGTACCGTCTTGGTTGAGTTACGCTGCAGAATTGTTGATTACCTTAGCTGTTCTGGTTCCAGAGGAATATCTTACACACACACACACACTCACACACACACACACTCTCACACACACACACACACACACACACACACACACACACACACACACACACACACACACACACACACACACACACACACGCACACACACACACACACACACACACACACACACACACACACACACACACACACACACACACACACACACACACACACACACACACACACACACACACACACACACACAGTCTTGCATAACTAACCTTGTGGGGACACACAATTCAGTCCCATTCAAAATCCCCCCCCCAGCCCCTGGTGATGCTGATAGCGCTCTGTTGAGCAAAATGTATAATAATTTGACAATCAGTCTAATAATAATATCTCCCAGAGAGAGGAAATTACAAGTTTGTAGCTTTCTATTTTTATGTCTCTGTCACTCTCTCTCTCACACCCCCTCCATCTGGAAGAGATGAGGCTGTGTATTGTCAGGATGTTTGACTCAGGGAATTGAATGTCACTCATGGCCTTCCCTGTCTGTCTCCAAGCATGTATATCGTTACCATAGCAATTGCTCAGTGAGCGAAAGACCAGGAAGTGGTGTAAAGTACTTAATTAAAAATACTTTAAAAGGCTACATAAGTAGTTTTCTTGGGTATCTGTACTTTACTATTTCGATTTTTTCTAACTTTTACTTCACTACATTGCTGAAGAAAATAATGTACTTTTTACTCCACACATTTTCCCTGACTTGTTACATTTTGAATTCTTAGCAGGACAAAACGATGGTCCACACACTTATCAAGAGAGCATCCCTGGTCATCTCTACTGCATCTGATCTGGCGGACTCACATTTACAAATGAAGCATTTGTAAATGACGTCTGAGTGTTGGAGTGTGTCTCTGGCTATCTGTAAATAAAATTTAAAAAACAAGACAATTGTGCCATCTGGTTTGCTTAGTATAAGGAATTTTCAAATGATACTTTGATACAAATTATACTTTTACTTTTGATTCTTAAGTATATTTTATCAATTACATTTACTTTTGATACTAAGTATATTTAAAACCAAATACTTTTAGAATTTTACACAAGTAGTATTTTACTGGATGAATTTCACTTTTCTATTAAGGTATATTTACGTTAATGCACTATAAACTCAAGTATGCCATTTAAAGCACTATAAACTCAAGTATGACAAGTAATACACTATGAACAGAATAGGGTCCCATTTGGCAACCACAAAATGTTAACGCATGTAGTGATCCTTGCTACATGAGCCAAGTTCCAATTCCCATTAATCCTATTGGTGTGATGAGTAGGGTGTTTGCCTTTCACGCCAGGAACCACGGTTCGCTTTCCTGCCCCGCAGTTCTCTACAATATCAACATTTGATTACTGTATATACACAGTGCATGCACCTTCATGGCATCCATCAAATGAATATTCATAAAAGCCTATAACCAAAACACAGTGGAAATAGAATAATATGAAATATATGATCAGCAAAGGAGGATTACAGACAATAACTCATTAAAGTAACATCAAAGGCTCCTTCACACTGTATTTAATTGGCAAATTTGCATCGTTGATACATGCAAGATTCTCGCCGCAGAGTAGATCCTTTAATGACTAATGTGTTATTTACAGACAACTCAGCTCACTTCTCATCTCGGCATGATCACAGGATCATACAGGATCATCGCTATGCTTGAAGGCATGTAGGAGAAATACACAGCTCTGTCTTCACAACTCACTGGTACATATAGCAGTAGTAGTCATTGGAAATACAGTACCAGTCAAAAGCTTGGACACACCTACTCATTCAAGGGTTTTTCTTTATTGTTACTATTTCTACATTGTAGAATAATAGTGAAGACATCAAAACTATGAAATAGCACATATGGAATAATGTAGTAACCAAAAAAAGTGTTAAACAAATCTAAATATATTTGAGATTTGAGATTCTTCAAATAGCCACCCTTTGCCTTGATGACAGCATTGCACACTCTTGGCATTCTCTCAACCAGCTTCATGAGGTAGTCACCTGGAATGCATTTCAATTAAGAGGTGTGCCTTGTTAAAAGTTAATTTGTGGAATTTCTTTACTTCTTAATGCGTTTGAGCCAATCAGTTGTGTTGTGACAAGGTAGGGGTGGTATCCAGAAGAGGGCCCTATTTGGTAAAAGACCAAGACAATATTATGGCAAGAGCAGCTCAAATAAGCAAAGAGAAATGACAGTCCACCAATACTTTAAGACATGAAGGTCAGTCAATACGGAACATTTCAAGAACTTTGAAAGTTTATTCAAGTGCAGTCGCAAAAACCATCAAGCACTATAATGAAACTGGCTCTTATGAGGACCGCCATAGGAAAGGAAGACCCAGAGTTCCCTCTGCTGCAGAGGATAAATCCATTAGAGTTAACTGCACCTCAGATTGCAGCCCAATCTGCTTCACAGAGTTCAAGTAACAGACACATCTCAACTTCAACTGTTCAGAGGGGATTGCGTGAATCAGGCCTTGGACACTGTGCTACCTAACCTCCAAACGAGCTTCAATGCCATACAACACTCCTTCCGGGGCCTCCAACTGCTCTTAAACGCTAGTAAAATCAAATGCATGCTTTTCAACCGTTCGCTGCCTGCACCCGCACGCCCGACTAGCATCACCACCCTGGATGGTTCCGACCTAGAATATGTGGACATCTATACAGTGCCTTGCGAAAGTATTCGGCCCCCTTGAACTTTGCGACCTTTTGCCACATTTCAGGCTTCAAACATAAAGATATAAAACTGTATTTTTTTGTGAAGAATCAACAACAAGTTGGACACAATCATGAAGTGGAACGACATTTATTGGATATTTCAAACTTTTTTAACAAATCAAAAACTGAAAAATTGGGCGTGCAAAATTATTCAGCCCCCTTAAGTTAATACTTTGTAGCGCCACCTTTTGCTGCGATTACAGCTGTAAGTTGCTTGGGGTATGTCTCTATCAGTTTTGCACATCGAGAGACTGAATTTTTTTCCCATTCCTCCTTGCAAAACAGCTCGAGCTCAGTGAGGTTGGATGGAGAGCATTTGTGAACAGCAGTTTTCGGTTCTTTCCACAGATTCTCGATTGGATTCAGGTCTGGACTTTGACTTGACCATTCTAACACCTGGATATGTTTATATTTGAACCATTCCATTGTAGATTTTGCTTTATGTTTTGGATCATTGTCTTGTAGGAAGACAAATCTCCGTCCCAGTCTCAGGTCTTTTGCAGACTCCATCAGGTTTTCTTCCAGAATGGTCCTGTATTTGGCTCCATCCATCTTCCCATCAATTGTAACCATCTTCCCTGTCCCTGCTGAAGAAAAGCAGGCCCAAACCATGATGCTGCCACCACCATGTTTGACAGTGGGGATGGTGTGTTCAGCTGTGTTGCTTTTACGCCAAACATAACGTTTTGCATTGTTGCCAAAAAGTTCCATTTTGGTTTCATCTGACCAGAGCACCTTCTTCCACATGTTTGGTGTGTCTCCCAGGTGGCTTGTGGCAAACTTTAAACAACACTTTTTATGGATATCTTTAAGAAATGGCTTTCTTCTTGCCACTCTTCCATAAAGGCCAGATTTGTGCAATATATGACTGATTGTTGTCCTATGGACAGAGTCTCCCAACTCAGCTGTAGATCTCTGCAGTTCATCCAGAGTGATCATGGGCCTCTTGGCTGCATCTCTGATCAGTCTTCTCCTTGTATGAGCTGAAAGTTTAGAGGGACGGCCAGGTTTTGGTAGATTTGCAGTGGTCTGATACTCTTTCCATTTCAATATTATCGCTTGCACAGTGCTCCTTGGGATGTTTAAAGCTTGGAAAATCTTTTTGTATCCAAATCCGGCTTTAAACTTCTTCACAACAGTATCTCGGACCTGCCTGGTGTGTTCCTTGTTCTTCATGATGCTCTCTGCGCTTTTAACGGACCTCTGAGACTATCACAGTGCAGGTGCATTTATACAGAGACTTGATTACACACAGGTGGATTGTATTTATCATCATTAGTCATTTAGGTCAACATTGGATCATTCAGAGATCCTCACTGAACTTCTGGAGAGAGTTTGCTGCACTGAAAGTAAAGGGGCTGAATAATTTTGCACGCCCAATTTTTCAGTTTTTGATTTGTTAAAAAAGTTTGAAATATCCAATAAATGTCGTTCCACTTCATGATTTTGTCCCACTTGTTGTTGATTCTTCACAAAAAAATACAGTTTTATATCTTTATGTTTGAAGCCTGAAATGTGGCAAAAGGTCACAAAGTTCAAGGGGGCCGAATACTTTCGCAAGGCACTGTAAGTACCTAGGTGTCTGGCTAGACTTTAAACTCTCCTTCCAGACTCATATCAAACATCTCCAATCTAAAATCAAATCTAGAGTCGGCTTTCTATTCCGCAACAAAGCCTCCTTCACTCACGCCGCCAAACTTACCCTAGTAAAATTGACTATCCTACCAATCCTCGACTTCGGGGATGTCATCTACAAAATAGCTTCCAATACTCTACTCAGCAAACTGGATGCAGTTTATCACAGTGCCATCCGTTTTGTTACTAAAGCACCTTATACCACCCACCACTGCGACCTGCATGGTCTAGTCGGCTGGCCCTCGCTACATATTCGTCGCCAGACCCACTGGCTCCAGGTCATCTACAAGTCCATGCTAGGTAAAGCTCCGCCTTATCTCGGTTCACTGGTCACGATGGCAACACCCACCCGTTGCACACGCTCCAGCAGGTGTATCTCACTGATCATCCCTAAAGCCAACATCTCATTTGGCCGCCTTTCATTCCAGTTCTCTGCTGCCTGTGACTGGAACGAATTGCAAAAATCGCTGAAGTTGGAGACTTTTATCTCCCTCACCAACTTCAAACATCTGCTATCTGAGCAGCTAACCGATCGCTGCAGCTGTACATAGTCTATCGGTAAAAAGCCCACCCAATTTTACCTACCTCATCCCCATACTGTTTATATTTATTTACTTTTCTGCTCTTTTGCACACCAATATCTCTACCTGTACATGACCATCTGATCATTTATCACTCCAGTGTTAATCTGCAAAATTGTAATTATTCGCCTACCTCCTCATGCCTTTTGCACACAATGTATATAGACTCTCTGTTTTTCTACTGTGTTATTGACTTGTTAATTGTTGACTCCATGTGTAACTCTGTGTTGTCTGTTCACACTGCTATGCTTTATCTTGGCCAGGTCGCAGTTGCAAATGAGAACTTGTTCTCAACTAGCCTACCTGGTTAAATAAAGGTGAAATAAAATAAAACATTTAAAAATAAATAAAATAGTCGAATTGCTGCAAGGAAACCACTACTAAAGGACACCAATAATAAGAAGAGACTTGCTTGGGACAAGAAACACGAGCAATGGACATTAGACCGGTGGAAATCTGTCCTTTGGTCTTTCTGATTTTTAGTTCCAACCGCCGTGTCTTTGTGAGACGCAGAGTATGTGAATGGATGATCTCCGCATGTGTGGTTCCCACCGTGAAGCATGGAGGAGGAAGTGTGATGGTGTTCAAGGCACATTTAACCAGCATGGCCACCACAGCATTCTGCAGTGACATGCCATCCCATCTGGTTTGCGCTTAGTGGGACTGTCATTTATTATTCAACAGGGCAATGACCCAAAACACACCTCCAGGTGGTGTAAGGGCTCTTTGACCAAGAAGGAGAGTGATGGAGTGCTGCATCAGATAACCTGGCCTCCACAATCACCCGACCTCAACCCAATTGAGATGGTTTGGGATGAGTTGGACCACAGAGTGAAGGAAAAACAGCCAACAAGTGCTCAGCATATGTGAGAACTCCTTCAAGACTGTTGAAAAAGCATTCCAAGTTACCAATTTGAAGGGGAGTAGAATTCCACGGATATCATTGGGGACCAAACCCCACTGGGAAGCCTATTATTGAGTACCATCCACTGAAATTGTGCTTGGTCAGCTAACATCATCAGGAACAAGGGGCTTAGTGGATAGTAAAAAAAGTAAAGGACCCTGTTCAAGACTCTGAAAGAATATATATATTTCCTTGCCTTTCATGGCACAGCGACATGTGACACACTGACACATGGATCCGTCAACATGATGGAACCCTTAGCTGTCCTCCCATCAAATAATGTCTCAGTGATTACATTGAGGAACGGATAGTGTTCCACCTGTACATATTTTAGACAACCTGAAATGCGACTGTTATTAATTAATAAAGAAAGTAGGTTAGCTCATACATCATTTCTCGAGCGGATGACACGTGGTCGTAACACTGTGCCATGCGCGCTCCTAAACATAACTCCCTTCCCAGAACGCGCACTTCCAATGTGATTGGGAGAGACTGACTGAGCGTGTTTGTGAGTGTTGTCTGAATGCGAGCCGATCCGCGGCTAGAACAGCAAAATTAACGGGAACAGTTTTTCATGTTAACAACAGCAATATGTGCCTTACGACCGCACCTGATTTGAGCTACTCTAAAAACTAAGATATAAGGTAAGAATGTGTTTATAAAAGTGTTCAGTTTTGAATGTTGAGGACTTATGTCAGATGTGTTGAAATATGTACTAAGTCATTGCCTTTTACACTTGAACATTTCTCGATCTGCCCTACACTGACTTGCTCGATGTTTGTTTGGATTCTGGGTAGACTATTCTCTATGGATTAATATGGTACAACAATGTACCATGTGGGGTAGCTCTAATATTCGATTTGATCCATTGATTTAATAATAATTGAAAATGCAAAGTAGTTATCAGAAGTACGATTTACAATCAAGCAAATAATATTGATGGGAAGATTGTGAGCACAACCAAGATGTAACCCTGTCACTGTGTTTCCGTGTATTGTAAAAGGCTGTGTTGATAAAATGCACAGTCACATATCAATATATAAGATACCATGTTGCATCATTTCCCTGAAGTGTTCCGCTGCGTGATTGAAATACTTAAAGATGTTGCCTATATGGAACCGTGCTTGAGGCTACTCTATACGGTGTGCACAGTCGGTAGAACCAATGTCTTTATTTGTCCACGGATAAAAGCCTTATTCAATTAATTTGAAGGCAAATGTCCATATGTCAATTGCATACAGCTTATTAGTTGACACAAGATGTTTCTTTGTGATAAGGCATAAAGCTCAACATATAGCCTATCAATTGGAAATCCTAAAGACCTTTAGTTCCCTTGTGAGTTCGCCTGGATCCATAACTGCAGGGGTGTTGAGGGTGCTGCAGCACACCCTGATGAATTCAAATGAATAGTAAAAAAATAAATACAAGAAGTTGTCCACGAAATTAGTTAACTAGGCCTTTATAACTCCTGTATGATTGGAGAAAAAAAACACTTGTCAAACCCACACTTGTTCAAAGACACATTACATGACAGGCTTTTCCAACTATAAATATATACCGTTATACCCGAATACCGAATCACAGCATCATTGTTAAGCAAGTGCAAGGCTCAATTGGTCCCCCTTTAAAACGGATCCTCTATTCATTGTGCTTGCGTCATAGAGATAGGAAGTGGGGATTCACCCAGCTCAGTGCAGCTGTAGTGGGGCAGGCTGTAGTGGGGCAGGCTGTAGTGGGGCTTTCCTTGGTGTGGACATTTTCTGCAGTTTGGATTTCCCTGCATGCGCTATATCCCTCCACTCCCCACCCCCCCAAACTAACGGAGGAGAACCCACTATGTATTGCTCCTTGGATGGCAGTTTGTGAACATTGACTACATGTAGGTTTTATGGTTCATTCCTCCCTTTTTCATTACCGTTCGGGATCCCAAATGGGATTATTTTATCTTCAATGTATCCAAGTGCTCACCTCCCAATTGATCTATTATGGGATCTTTTCATACAGGGGATAGGCTATTATTTGCAGAATTGCACAGACTGCAGACTAGACTATCTGTCAGAGGAGACACAATTGAAATCTGTCTGTCTCGCTCTCTCTCTCTCGCTCTCTCTCTCTCTCATAGGTTACAGAGTAATAACTCAAGTGTAGATGTTTGACAGTCTGCATATCCACCACATCCCTTCCTCGAATGCCCCAGAACAAACATCAAGCGTGTTTCATTCAGTTTGGAAATACAGTCCTGATTGCTCTCTGAGGGGTGAACAGGCAATCTGTCTAATGCCACCCAAAGAGCAATTTTCACAGTTTTTTAATTACACAAATTATGTGCTTGATTAGTTTACACTAAATTTGCGCTGGGCCTTTGGAGTGGTGGAGTGGAAAGGTTTAGTGTGTGGGTGGAGGATAACATGGTGTTTATGAAGACCCCTGCAGGATGGGGTGTGGGTGGGGGAGATGGGACGCAATGTGTAGTGTGTGTATGCGTGTGTGTGTGCGTGCATGCCTCCGTGCAGTGTGAGGCTGAGCAGTGAGACGTGAGCGGGGTGTTCTTGGAGAAGAGCGGGAGCTGCTGCAGTGCTTTGACAATGGGTGGCGGTCTGAGGATGGCTGAGGGAGCTCCCTTCTCACTGCCACTCCCACTCTGCAGTTTGGGTGGGGGGTGAATGTGTGCATGTCCTGTATGTGCTGCTATGCTGTGTGTATGTTGACCTTACTGTATGTGTGTGTGTGTGTGTGTGTGTGTGTGTGTGTGTGTGTGTGTGTGTGCGCGCACGCGCGCACGCCTGTTCAGTGCGCTGTACATCTGTGCTGTTTCTCCATGCCCAGCTGTGGGGCTGAGAAGCGTGTCGTCTGGTCTGTCTGTTGGGTGTGTCTCAGTGTGTGAGCCAGCTTCTTATTGGTGTGGAAACGACAGAACAGAAGTGTATATGGGGAGTGGTTCCCCCCTGCAGTAAGAACAAACAGAAATGAGCTTTTCCCGTTGTGAACAGAAGACTCTCTCCCTCTCACCATTTCATTGTCACTTTTTCCACCTCCCTTCCTCAGGCTGCTGATGAACACAGTAACCTTATCCCTCCCTGGCATGGCTTTCATTAATATTTATGAGGATTATAATGTCACATTTCTGTTTCTTAAAGGATGGTGGGTATTTTTTACCCTGACACACACACACATAGGATTAGCCTGCCCTGCTCCCTTGTGCGTCCCAAATGTCACCCTATTCCCCGGGATTTACATAAAGGGAATAGGGTGCCGTTTGAAACGTAGTTGCCTGAGTCACTGAGCTGGTCTTCTCATTGGACTCCTTGGGTGAAAAGGACTCTGGGGCTTTACTGTACAAATCCAGAATCAGGGATCAGGGATTTCCTCTCTGGGTATGTTGCATTTTCACCCTCTCTTTCAGTGGATTTCTGGTGATCCTTTTGGGTTTGGTGTAGTCAGATGAAATGCCAGGTGGTTCTGACCCATCTCTTGGTGACAGGTGTTTATCATAGTCTTTATGTCCACTGTATTGATGCTGTACCTATGGGATTGGAGGAACTAGGGATTGGTCTTGGTTTTGACTCCATCTTGACCCTAACATCCTTCCTCCTAACAGATCCATGTAGAATATCTCACATGGGAAACACAAGTCCTGCTGTGATGGCTCGTCATACACATGGGAACACGGTAGCCAAGGAGTCGGGACACACGCCCAAGTGCCCAACTGCTCTCGCCCACACACACCCAATGGATGTTATCCAAGCACTATGGTACCAGCTGTCCCCTATCGGTCGGTTCTGCTGTCGTCGAGGCAGGGGCTCCGGTTTCTGCTGTGCGTATCGTGCACACCCTCAGCAGTCACCTCTCATCTCTCCCTCTCCCTCTCTCCCTCTCCTTCTCCCTCTCCTTCTCCCTCTCTCCCTCTCCCTCTCCCTCTCCCTCTCTCCCTCTCCGTCTCCGTCTCCGTCTCTGTCTCTGTCTCTGTCTCTCTCTGTCTTAGGCTCCATCGGCTCTTTATCAATCTGTCCTGTGTAATACGATTCAGAGCTGCTGAATCTCCACCACACTCTGTTCCAATCCACACATTGACCCTTGAATTGGCAGAGGCAAAATGCAAACAGGCTGCTGTCTCAATGATGAACATGTGTGTTGGGTGGTAAAGAACACAGCTTGGCGTTCTAGATGCAGCTGAATTTCCTCTCCCATCAGCCGAACAGAGATTTTCTGCAGGTGGCTTTTTGACTCTCTCTTAATTGATATTTTTCTGATATAAGAAGCTGATCTCATGCGTCGAGATTTCACGTCCCATTTTTCTTTAACTCTTAGCACTCGTGTGAAGTCTCGGTCTAATCCGAGGAGTCGTTACGTGACATGTTGATTTACATCTAACCAGCTTTCATGTGCTTTCGTGCAGTATGCTCATCCAGATCTCTGGATCTCTACAAATTGCGTTTGCATATGTCAGAGCTGTGTGCTTATCCGTCAGCATGCAGCCAGACCTTGGGATACCTTCTGTGTGGATGATAGAGAGTCAATCCCCTGCCTGCCTGCGTGCGTTGGCTGTGTTAGCGGGGTTTGTTTTTGAGAGCAGAGGGCCGTCGGTGGACAGTCGGTTAGCTCAGCTCTAGGCAGGGTGGTGCAGCTCTCATTGTTACTGTTGGTCCGTTGGCACAAAGTCACAGGGCCTATTATTCAGTAGTTGTGACAGGGCTAACCTCAGCCTATGCACACACACACACACACACACACACACACACACACACACACACACACACAGGGTGCTCTCTTTCTCTAAACGTGAGCGAGTGTTTTGTTTTCTCTTTCCACGTAGCCTGTAGCTTTGTGTCAGTCTAGGCTGTTATCTCTCTGCCTGGATGATTTTGCTGTTTAACACTTTGTTGCTCTGGCTGCCTCAGTCAGTTAGCATGGCAGTTAGCTCTGTCATCCAGTTAGCTACTTAATGAGAACCTACCAAGCGATGGAGAAAGGATGAATGAGTGCAGAGTTAGCTGAGGATAAGTGGATGGAGAACGAGGGAAGAGGTGAGGGAGGAGAGGAGAGCAGGATTGGCCTTGACTCCAGCCCTTTTTCAGATCTATTGGAAGAAGCAATAATCCTCTCTGGTCCTCACACAGACCTCAGAGGCACAGACACCTCCTCCCCCACTCTCACTGCTCCTAGCATTATAGGTGGTCAGGATGTTCTGGGGTGACAGTCACTACTGTTTCCTCCTCCTCACATGCTCTATGGTCATAACAGACCAGTAAAATACAGTTGAAGTCGGAAGTTTACATACACCATCGCCAAATACATTTAAACTCAGTTATTCACAATTCCTGACATTTAATCCTAGTAAAAATTCCCTGTCTTAGGTCAGTTAGGATCGCCACTTTATTTAAAGAATGTGAAATGTCAGAAGAATAGCAGAGAGATTGATTTATGTCAGCATTTATTTCTTTCATTACATTCCCAGTGGATCAGAAGTTTACATACACTCAATTAGTATTTGGAAGCATTGCCTTTAAATTGTTTAACTTGGGTCAAATGTTTCGGGTAGCCTTCCAGAAGCTTCCCACAATAAGTTGGGTGAATTCTGGCCCATTCCTCCTGACAGAGCTGGTGTAACTGAGTCAGGTTTGTAGGCCTCTTTGCTCACACACGCTTTTTCCGTTCTGCCCACACATTTTCTATAGGATTGAGGTCAGGGCTTTGTGATGGCCACTTGAATACCTTGACTTTGTTGTCCTTAAGCCATTTTGCCACAACTTTGAAAGTATGCTTGGGGTCATTGTCCATTTGGAAGACCCATTTGCAACCAAGCTTTAACTTCCTGACTGATGTCTTGAGATGTTGCTTCAATATATCCACATCATTTTCTTCCCTCATGATACCATCTATTTTGTGAAGTGCACCAGTCCTTCATGCAGCAAAGCACCTCCACAACATGATGCTGCCACCCCCGTGTTTCACGGTTGGAATGGTGTTCTTCGGCTTGCAATCCTCCCCCTTTTTCCTCCTAACATAACGATGGTCATTATGGCCAAACAGTTCCATTTTTGTTTCATCAGACCAGAAGACATTTTTCCAAAAAGTACGATCTTTGTCCCCATGTGCAGTTGCAAACCGTAGTCTGGCTTTGTTATGGCGGTTTTGGAGCCGTGGCTTCTTCCTTGCTAAGTTGCCTTTCAGGTTATGTCAAAATAGGACTTGTTTTACTGTGGATATAGATACTTTTGTACCTGTTTCCTCCAGCATCTTCACAAGGTCCTTTGCTGTTTTTCTGGGATTGATTTGCACTTTTTGCACCAAAGTACATTCATCTCTAGGAGACAGAATGTGTCTCTTTCCTGACGTGGCGTTTATACTTGAGTACTGTTGTTTGTACAGATGTTTGTACAGATAAACATGGTACCTTCAGGCGATTTGGAAATTGCCCCCAAGGATGAACCAGACTTGTGGAGGTCTACAATTTTCTTTCTGAGGTCTTGATTTATTTTGATTTTCCCATGATGTCAAGCAAGAGGCACTGAGTTTGAAGGTAGGCCTTGAAATAGATCCACAGGTCCAACTCCAATTGACTCAAATTATGTCAATTAGCCTATCAGAAGCTTCTAAAGCCATGACATCCTTTTCTGGAATTTTCCAAGCTGTTTAAAAGCACAGTCAACTTAGTGTATGTAAACTTCTGATCCACTGGGATTGTGATACAGTGAACTATTGTAACAGCAGATTTCCTCTTCGTCTGAAGAGGAGTAAGGATCGGACCAAGATGCAGCGTGGTAAGGGTTCATGCCGATTTATTAAAAACGAACTGAACACTGAAATACAAAACAATAAATGATGTGATGAAAACCGAAACAGTACCGTGTTGCGACAAACACTCACACGGAAACAAACACCCACAAACCAACAGTGAAACCCAGGCTACCTAAGTATGATTCTCAATCAGAGACAACTAACGACACCTGTCTCTGATTGAGAACCATACTAGGCTGAACACAAAAACCAACATAGAAAAACAAACAGACTGCCCACCCCAACTCACACCCTGACCATACTAAATAAAGACAAAACAAAGGAAATAAAGGTCAGAACGTGACAACTATAAGTGAAATAATCTGTCTGTAAACAATTGTTGGAAAAATGACTTGTGTCATGCACAAAGCAGATGTCCTAACGGACTTACCAGAACTATAGTTTGTTAACAAGAAATGTGTGGAGTGGTTGAAAAACAAGTTTTGTTGACTCCAAACTAAGTGTATGTAAACTTCCGACTTCAACTGTAGATACTATGCCTTATCCAATGTTACACCTAACGCTAAGTAAGATCTAAACCAATGCACCCTATTCAGTACAGCTACAGTACCTGGCTAAGCGGTGTGTCTGTCAGCCCAGGATGAGTCCTGACAACCATGGTTATCACTGAGGCATAATGCATGCAGTCTGCAGGAACTTTGAGGAGGAGAGATGGAGAGAGAGAGGGAGGGAGCAAGAGAGAGAAAGAGTTAAAGAAAGAGTGAGAGGGAGGGAGGGAGAAAGAGAGAGAGCATGTCCTGTCAGCCTGACTTCCTGAATGTTCATTCTCTTTGAGGGGTAACAGGAGCGTAGCCACACAGGTGGAGGCGGTCGTGATGCTCCAGGGGGAGGGATCAGCAGCACTGTTTCTCTGTTGTTTTCACTTTGTCTGTTGCTCGAGCACAGCTCTCACCCTCCAGGTATATCGTATGAAATGCAAAGGTTGTTAGGAACAACAAGGGAAGTGAAGAAAACAGTGTGTGTGTGTGCATGTAGGTGTGTGTGTTTGTGAGAGAGAGAGAGATAATGAAAACTGTGTTGTTGTCTGTATCAGTGTGTCGGTGCAATCTCCCAGACCCTCTCTTTTCCTGTTTTTCCTCATTCTCTCTTTCTCTCTTGTTCATCCAATCCTTGCTGTCAGGGCTGAGGTCTCTGGGCTTTGTGTGAGAGTGGTGCAGCCTGACACAGAGTGACACACACACACACACACACACACACACACACACACACACACACACACACACCAACACACAGGGTGGGTTGGGCAGCTGGGTGCTTCGGAGCGGTAGAGCAACAGGACAAGAGGACGTGGTGACAGGATCTGACAGGAGGAGAGCCGGACCGCGCCGGGCCACAGCAAATACCTCAAATACCCACACCCCTCTGTCACAGACCACGGCCTAACATTAAGAGTGACAACCTGGGGATATGGGGAGTGCCAGGGGTTTCCTGGTGCTACTGTAGTTTACAGAGAGGAACACGGGAGGGAACATTATAATGGTATAACTAAGAGGTCATTTTCTACTTGGTTAGCTAGACTGTATTTATATAAATGTAGGGTTTCCGTGTTAAGTGCTGAGCTGTGAAAAAATACAGTACACCGAGGCCTTGGCCGTGATCGTTAATGTTCACAATGAGTCCCCATTTAGACCGTACGAATAACCTGTACGAAGTACAATCGCATGTTTGAATGATCCTGTTGATAATGATAGTGCTTTGAATACCACACATGCATGCTGACTGAAGAACTGTGTTGGAACTCTAAGCCACTGTGTGTTGGTTGAGCTGCTTATCTTGTCTCTTATGATGCACTCTAATTGTCTCCCAGGGACAGTAAAGATTTACTGAACGAAACTTGGGTGAACCAAAGCGATTTACGTACTGGCCTTAGCTGAAGTACTGCTCACTGTCTGGACCTCAATGAGCCTATTCACGTCTTACTCCAGGTGCTACAGATTCAGCTTGTGTCCCAAAGGGCACCCTATTCCCTATATTGTGCACTACTTTTTCTACGGTCACAAGTAGTGCATCATATAGGAAATAGGGTTCCATTTGTTATAGTGTTATACTCTTCTACAGTTGACTTCCATTGTTATTGCCTTTCTGTCTGTGTGGCTAAAGCCTAATGAGTAGGAGGTTTGGTGAAGTGTTACGAATGGAGTCCCTATGAGATGTCTTCCTCCTCAGGTCTTGCTGGTATCTGGGTCCAGGCTTTCTGATTATCATGTTGTTGTATCATACTGCATGGACTTTGTCAAGCATGTGAACCACTGCATGAATACATAAGTAAATGACTGAATGAGTGTGAGTGAATTAATGAGGAATGATTCATTTCTTCATTCATCTGCAGATACACTGATTTATTTGAATTCAACTAAAATTCCTTTATTTGTATGTGCTGTCGAATATACAGTGTACTCACGCCTGCTGAATATGAAGGGTCAACTCTTTTTTTTACTGCTACTGCAGTGGGATTAATTGCTCTATTCTGGCCCCCGCCAGATGATTTCGGACAGCAGGTTTTATTACACCGAATAAACGAATGGAGATTGAAATCAATTAAATGGAAAGATTTAATTAACGTCTCTTTGTGTGGCATCAGCATGAGATAGACTGAGAAAAAAAATAGAGAGAAAGAGGAAAAGTGTGTGTGTGTGTGTGTGTGTGTGTGTGCATGCGCTTGCGTGTGTGTGTGTGTGTGTGCGCGTGTGTGCGTGCGTGCGTGCGTGCATGAGTAAAATCACTGGGGAAGCCAATACATTTATTTTTTTGTTGTGATAATTGCGTTGTTTGCTCTATATCCTAAGCCTGACACAATAAGAAGACACAATGGCAGAATACATTTGTTTGATTACAAAACCGGAAAACAACATCTGTCTGGTGAAGTCCACAAAGCATATTGCAAGTAACAAACAGTTACATGACCTACAGCATGGTCAAGCAAGTTAATGTTTCCTACATTTTCGGACTACTAAACAACCATTGATTTAGAACCACAGAGAGTTAAAACTGGCGCTGCCTCCACAATTCCAGCACCAATTCAACATGTCATCATCTAATCACCTATGCTTAGGCTAATACAGTGACAACTAAAAGATACCAAAAATGATTTAGTCCAATCGACGTAAGCTAAATATGATGTGTCCGCTACTGATTTCTGTTTGTGTGTGTTTGTGTGTGTGTGTGTGCGTAGAAGTAGAAAAACATGTTGACTCACCCAAGGCCATCCTCCTCTTTTATGTTCCCTAAACGGTCTATGTCATACAGTACACACGCTAAAATACTTGCTGCTAGCCTAACTTCCTTTCATGGGCAACGATACGCCAGGCTAGCTAGTTAACATTAATATACTACATCTAGCAACATTTTGAACTTTCATTCCATCAAGCGAGGGGCAATATGGTTGGATCAGAATCACCGTTATAATCATTGGCAAGTACAGAGAATTAAGTAACACCACAAGTCCAAATTCCTATTTCCATCAATGGGATAATTTAGGAAAGGGCTAATTTCAGCTAGCTAGCCAACCACCAGAGGACAACAACACAATGAGATGAAACAATACCCCCCAAATTCTGTCAATAATGAAGTTTGGCTTAACCCTAACCCAAACTGACTTTTTGGTGCCCCACGAACATTCACAGCTGAGCTCACTCAATTTAGCTCAATTCTGATTGGCTAACATTATTATATTTTTTAGCAAAAGAGGCCAAATGCTCGCTGGCTTCCCCTGCATTCAATGCTATGGGCAGTAACAATGTCATACTCTTTCTGACCAGATAGCATCAGATAGATACGGTGCACATACTGAGACAGGGGCGCTGTTTCGTTTGCTCGGATGCTTTCTCCGGTGAAATACAGTACATTCAGCCTGTTACGAATTGAAGGAAATGTATGAAACACAGAGAGACAAAAGATAAATGATTGTGTATGTTTTTCTTCTCCTTTTCTTGGTAAATGTTTTGGGGAAGCCTGGCTTCCCTTGGCATCCATGAATACATGCCACCGTCCAGTACCCCTTGCTAGCAGCACCAGGAAGAGAACATTACTCATTCTCCATCCTCTATTTTTCCTCGAATCGACCACTAAGCACACTGAAACTGTCATAGATTACCTGACATGGGGCGCCTATTCATCCATTCGTTCTCTCCTTCCGTTTTTGTGCTGACTTTGGCTAAGGCTGCTGGCTAGCTAGCCTAGCTAGGCAAATCCCTGCATTATCTGTACTGAACCATCTGCAGGACAGGACCCCTCATGGCTCGGCCACGCAACACCCAGCAAGCTGAGGCCCTGTGAATGAATCCTCCAGCTGGCGTAATTAATATGGGTAATTGGTCAAAATCAGGATTATTTTATAAAAGGACCTGTACGAGCAGCCGTAAACAACGATAATCTCAACAGCCCAGAGAGGCTATTGCCTTTGACTGGATGAGCTGCCTCTCAGTGAAAGAGCCGTGCTCAGCTGAGCTCACAGATATCAGATACTGCAGCTTTTAAGACGTAATAAACAACCTGCCTAATTAGCCCGTTACTCATTATTGAGCTGCTGCCGAGCAGACACTCTATTCCTGGAATTAGGAAGTTAAACAGAACAGAATAAGAGAAACCCTCTGTTTGTTCACGATATAGGTTGAAGATAAGATACTGTTCATATTGCATCATCTTACTGTAGTCCATATCCTTCCTCACCCCGTTTCTCGCCGAAAGGTGGGGCTTGCATCGGTGTGTTCACAGGTGTTCAGGTAGAGCTGTTGTTCACTCCTCTATGATGAAAACGCACACACACAATTTTCCTCCCTGTCCTTCTCATGCTCTTTCTCTCCCTCTTCCTCTCCCTCTCCCTCTCCCTCTCCCTCTCCCCCTCCCCCGTGTCTATTAAATGCTAATCTTATGTGTCCAACCTATTACAGCTGTCTGACAAGTCTTTCATTTTAGGGCTTTCATCTAGACCTGCACTGTCAGAGACTCCAAAATAGTAATGGTGCCAGGAAGAGATAAAAGAGAACCTCCCAAACCACGCTATAAAATGTTGTTACGCAAACAGCAGATTAAACTGCCTCTGTAATGTGTGAATTAGGAAGGACTGCCTGTGCAGTCTGACGATCACTTAATTATTGATCATGCATAGAGATAGCCTGTGCTCCAATTGGCACCCTATTCCCTATACACTGCACTAAACCATATGGGCTCTAGTCAAAAGAAGGGAACTATTATAGATAATAGGGTGCCATTTGGAATGCAACCAGGATCTCCCAGCAGGATGCTAGCTAGCTCCCCTCAGCGCTGGGGACCCCTGATCCAATCTGTCACCTAATTGGTTGTTAATGCCAATATGTGTTCCTATATTCCGATCATGGCCTCATACAGTCCACATTGTTCTGTCACACTAGTTCAGGGTACCTCATCCTCCTTCAAATCATCATCATCTATAACACTCATGGCCTCACAATGACACGTTCTGTATAGAATCACATTCAAGCTTTGTTAATGAGACACGATACTGCTTGCATCATGGACTGACATTACATAATGTAGTGTAGAAATGATTAAGGGCCGATAACAGGGTAATTAATTAACAGCATTGACCATACATCTCTCCCATTCCCCCATCTTCATCCACCTTACCCCTTTCCCTCACACACACACACACACGCACACGCACACACCCCACTATTGTGTTTGGGGTACAAACGTCATAGAAAACACAGTGGCACCAGAGCTGTTCTCTCTCTGACTGAAATAATTAGCAGAAATAAATTAGGTGGATCTCTGCCTCAGTTAGGTTGCCAATGAGTGATATTTTTCTTCCAGCTTCCACTGAAAATGTACCACAGCAGTCATTTCTCCTAGTGTTGATCTTTCTCACAGAGATGGACACATTCTCTTTCACATTATCCAAAGTCCTATTGTATTTCACTGGGATGGCAGGGATGGATTATTATAGCTCATGCCAGTCAAGCATCGAGGACATACTGGCAGGAGGAATCATCCCAAACTAGCTGCCATTCTGCCTACAGAGAAATAAATGACGCACTGTTAATTGCAGCAATTTGCATTGTGTGCCAGCCTCTGTCTGAACCAATTAACCAACTACCCCCTGGACATCCAACTACCCCCTTGATAACCAACTACCCCCTGGACAACCAACTACCCCCTTGATAACCAACTACCCCCTTGATAACCAACTACCCCCTGGACAACCAACTACCCCCTGGGCAACCAACTACCCCCTGGGCAACCAACTACCCCCTTGACAACCAACTACCCACTTGATAACCAACTACCCCCTGGGCAACCTCAAATGACTGTACTCTCCACCTCCATGATGTTTGAGAGTGATATGACAGTTATTATTCCCATGATGCTCCCCTGGATTCAGTGGGCCTGATAAGTCCCAGTGTGACATGAACAATGGCTGGTAGAGTCATAACAATCAGTGTTCACTACTGAATGTCTCACCACACTGTTAGTACTCACTGTCTGTTGAGTCAATTGGGAGTGAATGGGAGTGGGCCAGCCAACCATTCACACAGCTAATTTCTATTTAAATGCAGTTGCCGGGCGAACATGTCTGTACCTGGAGAATAGAAAAGAGAGCGGAAAGAGGAGAGATCAATAAAAGTGGAGCAAAGAGAAGAGGAGGATGAACACTCGCTTTATCTCTCACATTGATGTTCTGTGAGTGTCACTATGTTTGATGGTACAGTGTTCTTTTAGCGTTATTGTGTTGGCCCGCCTCTGTTCGCAGGATGCGGCCTGATTTGATTTGTCTTCCTCCTGTGTGGCTGTTTGTAGAGACGTGCCCAACACCATAAGAGGAGAGGAGAGGAGCTGTAAACAAAGACTCACATTCTCATTCTCCTTACTCACTCGGATGTTCTTTCTGTGCTGTCGAAATATAGACACTCAACAGGGCAAACTGAGCTCCCATAATTGCTGCTGGCTCTAATTTCACACATACACACACTATAGAGACGTAGTACTGAGATACACACACATGTATTCAGCCATCTCTCTCTCTGAGATCACTGTACTCCTTCTTTACTTATATATACAGTGGGGAGAACAAGTATTTGATACACTGCCGATTTTGCAGGTTTTCCCACTTACAAAGCATGTAGAGGTCTGTAATTTTTATCATAGGTACACTTCAACTGTGAGAGACGGAATCTAAAACAAAATTCCAGAAAATCACATTGTATGATTTTTAAGTAAATCATTTGCATTTTATTGCATGCAATAAGTATTTGATACATCAGAAAAGCAGAATTTAATATTTGGTATAGAAACCTTTGTTTGCAATTACAGAGATCATACGTTTCCTGTAGTTCTTGACCAGGTTTGCACACACTGCAGCAGGGATTTTGGCCCACTCCTCCATACAGACCTTCTCCAGATCCTTCAGGTTTCGGGGCTGTCGCTGGGCAATACGGACTTTCAGCTTCCTCCAAAGATTTTCTATTGGGTTCAGGTCCGGAGACTGGCTAGGCCACTCCAAAACCTTGAAATGCTTCTTACCGAGCCACCCCTTAGTTGCCCTGGCTGTGTGTTTCGGGTCGTTTTTTATTTATTTATTTTACCTTTATTTAACTAGGCAAGTCAGTTAAGAACAAATTCTTATTTTCAATGACGGCCTAGGAACAGTGAGTTAACTGCCTGTTCAGGGGCAGAATGACAGATTTGTACCTTGTCAGCTCTGGGATTTGAAATTGCAACCTTCCGGTTACTAGTCCAACGCTCTAACCACTAGGCTACCCTGCCGCCCCCGCCCCTCGTTGTCATGCTGGAAGACCCAGCCACGACCCATCTTCAATGCTCTTACTGAGGGAAGGAGGTTGTTGGCCAAGATCTTGCGATACATGGCCCCATCCATCCTCCCCTCAATACGATGCAGTCGTCCTGTCCCCTTTGCAGAAAAGCATCCCCAAAGAATGATGTTTCCACCTCCATTTCACGGTTGGGATGGTGTTCTTGGGGTTGTATTCATCCTTCTTCTTCCTCCAAACACGGCGAGTGGAGTTTAGACCAAAAAGCTATATTTTTGTCTCATCAAACCACATACCATCTCCCATTCCTCCTCTGGATCATCCAGATGGTCATTGGCAAACTTCAAATGGGCCTGGACATGCGCTGGCTTGAGCAGGGGGACCTTGCGTGCGCTGCAAGATTTTAATCGATGACGGCGTAGTGTGTTACTAATGGTTTTCTTTGAGACTGTGGTCCCAGCTCTCTTCAGGTCATTGACCAGGTCCTGCCGTGTAGTTCTGGGCTGATCCCTCACCTTCCTCATGATCATTGATGCCCCACAAGGTGAGATCTTGCATGGAGCCCCAGACCGAGGGTTATTGACCGTCATCTTGAACTTCTTCCATTTTCTAATAATTGCGCCAACAGTTGTTGCCTTCTCACCAAGCTGCTTGCCTATTGTCCTGTACCCCATCCCAGCCTTGTGCAGGTCTACAATTTTATCCCTGATGTCCTTACACAGCTGTCTGGTCTTGGCCATTGTGGAGAGGTTGGAGTCTGTTTGATTGAGTGTGTGGACAGGTGTCTTTTATACAGGTAACGAGTTCAAACAGGTGCAGTTAATACAGGTGGAGAACAGGAGGGCTTCTTAAAGAAAAACTAACAGGTCTGTGAGAGCCGGAATTCTTACTGGTTGGTAGGTGATGAAATACTTATTGCATGCAATAAAATGCAAATTAATTACTTAAAAAATCCTGCCTATGGATTAGCTTTCATGGCATTTTTGATCTGTATTCCTCTCTCTTTCTTTATTAATGAAATGTGGCAAGAGAAAGAGACGGAGAGAAGTAGAAGAGCAGAGCGGGATTAAAAAAGGGACTCAGGAAGGAAGCATGGAGAGTCCATTACAAAACCTCCTCCACTCATTCTCTCATCTCCATCTTCCTCTGTCAACCAGAGCTCAGTAGTCAATAGAAGGCGATCCCGTCACGGAGCATGTTTTAACCAGATTGACACATGCACAGCCATGGAAAGTAGGGTTGCAGAGTGGGGAGAAATGCCCCCTCCCCCAATCAGCACCCCCCCACCCCAAAACATTTTCCTGCGGCCATGGAAACAGGAAGCTGTGCTACTTGTTCAACTGTTACTTGCTCAACCTTGTGGCCTTTCGAGATGGTGGTGTCTGGTGCTGGGGAGTCAGGTTGAGTGGGTGTTGTATGTAGACAGAGGGGAAATACAACAATGGGAGAGAACCCACAGTCAATGATGCTGTTGTATTATATACTACTGCATGTCCAAGACATCATCCACTTTAAAAACAGTAAATAACAGTCATACTTAACATAGCACATTCAAATATATGCCTTAACAGTTATATCCTGATGTGTACATATCATTTTATTACTTGATTTATTACTCCTATGCGGCTTAGTTGCTAGAGAATGGCACTGTCGGGGTTGTGGGTTTGATTCCTGCTGTGGCCACCTATACGGAAATGTGTGCTAGTCTCTTTGGATAAAAGCGCTGCTAAATGGCATACAATGCCTTCAGAAAGTATTCATAACCCTTGAGTTGCTCCACAGTTTGTTGTGTTACAGCCTGAATTGAAAGTGGATTAAATATATTTTTTTTCTCTCACCAATCTACACACATTACCCCATAATGACAAAGTGAAAACATGTTTTTAGACATTTTTGCAAATGTATTAAAAATGAAATGCAGAAATATCTCATTTACATAAGTATATTCACACCCCTGACTTTGTAGAAGCACCTTTGGCAGAGATTACAGCTTTGACTCTTAAGAGCTTTCCACACCTGGATTGTGCCATATAAGCACATTATTATTTAAAAAATTCTTCAAGCTTTATCTAATTGGTTGTTTATCATTGCTAGACAACCATTTCAGGACTTGCCATAGATTTCCAAGTAGATTTAAATCAAAACTGTAACTCTGCCACTCAGGAACATTCACTGTCATCTTGGTAAGCAAGATTTGGCCTTGTGTTTTCAGTTATTGTCCAGCTGAAAGGTGAATTCATCTCACAGTGTCTGCTGGAAAGCAGACTGAACCAGGTTTTCCAAAGGATTTTGCATGTGCTTAGCTCCATTCCGTTTCTTTTTATCCTGAAAAACTCCCCAGTCCTTAACGATTACCAGCATACCCATAACATGATGCAGCCACCATTATGCTTGAAAATATGGACAGTGGTATTGGATTGGATTTGCCCCAAACATAACACTTTGAATTCAGGACAAAACGTGAATTGCTTTGCCACATTTTTTTATTTATGTATTCTTATTTTTTGGCAAACAGGATGCATGTTATGGAATATTTTTATTCTGTACAGGCTGCCTTCTCTTTACTGTAATTTAGGTTAGTATTGTGGAGTACTACAATGTTGTTGATCCATCCTCAGTTTTCTCAAATCACAGCCACTAAACAAACTCTGTAACTGTTTTAAAGTCACCATTGGCCTCATGGTGAAATCCCTGAGCGATTTCCTTCGTCTCCGGCAACTGAGTTAGGAAGGATTCCTGTATCTTTGTAGTGACAGGGTGTGTTGATACACCATCCAAAGTGTAATGAATAACTTCGCCATGCTCAAAAAGAATATTCAATGTCTTTTTTGGGGGTATTTTTACCCATCTAGGTGCCCTTTGCGTTTCATTGGAAAACCTCCCTGGTTTTTGTGGTTGAATCCGTGTTTGAAATTCACAGAGATGAGGTAGTCATTCAAAAATCATGTTAAACACTATTATTACACACCGAGTCCATGTAACTTATTATGTGACTTATTTAGGCTTGCCATATCAAATGGGTTGAATACTTATTTCAGCTTTTCATTTGTAATTCATTTGTAAACATTTCTAGGGTGTGAATACTTTCTGAAGGCACTGTATATTATTATATGAGACTCAGTGAGAGTCTGCTGGCTGGTGTTGAGGGCAGGTTGCTCTTGTCTGTACTGTCCCAGTCTGCAGTGAGATGATAGAGAATGTGTCATTGAGTCTCATTATCCCAGAAATGACCATTTCTATTCCCCACATCCATCTATTCCCCACATCCATTGCAGGTACATATTGAGTGAAGCGTTGTTCATGTGGACCAAAGGCCATTCAAGTTTTTGCCTCACAGAGGATGGTGGTCGGTGGGATACAGGCAGCTGTATACTGCACCCTAGTTGCCGCTTGATTCTAATCCCCCTTAAGGATGCCCTCACCTATTAGCTAGTTGGTTTTGGCAAACAGGTCTTGGGTAAACAGATCTCTTAAATCCAGCTTAGCTCATCTCCAGTGGCTGGAGGTTTAAGAATGGCATTCTATGCTCCAATACTCATTGATGGGGATATAGGAGTGAATGGTTCATGACTGAGCACAACACCAGTTATGGGGCTCTATTGTTTCATTAGTTGGATCGCTCTCACACACACACACACACCACACACATGCACACACTTCTCATTGTCTTTTCTTCACACGGCCAGGAAGTGTTATCGATACTGGGTGCTGTCCGTGGGCTGCCGCCACCCAGATGCAGCCATCAGCTGGACACACACACACACACACACACACTTATTTGTGTCACTTAGGGCCCTCTTCCTCAGGTACAACCTTCCTCCTCTATTTGATTATAGGTCTGGCCATGAAACCTGCTCTCACCGCCCACTCAGCTTCTCTCTCTCTCGCCATTATGAGGCCCAGACCCTGCATACATATATCTAGTTATACTTGGAGCCATATGTGGTGTTTGTTTTTGCTATGGTAATAGCCTCATTTGATGCAGCGCTGTCTGGCGAGGGTGAGGAGGCCCTCCGGGCACCAGTCGCTAGGTCCTAAGTGGGAAGGCGACGCGTGCTACTGATTGGCTGACAGGTGGCAGCGAGTGGGGACGAGGCGAGATAGGCCTCTGTAATGAGGATTTAATCTGTTGATGATTCTGTCATCTCCCTGGGTAACTGTATCGGGCAGATGGGTAGACGTCACCTTGGCATGGCACTTTCAGTATGTGTGCGTGAGGCATTATACAGTGCATTCGGAAAGTATTCAGACCCCTTGACATTTTCCACATTTTGTTACTTTACAGCCTTATTCTAAAATGGATTAAATCTTTTTTTTCTCTCTCATCAATCTATATACAATACCCCATAATGACAAAACAAAATAGGTTTTTAGACATTTTTGCAAATGTACATTACCAGTCAAAAGCTTGGACACACCTACTCATTCAAGGGTTTTTCTTTATTTTTACTATTTTCTACATTGTAGAATAACTATGAAATAACACATATGGAATCATGTAGTAACCAAAAAAGTGTTAAACAAACAAACATGTTTTCTATTTGAGATGCTTCAAAGTAGCCAACCTTTGCCTGGATGACAGCTTTGCACACCCTTGGCATTCTCTTAACTAGCTTCACCTGGAATGCTTTTCCAACAGTCTTGAAGGATTTCCCACATATGCTGAGCACTTGTTGGCTGCTTTTCCTTCACTCTGCGGTCCAACTCATCCCAAACCATCTCAATTAGGTTGAGGTCGGGTGTTTGTGGAGGCCAGGTCATCTGATGCAGCACTCCATCATTCTCCTTCTTGGTCAAATAGCCCTTAGACAGCCTGGAGGTGTGTTGGGTCATTGTCCTGTTGAAAAAAAAATGATTGTCCCACTAAGCGCAAACCAGATGGGATCATTGCAGAATGCTGTGGTAGCCATGCTGGTTAAATGTGCCTTGAATTTTAAATGAAATAAATAAATTTGCTCCCGAGTGGCGCAGCGGTCTAAGGCACTGTATCTCAGTGCAAGAGGTGTCAGTACAGTCCCTGGTTTGAATCCAAAGACACGGCAGTTGGAACTAATAATCTCAAATTTGACTCATCAGACCAAAGGACAGATTTCCACAGGTCTAATGTCCATTGGTCGTGTTTCTTGGCCCAAGCAAGTCTCGTCTTCTTATTGGTATCCTTTAGTAGAGATTTCTGTGCAGCAATTCGACCATGAAGGTCTGATTCACGCAATCTATTCTGAACAGTTGCTGTTGAGATGTGTCTGTTACTTGAACTCTGTGAAGCAGATTGGGCTGCAATCTGAGGTGCAGTTAATTCTAATGAATTTATCCTCTGCAGCAGAGGGAACTCTGGGTCTTCCTTTCTTGTGACAGGCCTCATAAGAGCCAGTTTCATTATAGTGCTTGATGTCTTAATGTCACGACTTCCACCGAAGTTGTTCCCTCTCCTTGTTCGGGCGGCGGTCGACGTCACCGGCTTTCTAGCCGCCACCGATCCATGTTTCATTTTTCCTTTTGTTTTGTCTGTTTACACACCTGGTTCCCATCTCATGATTATGTTCCTTATTTAACCCTCTGGTTTCCCTTTCTGTTTTGTGCGTGATTGTTTTTCGTGTATTCCGGTGTGTTGTATTTTGAGTCCTGTTTTGTCCTTGTTTGGAACGGTATTTTGTTACGTTTTGGATTGAGTAAATCAGTGATTGTTACTCTTACCTGTGTCCTGCGCCTGACTCCTTCGCTATCTTTTAGATAGACTCTGACACTTAAAGTATTGGTGGACTGTCATTTCTCTTTGCTTATTTGAGCTGCTCTTACCATAATATTGACTTGGTCTTTTACCAAATAGGGCCATCTTCTGGATACCACCCCTACCTTGCCACAACACAACTGATTGGCTCAAACGCCTGGTAACTCTAATGAACTCATCCCGTGCAGCAGAGGTGACTCTGGGTTTTCCTTTCTGTCACGGATCCCTCCGGAACTTTCATTACATACACCTGTCCCCTATTCCCACTGATTAGTACTTGTATAAGTGTGCCCTTTGGTTTCCATTGGGCTGTCCATTATTGTTACAATGTCCGTTGGTGCATGTGAGTACCTGTGCTGTGTGGCTTGGGCTTTCGTGCCATTGTGGATTGCGCAGATGATTACGGGTCTCGGCCCGTATGTTAATCATTGTGCGCTTGAGTTATTTATTCAAGGTACTCCTTTTGTTTGGGTTTCTACCCTGTGTTTTTTATAGTGTTTGTTTGGTCTTCGTCCCTGTGCCTTTACACGGAACACCGTAATTTGGGGTATAATAAAAAACCCTATTATGCATTCCTGCTCCTGTCTCCCGAATCTCATCATACCAACGTGACACTTTCCTGTGGCGGCCCTCATGAGAGCCAGTTTCATCATAGCGCTTGATGGTTTTTGCGACTGCAGTTGAAGAAAATGTCAAAGTTCTTGAATCTTTTCCATTGACTGACCTTCTTGTCTCGATGGAAAGTATTGATGGACTGTCCTTTCCCTTTGCTTAATTGAGCTTTTTCTTGCCATAATATGGACTTGGTCTTTTACCAAATATGTCTATCTTCTGTATACCACCCCTACCTTGTCACAACACAACTGATTGGCTGAAACGCATTAAGAAGGAAATTAATTCAACAAATTCACTTTTAACAAGGCACACCTGAAATGCATTCCAGATGCATTCCAGGTGACTACCTCAAGCTGGTTGAGAGAATGCCAAGAGTGTGTAAAGTTGACATCAAGGCAAAGGATGGCTAGATTGAAGAATCTCAAATCAAAAGTATATTTTGATTTATTATAACACTTTCTTGGTTACTAAATGATTCCATATGTGTTATTTCATAGTTTGGATGTCTTCACTATTATTCTATATTGTAGAAAATAGTAAAACATTATGAAAAACCCTTGAATGAGTAGGGGTGTCCAAACTTTTGACAGGTACTGTATTACAAATAAAAAACTGAAATGTCACATTTACATAAGTATTCAGACCCTTTACTCAGAATGTTGTTGAAGCACCTTTGGCAGCGGTTACAGCATTGAGTATTCTTGGGTATGACGCTACAAGCTTGGCACAACTGCATTTGGGGAGTTTTTTCCATTCTTCTCTGCAGATCCTCTCAAGCTCTGTCAGGTTGGATGGGGAGCGTCGCTGCACATATATTTTCAAGTCTCTCCAGAGATGTTCAATCGGGTTCAAGTCCAGTCTCTGGATGGGCACTCAAGGATATTCAGAGACTTGTCCCGAAGCCACCCCTGCTTTGTCTTGGCTGTGTGCTTAAGGATGTGGTCCTGTTGGAAGGTGAACCTTCACTCGCCTGAGGTCCTAAGCACTTTGGAGCAGGTTTTCATCAAGGATCTCTCTGTACTTTGCTCCGTTCATCTTTCCCTCGATCCTGACTACTCTCCCAGTCCCTGCTGCTGAAAAACATCCCCACAGCATGATGCTGCAACCACCATGCTTCACTGTAGGGATGGTGAAAGGTTTCCTCCAGATGTGACACTTCATCAGACCAGAGAATCTTGTTTGTCATGGTCTGAGAGTCTTTAGCTGCCTTTTGGAAAACTCCATTCGGGCTGTCATGTGCCTTTTACTGAGGCTTCCGTCTTGGTGGTTCCAAACTTCTTCCATTTAAGAATGATGGAGGCCACTATGTTCTTGGAGACCTTAATGCTGCAGAAATCTTTTGGTACCCTTCCCCAGATCTGTGCCTCGACACAATCCTGTCTCGGAGCTCTATTGACAATTCCTTCGACATCATGGCTTGGTTTTTGCTCTGACATGCACTGTCAACTGTGGGACCTTACATAGACAGGTGTGTGCCTTTCCAAATCATGTCCAACCAATTGAATTTACCACAGATGGACTCCAGTCAAGTTGCAGAAACATCTCAAGGATGATCAATGGAAACAGGATGCACCTGAGCTCAATTTCGATTCTCATAGCAAAGGGTCTGAATACTTATGTATTATAAATTTGCAACCATTTCTAAAAACCTGTTTTTGCTTAGTCTTTATGGGGTATTGTGTGTAGATTAATGGGGATTTATTTTTATTTAATCCATTTTAGAATAAGACCGTAACATAACATGGAAAAAGTCAAGAGAAAAAGTCAAGAGGACTGAATAATTTCTGAATGCACTGTGTGTGTGTGTGTGTGTGTGTGTGTGTGTGTGTGTGTGTGTGTGTGTGTGTGTGTGTGTGTGTGTGTGCACATGAATGAGGCTGTTCGCTGAGCACTGCCTCATAAGGTCACAACTGTGGGGATGACGAAGACAAGGTCTCTTTAGCCCCACTTAACTAGGGTGATACACAATCATCTCCATTCTGCCTGGGATATGCTCTGTTCATTCTCTCTCTATTTCCTCCCTATTCTCTCTCTCTCTCTCTATGTCTGTCTGTCTCTCTCTCGCTCTGTCTTTTTCTCAAAGCTATTTCTTTCCCTTTCTGTGTTTTCTTTATTTTCTCCTTTATAAATGGTTCTGTCTGGGTTATTTCTTTTCATTCTCTGATTGTTAAGGCTCCTCTTCTCTTCTCTATTGTATTCATTCCCTCTGGCTGTATCTCTCCCCTCTCTACTCATCTCTTCTCTTCTGCCTCTCTGTCCTAAGTGGATAAAGCTCTCTGCATGGTAATTTTCCCCTTAATTTGACCTTTTTGCCTCTCTCTTTTCCAGTTATTCTGCCAGTTATATGAGGCCTCCCAAAGTTCAAGTGTTCCTCGGGTCATGCATTGACTGCTGTTTTGAATAGCCCCCATCCTCCCCTCCATCACTCTGACCTGCAGCACTGTAACGTAGTCTGTCGACCAGGTCTGGGCAAACGCCGTACCGGGAACCGTATGCGGCCCGCGACCTGATTCAATACGGCCCGCGGAATCATGCTCAGATCACATAAAGAATTTGCGATAGTAAAGTTTTGAAAAACGTATCTGTTATTCAAATTAAACACCCAATTAATTCTCACTTTTGTGTAATGATTTAACTCTCACTGCTTGTGGGACATTTATTTTGAAGGCACATATAAATAACAACTGCACGACGACAGACAGTAACTGACAGACTGACACACATTTCGTCACAAGTAGGCAATGGATGTATGGTGTTCCAGCAAGAGTGGACATCGAATTATTTATTTGTTTAGGTATCAGGGGAAGTTGTGTGCAAAGACAGCACTTCCAAAGCTAACACTTCCAGACGAAGCGTGCAGAGAAATATAGGAATGTCTTCTGAGCAGAGGGCAAGTGCATCGAAAGAGTTGCTTCCTCAGCAAACGACAGAATTGCAAGAGCTGGCTATGTACTGTCCCACAAAAGTCCTAAACATAGCAAGCCATTCGCTGAGGGCGAATTCATTAAAGAATGTTTAATTGACTCTGCAGCAATACTTTGCCCCGAAAAGAAAGAGCTGTTTGAAAATGTTTCCCTGTCAAGACGAACAGTGACACGACGGGTTGAGGACATCGCAGAGAATGTGGAACAACAGTTGAAAGACAAGGTAAAGCATTTCACCGATTTCTCCTTGGCCCTGGATGAGAGCAGTGATGTACGTGACACGGCGCTGTTGATATTCTTACCACTTTGAAATTACAGAGGAGCTTCAGTGCAGTCAATGAAGAGCACAACCACAGGGAAGGATTTATTGGAGGTTAATAATAAGTGTGTGGCAAAGCTGAGACTCAGTTTTGAGGAGCGACAGGTCATGGTGTGTGATTAGGTGAGACGTTGGTGGCAGCGCTGGGATCTTTGATAAGCGCAGGGTATTAGATGTTGTGAAGGGGAAGCTTAATTACAGCAGTGCGTTCGGTGGAGGATAGACGGTACTGAGAGATCCTCCGGCCATGCAGGCTGAATGGCTCTTCTGTTGAGCAGCTTCTCACTAGCCAGAGGGCAGAATACAGCCCTGGTCAGAAGTAGTGCACTCTATAGGGAATAGAGTGCAATTTGGGATTCAGTCACATACTCTAGGGAGAAAAGAGAGAGAGACACCAAAGTGTTGGGTTGTAAAGTTGACATAAGTGACATTGTAGCCCCCCTGTGTCACATAATCAGATCATCCTCCCCATCTCCCACCAGCCTCCCCAGCCTTAGAAGTGTCAGATGTGGCTCTGCATTTATGATAGCAATAAAGGGTTTTGTTGCTTGTCCTGGCTGATATATAGTAGATTATGTTAAATCTTTATGTCCCTAAATGGTTTATTGTGCCATCAAATGCATTCACACGTGATGTAATCTCATTGTAAATGGTTTACTGGAGAGCATATCCCGATGGCAATGATTTGAAAAACAATGGGAGACATCAGGTGGATGAACAGTGAGTGCTGCTCAGCGTTTGTATGTCATAGTGTGTGTGTGTGTGTGTGTGTGTGTGTGTTTGTTTGTTTGTACGTGAATACGTATTTCCATTTGTGTTCCTGAGTGTCTGCGTGTGCACACTGTATATGATTGTATGTGTCTGAGTGTTTATGCATGCACAGCTGGTTGGCTGGTTCCCAGAGCATCCCACTGTGTTTGAACTGGAGGTGGCTGTTCAGTAATGAAGCTGTTTGGTCTTGCCTGCAGGGTGGCGAGGGATGAGTGTGGTGCCTCAACGGTCCATGACTGTTGTCACTGTAAACACCTGCACAGAGAGAGGGGGGAGGATGGGAAGATGGGTAGGTGATGAGGAGAAGATCTATGATTGGCTAGGTGTTGCAGTAGTGTGAGATCTGAGGCTCTGTGAGATCCTGGCTGAACAACAGGACAGTATGTCTCTATGTGTTTCTGTTGGCTGTGTCAGATCCTGGCTGAACAACAGAACAGTATGTCTCTATGTGTTTCTGTTGGCTGTGTCATATCCTGGCTGAACAACAGGACAGTATGTCTCTATGTGTTTCTGTTGGCTGTGTCATATCCTGGCTGAACAACAGGACAGTATGTCTCTATGTGTTTCTGTTGGCTGTGTCAAGGCAGCCTGGCTCACAGTGTGTAAAGTGTTCCTTCCGAAGCCATGGTGTTGGCCCTGAGCCCTGGGAACCTGCAGGAGGTGTAGAGATGAACTGAGACATCATGGTTGTTTTCCAAATGGCACACTATTCCCTATATAGTACACTACTTTTGATTACAGCCCTATGGTCAAAGGTAGTGCACTAAATAGAGAATAGGGTTAAATCCCCTTGAATTGAATAGGGTGGCATTTGGGACACATGCCGTGAGTCATCCCAGGTGTTCCAATACACTCTTATTACTACCCACCCACCCACTCACCCACCCAAACAGTCAACCCAAAGTCATTCACTGTCCCCACCCCGTATACATAAAGCATCTCAGAGTGCTGATTTAGGATTACTTTAGCCTTTAAGCTCATGATGAATAATAGTATTATGGACAGTTGGGACCTGATCCTATATCTGCCCCTTTTTGAATTGCGGCCCAGTGCTGGGCTCAGCGTGGAATCAGGTTCTTAGGTGATATACTGAGAGCCTGGCTCCAATCTACACGGACACTGATGCCAATTCCTTCCCAATTAATCATGCTCACATTGTCCCATTCTGATCCGTTTCATCATATTACGACCGACTGTTATGTTAAATCCCCTCCAGTTTATCACATTAGCAATGACTGACTCCGGCTTCATGTCCTTCACATCTTCTCCATTTTGATGTACTGGAGCATAAATGTTGTCCAGCACGTCAGATCAGATTGACTCTCCACAAGTAAATGAGATGTCCTAGTAAAACAACATACTGCCACGATGTCCTGGTAAAACAGCATACTGCCACGATGTCCTGGTAAAACAGCATACTGCCACGATGTCCTTGTAAAACGGCATACTGCCACGATGTCCTGGTAAAACAGCATACTGCCACGATGTCCTCGTAAAACAGCATACTGCCACAATGTCCTGGTAAAACGGCATACAGCCACAATGTCCTGGTAAAACGGCATACAGCCACAATGTCCTGGTAAAACAGCATACTGCCACGATGTCCTCGTAAAACAACATACTGCCACGATGTCCTGGTAAAACAGCATACTGCCACGATGTCCTGGTAAAACAGCATACTGCCACGATGTCCTCGTAAAACAACATACTGCCACGATGTCCTGGTAAAATAGTATACTGCCACGATGTCCTTGTAAAACGGCATACTGCCACGATGTCCTGGTAAAACAGCATACTGCCACGATGTCCTCGTAAAACAGCATACTGCCACAATGTCCTGGTAAAACGGCATACAGCCACAATGTCCTGGTAAAACGGCATACAGCCACAATGTCCTGGTAAAACAGCATACTGCCACGATGTCCTCGTAAAACAACATACTGCCACGATGTCCTGGTAAAACAGCATACTGCCACGATGTCCTGGTAAAACAGCATACTGCCACGATGTCCTCGTAAAACAACATACTGCCACGATGTCCTGGTAAAATAGTATACTGCCACGATGTCCTGGTAAAACGGCATACTGCCACGATGTCCTGGTAAAACGGCATACTGCCACGATGTCCTGGTAAAACAACATACTGCCACGATGTCCTGGTAAAACAACATACTGCCACGACGTCCTGGTAAAACAGCATACTGCCTCGACGTCCTCGTAAAACAACATACTGCCTCGACGTCCTCGTAAAACAACATACTGCCTCGACGTCCTCGTAAAACAACATACTGCCTCGACGTCCTCGTAAAACAACATACTGCCTCGACGTCCTCGTAAAACAACATACTGCCTCGACGTCCTCGTAAAACAACATACTGCCTCGACGTCCTCGTAAAACAACATACTGCCCCGACGTCCTCGTCAAACAACATACTGCCTCGACGTCCTCGTAAAACAACATACTGCCCCGACGTCCTCGTCAAACAACATACTGCCTCGACGTCCTCGTAAAACAACATACTGCCTCGACTTCCTCGTCAAACAACATACTGCCTCGACGTCCTCGTAAAACAGCATACTGCCTCGACGTCCTCGTCAAACAACATACTGCCTCGACGTCCTCGTAAAACAGCATACTGCCTCGACGTCCTCGTAAAACAACATGCTGTCACATACATGTATGAGTGGTGGTTGTTGATCAGATTGACCAGTGTTACACGTCACTGAGCTGTGATGGGAAGCAGTGAAGAGCAGCCACCACGGCAGTTGATCTCTGGCTGAGCCTCTATCAGAGCAGGAGTCATTATGGCTGACAGCAGGCCCTGATCCATCATGCCTCAGCCTGGTTTACTGAGGGGAGCTCTGGCTCTCTGGTGTTAACCCCGCGTGGCCCGTCCCCTGTTTGTTGAGTACTCAACCCTGTCAGTTAAGTCCCGCTCTGCATCCCGATGACCTCTCTTCTCTCTTCACTTCTCACTCACCCTTCCTCTTGCCTCTTCTCTCCACTCTCCTGTACCCACTCAATTAACATCAAAGGGAGAGGCTAACCCTCTTAAGGAGCCATCCACTGCTGTGTGACTGTGTAACGGTACTCTTTTATGCCCTTTCTTTACCTTACCCCATGTAGTCTACAATCACAACCAGATACTTTATCTCTCCTAATAGCTTATAGCTTCTTTTCCTTGTTTCTACGAAGTCCTGGCCACCTATCTTTAGATAGACCTAAAGATGGAGAGACCTAAAGATAGATCTACAGTAAATGCAATGTGCAAAAAGAAACCTACCATACGTTTCAATAAACATCTAAGATAGTGGAGCAGTCAGGCGTCTTTTGTCTTCGTCGTGTATATATCTTTATATCTTTTTTCTTCGCATATCTTTTTTTAGATTTTTCTTAACCCCAACTGCAACTAACTCTCCTGCAACCCGCCTCACCCAATGTGGTATGGATCTGCTACTTTCTTTACTTCAGAACTGGAACCCCCAACAGAAGCTAGCCAGCTAACTAGCTACTAGCTAGTAGTCAGCTAGCCACTGCTAGCGGTCATCAGCTAACCTTTTGCCAGGACAACTCCTGCCAGTCTGTACAGCGTGTTTCAACCCAGAGCTTATCGGGCTCCTTTTTTTCCATATCTCCGGATTCCTACCGCAAGCTCCGAACCTCTGCACCTGGATCTTCGCAGCTAGCTAGCTGCTATCCGATTGGCTTCTCCTGGCTAACGTCTTTGTCCCGACGCAAGCACCAATTAGCCTGGAGTTAGCCTATGCTAGGCCCATCTCCCGGCTAGCTGAGGAGGTCCATAAACCACTCCTTGGGGTACAATACCTATTTTGCCAATTGGCCTGGACCCCTTTTTATTGCCGATACGGAGCCCCGCCGATCCATCGCAACTGGACTACACAGGGTTCAATTCTCGGGTCGACTCTTTTCTCTGTTTACATCTCTGTACCACTGCTGGCTTGCTTCTGAAGCCAAGCAGGGTTGGTCCTGGTCAGTCCCTGAATGGGAGACTAGGTCCTGCTGGAACTGTTGTTGGAGGGCCAGTAGGAGGCACTCTTTCCTCTGGTCTAAAAAATATCCCAATACCCCAGGGCAGTGATTGGGGACACTGCCCTGTGTAGGGTGCCGTCTTTCGGATGGGACGTTAAATGGGTGTCCTGACTCTCTGAGGTCATTAAAGATCCCATGGCACTTATCGTAAGAGTAGTGGTGTTTAACCCTGTTGCCCTGGCTAAATCCCCAATCTGGCCCTCTAACCATTCATGGTAGAGGTTGACCGATTCATCGGAATGGCCGATTTAATTAGAGCCTATTCCAAGTTTTCATAACAATCGGAAATCTGTATTTTTGGACACCGATTTGGCGAATTTGTTATTAAAAAAAAGATCTATATATTTTTTTACACTTATTTCATCTTTATTTAACTAGGCAAGTCAGTTAAGAACACATTCTTATTTTCAATGATGGCCTAGGAACGGTGGGTTAACTGCCTTGTTCAGGGGCAGAACGACAGATTTTTACCTTGTCAGCTCCGGGATTCAATCTTGCAATCTTACAGTTAACTAGTCTAACGCTCTAACCACCTGATTACATTGCACTCCACTAGGAGACTGTTACGCGAATGCAGTAGAAGCCAAGGTAAGTTACTAGCTAGCATTAAACTTATCTTATAAAAAACAATCAATCATAATCACTCGTTAACTACACATGGTTGATGATATTACTAGTTTATCTAGCGTGTCCTGCGTTGCATATAATCGATGCGGTGCGCATTCGCGAAAAAGGACTGTCGTTGCTCCGTGTACCTAACCACAAACATCAATGCCTTTCTTAAAATCAATACACAGAAGTATATATGTTTAAACCTGCATATTTAGCTAAAAGAAATCCAGGTTAGAAGGCAATATTAACCAGGTGAAATTGTGTCACTTCTCTTGCGTTCATTGCACGCAGAGTCAATGTATATGCAACAGTTTGGGCCGCCTAATTTGCCAGAATGTTACGTAATTATGACATAACATTGAAGGTTGTGCAATGTAACAGGAATATTTAGACTTATGGATACCACCCACATTCTACCATTCCAGTGTTTAATTGCTAAATTGTAATTATTTTGCCACTATGGCCTATTTATTGCCTTGCCTCCCTTATTTTACCTCATTTGCACACACTTTATATAGACTTTTATTGTGTATTTTTTTTTCTCTGTGTTATTGACTGTATGTTTGTTTATTCCATGTGTAACTCTGTGTTGTTGTTTGTGTCGCACTGCTTTGCTTTATCTTGGCCGGGTCGCAGTTGTAAATGAGAACTTGTTCTCAACTAACTTACCGGGTTAAATAAAGGTCAAATAAAACAAAATAAACAAATAGGGATGATGGGATCATCCAGTGGCCAGGGTGGAAACGGCCTCTGATCATGGCCTAATTAGCTGGCAGATGCACTCTACCCCCCCGTTGTGTCCTAGGTGGAGGGGTTGTTCACTGTACTATTACCCAGCGGTCCCCGGGAGTCACCCTGGTCTCTGTTCTCATTCACTGCTGATGACATTAGCATGCTAATATGCGTTCAGTTAGCAAAGATCCAAATTCAATTTAGGCATTTCCCCTGTTCAGTTCCATTACTATCTAACGAACCCAGACGCACCCCCCCCCCCCCCCCCGTCCACCTCTCCGTTTCAATTAATCTCGCAACCTCTCACAACCATGAAGGTGGCCCGAAGACGTTTGTTTGTATTTCGTCAGCCACGACCGTCTCCATTGAGTGAGTAACAGCCATATGTGATTTTCCCGGGAGGAGTGTTCATTTAGCATGATGATGGCAGATCTGCTATGGAGACGCACGGCGTTCTAACCGTGTCCCTGCGATAACCAGAACATTATGCTTCGACTGCTTTCTCAGTCAACATCTTCAGAGGTGAGAGTGACTGTGAGACAATGTACCTGGCATCTGGTAAGTGGCAAACGTGAAGCCTGCTTGGCCTCGCCATTTTGCTCCCAGAGAAAATTGTCACCATTTCAGGCCGGCTTGAATGATTGCCAGCGAATAGAACATCTGCTACATGAATCTCTTTGACTATCAGTGGGTTGTGACAGCCTCAGAGAGAGCACATCATTGCTTTTACTCCCAGATGGGAAGGGAGAGGTGACACACGCGGAGAGAGAGGGGAAGCTAACAGCGTTGTTAATAATCCACCTGCCAGACAGTGATGTATGACTGGGTCCCTCTGAGGGCCATTGCTACAGACCAGACACTGTGAATAGTTGTTCATCGCTGAACGGAGGCCCTCTAGTCTGTCTGGGGGAGGGATAGGAACTGACCACTAGGTCTGGATGATGACCACTGAGTGGCAGATGTAGTTCATGCTAACTGGGTCTCTTCATTGCCAAGTCCAAACAGAATGGACAGTGGATGATGTGGTGGTGGTGGGTGGGTGGGTGGGTGGGGGGGGGGGGGGTTGTGAAGGGACAGTTAAGAGACTCGTGTAGTGTGTGTGTTCTCAACTCCTTTCCGGGGACTGTTTTATATGAACAAGAACCAATGGGCTCTTTTGCTTAGAGCTGAGGATGTGATCAATATATTGACCGTGTGGTTTGCTGCCTTGGCTGGTGTTGGATGTCCAGGGTGGTTATTGCTGTTTTTCACTTACTCCTACCCCGCTTCCTTCACTCAGCAAATATGACAACTTTTGATGAGCTGGTGGTTCATATCTTCTCGTGATAAGATTTTCAGTGACAACCTGTCTTGAATGTGAATGATTACTGGTCATCCGCCCCATACTGAGGCATCACCAGTCAGTGTCGGGTCGTTTCCATTCTCAGAGAATCCCTTGTTCAATTATTGAGAGTTCCCCTTCTCCGTCTCTCCCTTCACTCCTCCATCAGGGAAGAGAGAGGTGGGCTCAGTCTGTCTCGGAAATCTATTTCTCATTATGTACAGCACTCACTCACTCAGTAGTGGGGGGACTGTGTGTAGCTGAGCCCTGCCTGTGGCTTCCTGACCCCGGGAGGGAGAGAGAGACGGGGAGCGGGAGAAACACAGCTCTCTGCTCTGGGCTCCGTTGATCTGCCTCACCTGGCATTCCCTCCACGCACACCCTCCTTCATCCCCCTTTAATATAGAGGGAGAGCATAGAGGGGGAGGGAGAGTAAGGATGTTCAGTGATAGTCAGAGGAAATGAGCGGATGGAAGCTTAAGGAAGAGTGAGCAATAGAGGAACAGGGAGGAGGAGAGAAAGATAGAGGGAGGGGGTTGACACGTACAAAACAAATGAGAAGAAAAATATATAGATTCCAAGTTGACAAGGATGGGGACAGCAATGATGAGGGGGAGAGAGAGAGGCTGTTGTCTGAAGAGCGCGAAGACATGATACTAACATTGTTAGAGAAAGAAGGGATGAAAGGAGAGGGAAACAAGAAGCAAAGAGGATGGTAGAGCAAGCCAGAGAGGGAGAGAGAGAGAGAGGAGAGAAGAGAGGGCAAGTTGGTCGAGTGGGCAAGACAAAAAGAATGAGCGAATGAAAGAGATGGAAATAGGAAATGACAGCGGCTTGGAATCTCGCCAGCAACAACGAGGCCCCCAGTTGATTTATTTTGTGTCATCATTATGGAATTGGTGGATTAGTGAATCCAGTGGAACACTGCAGCTGCCTAGAGCAGAGCTCTATATTTTATAGACAGATATAGAAATCCCAGACATGACCAAATCTGTGTACACACCAACAGCCCCAGTGGCAGCTTTTGGCACCATATCTAATGCATCGCTGACATCGGGAGCAGAGGGAGGGTAAGTCAAGCTGATGCTATGGCTCTGTTTCCTTATGTAACTCAATAATTAACCCTGCCTTTGTGGCCTCTTAATGATCCAGAGGACTGTCTTCCATATGTCATAAGGTTTATACTTAAGCCCCACTGGGCACAGGCAACAATTCAACATCTATTCCACGTTGGTTCAACGTAATTTAATAGAAATGACTTGAAAACAATGTTGATTCAACCAGTGTGTGCCCAGTGGGAGTTATTAATATAAATATATGAAGGCTTCCACTGTCTTCCCTGTGGAGGAGGCTGAACGCCCTTAGCTTGTGATGTCAACCGCGTTAACATTGTCAACTTCATTATCGTCGTTAACGTTGTTGGCATTTCACTGTCAGGGTTGAAGCATATGATCTAGACGTATAGTACGTTTCAAAGCCTCTCGGCTCTTTTCACTCCCATTTGAATGTTTTTTTAATATGGTTTCACTCTGAGGACTTCTTGAGCTTCTTTATACATTTATACATGAAAAGGTTTTAATGAAATTATAGGAGACTGAATTTCTCAGCCACTCATGGTGTAAAGAAGGTTTTCACAGTCACTTGTAACAGCATGTTTTACCAAGAATGGTTATAGTAAAGACACATCTTTCTCTGTGGCAGGAAGGCTACTCAGTCAAATGACCAATGGCTCAACACCAGATTGACATCAGAGCCGGCCCTAACCTTTTGGGGGCCCTAAGCGGAATTTTGTTGGGGTGCCCCCCCCCTCCCTCACCTTGCGGGCAAAACACTCTTGATGACGGAGAGAAAGTTTTTGTTAATTTCCTGCAATTCTATACAATTTTCCATGGGGTGTAGAGAAAATATTTCAGAGTAAATAAGTAAATAACACAGACACTAGAGAAGCTTCACCAAGTTTAATTCTTCCCAAAGGGTCTTTACAGCTGTAATTCAGACAACACAACATTTCTCACCATCACAGGTATATATATCCCCCTTAAGACACTCCTCATTCTCTCCAATCCTTACATCTTATGGTTCCACAGGAAAAGGGTAATAAACCTTTATTACTCCCTTCAGGAGATCTGACCTGACCTCAACCCCTCCTTTGCCTAATCCACAGATGTCCATCTTCTTCCCCTATAGCAATCCTTTGATCTCCTTGCATCCACCCAGCACATTCCACAGCCACCCTGTCTTTCCACAGAGAACCATTAACTTCTGACATGAAACCCAGTCTCTTTCACTCCTTATATTCTATGCTCCTGATCTATAATTGATTTAATATCTCAATGTTAAACGTTTTTAATTTACCAATCAATAATTTTTTTTGCTGACATGGGCTGATTGAGTGACTGTCAGTGCATCCAAATTTCGAAATTGCACCGTATACATTCTACTATTCTAACTCTCAACAGTAAGTTGAGCCCATGACTGAGGTCGGAGGCCCCTTGCGGCCGCGGGGCCCTAAGCAGTCTCTTACGTTGCTTCGTTTCTAGGGCCAGCCCTGATTGACATGCACACGTCTGGCTGTGCTTTTCTTATTAACAGAGCAGGACTGTTCTTGCTGTTAGTTTCTGTTTAAAGGAGCAATTCATAATGGATATTTTATGAGAAAAATCAATGAATTATAATTTACCCTTTTCTTGAGGAAGAAGAGATAAACATGCATTGAAGGTGAAGGGAGCGACCTGCTCAAAAGAAAGCACATTCTCTAAAAGGCTTTCCAGACGGATACACAGCTCAACCAGGACAGTGTGACAAGGGAATACCGTTTCTATTTTCTACAACTGTTATTACATTTTACATCCCAGGTGTGACTTTTCGATAGAAACTTTGATGATGATGCTGTTTTTCATATGATATTAAATCCCCTATTGACATGTGCTTTTAGTGGATTTGTTCCGGTTGGGGACATTCCTCCGTAACACTAAACAGAAAATACACTGGTTTCCTAGTAACTGCCACCCACACTGATTGGAACGTGTAATTGAATTAATTTATCCAAGGACATGTGTTTGTCTTGTTTAAAGAGGTAGACCATAATTTGTTTGTTTGCGAGAGTGGGAGTATTTGGTTTCGGGCTTGTGCTCGACCAATTGATTCATGTTTGGTAATAAAGGTGTGTGAGTATTGGCTGAGACGTTTAGCTCCGTGATTGAGGACATGTGTGAGACTGGAGGGAAACGCAAGGTTCATAATTTGATTATCAGGGACCAGGTTTTTTTGAGCCCTTCAAACATTTAGTTTGGTCTCTGTACTGTATGTAAAGTCTCATGACTATAGAATCCAGCCCACTCAGGCTGTGATGCCAACGGTCTTGGTCAACAAGCTACTATGATAACAGGAAGTAACACTGAAACCCCAAAACAAATCCTGTTTCAACTGTCACCTTACTGTTAACCTAAGACCCATACTACTTGGGACTCGTTTATTCTTTTTTATTCTGGCCATTATTTGCTGTCTCTCTGTTTGAGCAGCAGGACTGGTGGCGGCTGTTGAAACAGACTGTTACCGACTAAAGAGATGCTGTGTTGTGATGCAGTCTTCTGTTTCCCGGGCCTCTGTCATTAGGGACAGGTCTGGGTAGAGAACACATGGGCCTTTTGAGCTCTTCCTGTGACATCCCATCAGCAATTGCTTCCCACTGATGGAGAGAGAGGGAGGGAGGAGAGGGGAGGGAGGGAGGAGAGAGGGAGGAGAGAGGGAGGGAGAGGGAGGGAGAGGGAGAGGGAGGGAGGAGAGGGAGAGGGAGCAGAGGGAGAGAGAGGGAGGAGAGAGAGAAAGAGAGATGTACTGTGTCTATATTACTGTGATGTTAGTAAAGCTGGGGCAGAACAGCATAATTGTCAGAGTCTATATAGAAGGAGTCAGGTGCAGGACACAGGTAAGAGTTTAAAAAAAACACTGTATTTACTCCATCCAAGAACGTAACAAAAATCCCGTCAAACAAGGACAAAACAGGATAGAACTCCAACACACGAAAGACATAACAAAATAACTAAGGTCAGAACGTGACAATAATAAGTAGATATCTGGGCTTTTATCAGTTACTATTCATTTGTGTCTTCCTGGCTGCATGTATCTCTCCTGGTTAAAGTCTACCTCTCCTGGTTAAAGTCGGTGTCTCTCCTGGTTAAAGTCGGTGTCTCTCCTGGTTAAAGTCTGTGTCTCTCCTGGTTAAAGTCTGTGTCTCTCCTGGTTAAAGTCTGTGTCTCTCCTGGTTAAAGTATGTGTCTCTCCTGGTTAAAGTCTGTGTCTCTCCTGGTTAAAGTCTGTGTCTCTCCTGGTTAAAGTCTGTGTCTCTCCTGGTTAAAGTCTGTCTCTCCTGGTTAAAGTCTGTGTCTCTCCTGTTTAAAGTCTGTGTCTCTCCTGGTTAAAGTCTGTGTCTCTCCTGGTTAAAGTCTGTGTCTCTCCTGGTTAAAGTCTGTGTCTCTCCTGGTTAAAGTCTACCTCTCCTGGTTAAAGTCTACCTCTTCTGGTTAAAGTCTACCTCTCCTGGTTAAAGTCTACCTCTCCTGGTTAAAGTCTTTGTCTCTCCTGGTTAAAGTCTTTGTCTCTCCTGGTTAAAGTCTGTGTCTCTCCTGGTTAAAGTATGTGTCTCTCCTGGTTAAAGTCTACCTCTCCTGGTTAAAGTCTGTGTCTCTGCTGGTTAAAGTCTGTGTCTCTCCTGGTTAAAGTCTACCTCTCCTGGTTAAAGTCTGTGTCTCTGCTGGTTAAAGTCTGTGTCTGCTGGTTAAAGTCTGTGTCTGCTGGTTAAAGTCTGTGTCTGCTGATTAAAGTCTGTGTCTGCTGGTAGTCTACATCCTTGTCTTTGATTCAGATGGGTCCTTCCAGGAGAAGGAATAGTATTAGTATTTTATTCGTATCCCCATTACCTGTTGCTGAAGCAGCAGCTACTCTTCCTGGGGTCCACACAGAACATAAAGCATGACATAACACAGAACATAAAGCCTGACATAACACAGAACATAAAGCCTGACATAACACAGAACATAAAGCAGGACATAACACAGAACATAAAGCATGACATAACACAGAAAATAAAGCATGACATAACACAGAACATAAAGCCTGACATAACACAGAACATAAAGCATGACATAACACAGAACATAAAGCATGACATAACACAGAACATAAAGCATGACATAACACAGAACATAAAGCCTGACATAACACAGAACATAAAGCCTGACATAACACAGAACATAAAGCCTGACATAACACAGAACATAAAGCCTGACATAACACAGAACATAAAGCCAGAACATAAATAACACAGAACATAAAGCCTGACATAACACAGAACATAAAGCATGACATAACACAGAACATAAAGCATGACATAACACAGAACATAAAGCATGACATAACACAGAACATAAAGCATGACATAACACAGAACATAAAGCATGACATAACACAGAATATAAAGCATGACATAAATAACACAGAACATAAAGCCTGACATAACACAGAACATAAAGCCTGACATAACACAGAACATAAAGCCTGACATAACACAGAACATGAAGCCAGAACATAAATAACACAGAACATAAAGCCTGACATAACACAGAACATAAAGCCTGACATAACACAGAACATAAAGCCTGACATAACACAGAACATAAAGCCTGACATAACACAGAACATAAAGCCTGACATAACACAGAACATAAAGCCTGACATAACACAGAACATAAAGCCTGACATAACACAGAACATAAAGCATGACATAACACAGAACATAAAGCCTGACATAACACAGAACATAAAGCCTGACATAACACAGAACATAAAGCCTGACATAACACAGAACATAAAGCATGACATAACACAGAACATAAAGCATGACATAACACAGAACATAAAGCATGACATAACACAGAACATAAAGCATGACATAACACAGAACATAAAGCATGACATAACACAGAACATAAAGCATGACATAACACAGAACATAAAGCATGACATAACACAGAACATAAAGCATGACATAACACAGAACATAAAGCATGACATAACACAGAACATAAAGCATGACATAACACAGAACATAAAGCATGACATAACACAGAACATAAAGCCTGACATAACACAGAACATAAAGCCTGACATAACACAGAACATAAAGCCTGACATAACACAGAACATAATGCATGACATAACACAGAACATAAAGCCTGACATAACACAGAACATAAAGCATGACATAACACAGAACATAAAGCATGACATAACACAGAACATAAAGCATGACATAACACAGAACATAAAGCATGACATAACACAGAACATAAAGCCTGACATAACACAGAACATAAAGCCTGACATAACACAGAACATAAAGCCTGACATAACACAGAACATAAAGCCTGACATAACACAGAACATAAAGCATGACATAACACAGAACATAAAGCATGACATAACACAGAACATAAAGCCTGACATAACACAGAACATAAAGCCTGACATAACACAGAACATAAAGCCTGACATAACACAGAACATAAAGCCTGACATAACACAGAACATAAAGCCTGACATAACACAGAACATAAAGCCTGACATAACACAGAACATAAAGCATGACATAACACAGAACATAAAGCATGACATAACACAGAACATAAAGCATGACATAACACAGAACATAAAGCATGACATAACACAGAACATAAAGCATGACATAACACAGAACATAAAGCATGACATAACACAGAACATAAAGCATGACATAACACAGAACATAAAGCATGACATAACACAGAACATAAAGCATGACATAACACAGAACATAAAGCCTGACATAACACAGAACATAAAGCCTGACATAACACAGAACATAAAGCCTGACATAACACAGAACATAAAGCCTGACATAACACAGAACATAATGCATGACATAACACAGAACATAAAGCCTGACATAACACAGAACATAAAGCCTGACATAACACAGAACTTAAAGCATGACATAACACAGAACATAAAGCATGACATAACACAGAACATAAAGCATGACATAACACAGAACATAAAGCATGACATAACACAGAACATAAAGCATGACATAACACAGAACATAAAGCATGACATAACACAGAACATAAAGCATGACATAACACAGAACATAAAGCATGACATAACACAGAACATAAAGCATGACATAACACAGAACATTAAGCATGACATAACACAGAACATAAAGCATGACATAACACAGAACATAAAGCCTGACATAACACAGAACATAAGCCTGACATAACACAGAACATAAAGCATGTCATAACACAGAACATCAACAGACAACAACAGCTCAAGGACTGAACTTGACAAATTGCTTTAGAATCATAGGAATTTAATGATTGAACTTTTCCACAGTTTTAATCAGACGGGTGCTGAGAGAAGGTGACACTTCAAAAAGGCACCGGGCCAAGATGTGGATGTAAGGCTGCTGTGAAGCATGCTGGGTAAAGACTCACTTGCTCATTAGCCATATCCCTTGGCTACTTTACAAAGCTGTGATGAATGGGTGCTGTAGGGAAGGCATTACTGTACGTCTGTGCACCGAATGTGCGGTGTGTGTTTAAGTGTATGTTTTGTGTGTGTGTGCGTGAGTGAGTAAGTATGAGTGTGAGTAAGTATGTGTGTGTGTATACCATATGTGCTGTACAGTGTGTGTGTATACCATATGTGCTATACAGTATGTGTGTGTGTTTTCCCTGACTTCTATGTATACCACCTTTACTGTTGACAGTGGGCAGTTGCCATGTACATCCATTTGAAAATTGCACACAAGTCAATATCTCTCCCCCCCCCCCCCCCCCCCCCCCCCCTTTAGCTTACCTTCCCCTCTCTCCCCTGCAGCTCTCTCGCCAACATTCATTTCCACCCAATGTCATTGATGTAGAGCGTAATGGAATGGTGTTGGAGGATGACGGAGCAGGCTGATGAGAAAGGGGGCTGTGGCGTCTAGCAATTTGGTCTCGCCTGCTCCGAGAACTGTGTATGTGTATTTGAATGAACCTCATCAGGGAGATTTGACATGGATATATTTATGGAGGCACTTAAGGAGAGCGAGGGAGCCGTGACACGAGCTGAGGAGGTAATATATGAGAGAGAGAGGGATGGGGGGGAGAGAGAGATGGGGGATATAGGGATAGGGGGAGATATGGGGGATAGAGTGAGTGAGTGATGGGGGATAGAGAGAGGGATAGATAGAGATAGATGGGGGAGAGGATAGAGTGAGAGTGAAGGGGATAGGTAGAGAGTGAGGGGGGATAGAGAGAGATGGGGGGTGGGTAGAGAGAAATGGGGGGTGGGTAGAGAGAGATGGGGAGAGGATAGAGAGAGATGGGGGAGAGGATAGAGAGAGATGGGGGGAGAGGATAGAGAGAGATGGGGGGAGAGGATAGAGAGAGATGGGGGGAGAGGATAGAGAGAGATGGGGAGAGGATAGGATAGAGAAAGAGAGATGGGGGGATAGGATAGAAAGAGAGAGATGGGGGATAGAGAGAGAGGGTGGAGAGCGAGAGGGGGGAGAGGATTGAGGGAGAGCGAGAGCGAGAGAGAGATGGGGATAGAGAGAAAGAGGGATGGGGATAGAGAGAAAGAAGGATGGGGGATAGAGAGATGGGGAGAGGATAGAGAGAGATGGGGAGAGGATAGAGAGAGATGGGGAGAGGATAGAGAGAGATGGGGAGAGGATAGAGAGAGATGGGGAGAGGATAGAGAGATGGGGAGAGGATAGAGAGATGGGGAGAGGATAGAGAGATGGGGGAGAGGATAAAGAGATGGGGGGATAGGATAGGGAGAGAGATGGGGGATAGGATAGAGAGAGGTGGGGAGAGGATAGAGAGAGATGGGGAGAGGATAGAGAGAGATGGGGGAGAGGATAGAGAGATGGGGAGAGGATAGAGAGATGGGGGAGAGGATAAATAGAGATGGGGGATAGGATAGGGAGAGAGATGGGGGATAGGATAGAGAGAGGTGGGGAGAGGATAGAGAGAGATGGGGAGAGGATAGAGAGAGATGGGGAGAGGATAGAGAGAGATGGGGAGAGGATAGAGAGATGGGGAGAGGATAGAGAGATGGGGGAGAGGATAAAGAGAGATGGGGGGATAGGATAGGGAGAGAGATGGGGGATAGGATAGAGAGAGGTGGGGAGAGGATAGAGAGAGATGGGGAGAGGATAGAGAGAGATGGGGGAGAGGATAGAGAGATGGGGAGAGGATAGGATAGAGAAAGAGAGATGGGGGGATAGGATAGAAAGAGAGAGATGGGGAGAGGATAGAGAGAGATGGGGAGAGGATAGAGAGATGGGGAGAGGATAGAGAGATGGGGGAGAGCATAAAGATAGATGGGGGGATAGGATAGGGAGAGAGATGGGGGATAGGATAGAGAGAGGTGGGGAGAGGATAGAGAGAGATGGGGAGAGGATAGAGAGAGATGGGGAGAGGATAGAGAGAGATGGGGGAGAGGATAGAGAGATGGGGAGAGGATAGGATAGAGAAAGAGAGATGGGGGGATAGGATAGAAAGAGAGAGATGGGGGATAGAGAGAGAGGGTGGAGAGCGAGAGGGGGGAGAGGATTGAGGGAGAGCGAGAGCGAGAGAGAGATGGGGATAGAGAGAAAGAGGGATGGGGATAGAGAGAAAGAAGGATGGGGGATAGAGAGATGGGGAGAGGATAGAGAGAGATGGGGAGAGGATAGAGAGAGATGGGGAGAGGATAGAGAGAGATGGGGAGAGGATAGAGAGAGATGGGGAGAGGATAGAGAGAGATGGGGAGAGGATAGAGAGATGGGGAGAGGATAGAGAGATGGGGAGAGGATAAAGAGAGATGGGGGGATAGGATAGGGAGAGAGATGGGGGATAGGATAGAGAGAGGTGGGGAGAGGATAGAGAGAGATGGGGAGAGGATAGAGAGAGATGGGGAGAGGATAGAGAGAGATGGGGAGAGGATAGAGAGATGGGGAGAGGATAGAGAGATGGGGGAGAGGATAAAGAGAGATGGGGGGATAGGATAGGGAGAGAGATGGGGGATAGGATAGAGAGAGGTGGGGAGAGGATAGAGAGAGATGGGGAGAGGATAGAGAGAGATGGGGGAGAGGATATAGAGATGGGGAGAGGATAGGATAGAGAAAGAGAGATGGGGGATAGGATAGAAAGAGAGAGATGGGGAGAGGATAGAGAGAGATGGGGAGAGGATAGAGAGATGGGGGATAGGATAGAGAGAGGTGGGGAGAGGATAGAGAGAGATGGGGAGAGGATAGAGAGAGATGGGGAGAGGATAGAGAGAGATGGGGGAGAGGATAGAGAGATGGGGAGAGGATAGGATAGAGAAAGAGAGATGGGGGGATAGGATAGAAAGAGAGAGATGGGGGATAGAGAGAGAGGGTGGAGAGCGAGAGGGGGGAGAGGATTGAGGGAGAGCGAGAGCGAGAGAGAGATGGGGATAGAGAGAAAGAGGGATGGGGATAGAGAGAAAGAAGGATGGGGGATAGAGAGATGGGGAGAGGATAGAGAGAGATGGGGAGAGGATAGAGAGAGATGGGGAGAGGATAGAGAGAGATGGGGAGAGGATAGAGAGAGATGGGGAGAGGATAGAGAGAGATGGGGAGAGGATAGAGAGATGGGGAGAGGATAGAGAGATGGGGAGAGGATAAAGAGAGATGGGGGGATAGGATAGGGAGAGAGATGGGGATAGGATAGAGAGAGGTGGGGAGAGGATAGAGAGAGATGGGGAGAGGATAGAGAGAGATGGGGAGAGGATAGAGAGAGATGGGGAGAGGATAGAGAGATGGGGAGAGGATAGAGAGATGGGGGAGAGGATAAAGAGAGATGGGGGGATAGGATAGGGAGAGAGATGGGGGATAGGATAGAGAGAGGTGGGGAGAGGATAGAGAGAGATGGGGAGAGGATAGAGAGAGATGGGGGAGAGGATATAGAGATGGGGAGAGGATAGGATAGAGAAAGAGAGATGGGGGATAGGATAGAAAGAGAGAGATGGGGAGAGGATAGAGAGAGATGGGGAGAGGATAGAGAGATGGGGAGAGGATAGAGAGATGGGGGAGAGGATAAAGAGAGATGGGGGGATAGGATAGAGAGAGGTGGGGAGAGGATAGAGAGAGATGGGGGAGAGGATAGAGAGATGGGGAGAGGATAGGATAGAGAAAGAGAGATGGGGGGATAGGATAGAAAGAGAGAGATGGGGGATAGAGAGAGAGGGTGGAGAGCGAGAGGGGGGAGAGGATTGAGGGAGAGCGAGAGCGAGAGAGAGATGGGGATAGAGAGAAAGAGGGATGGGGGATAGAGAGAAAGAAGGATGGGGGATAGAGAGATGGGGAGAGGATAGAGAGAGATGGGGAGAGGATAGAGAGAGATGGGGAGAGGATAGAGAGAGATGGGGAGAGGATAGAGAGAGATGGGGGGAGGATAGAGAGATGGGGAGAGGATAGAGAGATGGGGGAGAGGATAAAGAGAGATGGGGGGATAGGATAGGGAGAGAGATGGGGGATAGGATAGAGAGAGGTGGGGAGAGGATAGAGAGAGATGGGGGAGAGGATAGAGAGATGGGGAGAGGATAGGATAGAGAAAGAGAGATGGGGGGATAGGATAGAAAGAGAGAGATGGGGGATAGAGAGAGAGGGTGGAGAGCGAGAGGGGGGAGAGGATTGAGGGAGAGCGAAAGCGAGAGAGAGATGGGGATAGAGAGAAAGAGGGATGGGGGATAGGGAGAAAGAAGGATGGGGGATAGAGAGATGGGGAGAGGATAGAGAGAGATGGGAAGAAGATAGAGAGAGATGGGGAGAGGATAGAGAGAGATGGGGAGAGGATAGAGAGAGATGGGGAGAGGATAGAGAGAGATGGGGAGAGGATAGAGAGATGGGGAGAGGATAGAGAGATGGGGGAGAGGATAGAGAGATGGGGGAGAGGATAAAGAGAGATGGGGGGATAGGATAGGGAGAGAGATGGGGGATAGGATAGAGAGAGGTGGGGAGAGGATAGAGAGAGATGGGGAGAGGATAGAGAGAGATGGGGGAGAGGATAGAGAGATGGGGGAGAGGATAGAGAGTGATGGGGAGAGGATAGGATAGAGAAAGAGAGATGGGGGATAGGATAGGGAGAGAGATGGGGGATATGATAGAAAGAGAGATGGGGGATAGAGAGAGCGAGAGGGGGGAGAGGATTGAGGGAGAGAGAGAGCGAAAGAGAGATGGGGATAGAGAGAAAGAGGGATGAGGATAGAGAGAGATGGGGAGAGGATAGAGAGAGATGGGGAGAGGATAGAGAGAGATGGGGAGAGGATAGAGAGATGGGGAGAGGATAGAGAGAGGTAGGGAGAGGATAGAGAGTGATGGGGAGAGGATAGGATAGAGAAAGAGAGATGGGGGGATAGGATAGAAAGAGAGAGATGGGGGATAGAGAGAGAGAGGGTGAATAGAGAGAGAGAGAGAGAGAGAATAATAAGACAAAAAGTAGAGGTCAAGAGGAGAGAGAAAGATTGAAAAGTAGATTGAGTAGAGGAGAAATGACAGAGTGAGGGAGAGGCGAATATCGTAAAAGAGGGGTAGAGAAATAAAATAATACTAGCTAAGACAGATGCACCTGACTACTCCTATTACAACCCTATTCCTTATGCAGTGCACTACTTTTGAGTGGGGTCCATAGGGATGCTCAAAAGTAGTGCACTAGGTAGGAAATATGGTGCCATTAATATGGTTTAATTTGGGACGTATCCTCAGTGTTGTATAGAACCCAGGAGAGGGGGGCTTCAGAATGGTGTGACCACCACAGCAGTAGGCCAGGCAACATAGGGAAGATGGAGCCAGTCAGCCTCAGCACCGTATTCCCCTGCGCCCAATCAGGAGAGAGGAGAAGGCGGGTTGGCTGGGGTTTACACTGTAAACACAAGATGGAGGAAATAAGGGCCCACTCCAACAGAGAGGCAAATCCAATCCAATCATATCTAATCATAATCGAATTTGATTGGTCTGGGAAAATAAACTTTTATTATATTACTCAGACTTAGGGTGCTTGACTTTGTAAATAGATGCTTAGAAGAATCCTAGCCTATAGTATGCTGATATTTAACCTGACAGATAAAATATAAAAAATGATTATTCATAAATTAAGTCCAAAAGTTGTATTTTCAGTTAGCTACTCGGTGCTACTGCTGGGTAGATGTAATGGTGACAGCAGTGCATTATCGTATGTGTGTGTATGTGGTGTATGCATGTGTTTGTGAAATTTGTGTTATGTGTTTGTGTGTGTGCACTGTGTACGTATGTGTGTGTGAGCTCTGTAATTATTCATACCACATGAGCCTTAAATGACATAATAGCAAATGATTGTCCTTTTAAAGAGCGAGCCACTGAGCTGTTCTTTCCAGGAGCTGATCAGCCAGTGTGATACGGGGTGGTTTCATGTTCCACCAGTGGAGAAGCCATCTTAGATCTGCAGAGAGCCCGCTTCTGTGGGTGTGTCTCTTGGTGTGCTTGTTTGAATGTGTGAGAGCTTGGGGAGCAGGCAGGATTACTTGAGGGAGGTGATTGAAGTTTAATTAAGCTAAATCAATCCTTCCTGTGGGTAGATAGATGGGACCGGACCAACCAATCATGTTGCTCCTTTTGAGTTACTGCACTTGGATTGATTGCCTGCTGAGACAAATCAATTCCTCTTCTTGGCCAATGAGGTTGGGCTTCGTCGCTATGAGTCTCCCATCGTCTCTATGCTGGTTTGTCTGTAGCTCTGGTAACTGACACTTTCTTGGCTGTCTAATCAACCGCTAGCGACTCACACTCCAGTATTCCAACAAGGGAATTCTGAAACTGGGATACACATGACTGCATTTTCAGCAACACTTCTATACTTTCTTTAGTAACTGTGAACATTGTCATATCGGCAAAAACCAACTAAATAACTAGGTTTCAGGGTCTCCCAGGTGGTGCAGTGGTCTAAGGTTGTGCCACCAGAGACTCTGGGTTCGCGCCCAGGCTCTGTCGCAGCCGGCCGCGACCGGGAGGTCCATGGGGCGACGCAGAATTGGCCCAGCGTTGTCCGGGTTAGGGAGGGTTTGGACAGCAGGGATATCCTTGTCTCATCGCGCTCTAGAGACTCCTGTGGCGGGCCGGGCGCAGTGCACACTGACCAGGTCGCTAGGTGTACTGTGTTTCCTCCGACACATTGGTGCGGCTGGCTTCCGGGTTGGATGCGCGCTGTGTTAAGAAGCAGTGCGGCTTGGTTGGGTTGTGTATCGGAGGACGCATGACTTTCAACCTTCGTCTCTCCCGAGCCCGTACGGGAGTTGTAGCGATGAGACAAGATAGTAGCTACTAACAATTGGATACCATGAAATTGGGGAGAAAAAGGGGGTAAAAAAATAACTAGGTTCCATCCAATAGGCGACATATTTTAATGTGAATATTATAAACAATATGTGCATTTCCCTACCGGAGATGTTTACATTAAATTGACCTTTTTTTCCGGAGGATCTTCAATGCCGCCGGCTTATCTGACAGAATGCAAGGGGGTGGGAGATGGAGGAGGAAGGCACAACCTTTATCTATCTCCTGCCGTGACAGAACAGAGCACATCTGGCCTCCTATAGAATCCAACACAATAGCCGGCGCCAGGCATCGCTCTGTGACAGCGGGGAGCTGCACCCAGCCTGCCTGCACTTATTAGCATTGACACTGAACAAACACACTCACTCAGTCATGAAAGTTGAAGAGTTCAGCTCTTATTTTGCATGAACTTGCTATTTCTGACAATAAAGTGAAGCTTTCAAATGCTAACTGTTTTATTCTGAAAATATTGTCTGCCCAGCTCCTCAGGCGCAGACCACCTCTGTATAGACTTCCAGATCTAATGAGAGTGATGTTTCGGTGCAGACTTCTTCAGACACGTTTGATGACAGAATATTCACTCTGACGACTTAGTTCATCCTAAATCTCCACGCTGAAGTTCCCTCGGAGCCCTTCTGCTTGATGAAATATGCTGAGAGGGACGGGGGAGTTCTCTATCCCAGCGTTCGGCACCTTTTTCAGATGCAAGTTCCAATGAAGACAATTATTGTCCCCGAGTGCCAAGGGAGTTCGGTTGTGTTTCATCATGTGACTTCATTCAGCATGATCTTACGTCATGTGATCTGGGTTCCACTGATTAGGTCTAACGAGGAACAGGGCATGTGACAGAGAGTACTACCGCACACACTGCAGTTATACATAGACTATACCATTGCTCTTGTAGTCTGGTGTGTGTGTGTGTGTGTGTGTGTGTGTGTGTGTGTGTGTGTGTGTGTGTCAATGTTTTGTCATACCCGTGGTATATGGTCTGATATACCATGGCTGTCAGCCAATCAGCATTCCGGGCTCGAACCACCCAGTTTATAATATGCTGTAGAGCCTAATGCAATAACACCCCTTCAATACACCATACAGCCCTCAAACTCAACTCTGGTGGACCACTGCATTTGTTCATTGTTCCCCTCTAATCAGGGACTGATTTAGACCTGTGCAATTAATAATCAGGTAGAACAGAAAACCAGCAGGCTCCGGACCTTGTAGGGTCAGAGTTGAATACCGCTTTCGTACAGTATTATCAGCAAGTCCTCTATTTAGTCCCCATGTGTCTCAGTACTTAACACATACTGTCCCCACTCCTAGCCTGGGACAGCTGTTACACACGGGTCTGGGCAGGAGGCCATTGTAAATGCAGTATTTGCGCAGAGTTGTGCTTATTTCTGGTTGAGCTTTGATTGGTTCTCTCAAACCGTTTTGTCTTTTGTTGGCGGGCTGAGACCTCACGTTGTTTGAATTTGAAAATCCAACAGTTGTATAGGAAGGGGGCGGCGCTCTGCAGCTGTGTGTGGTTTGGGTGAGAATTAAAAGACACAGAGGAGAACCAAGCAAAAAGCACGGCTCCTTCATTATCGACGCAACATGCCGACAACATCAAAATAGCCTTTCCAGACTCTGAAGTCAGGAGGACTTTGAGTTAGGCGTTAGCCAGACTAACACACTCCAACCTTTTCTCCCTAATCTGATTATTCCTTATCTGGTGTTTACTGTATAGTCATTTCGACAACCCCATACTCTCTTCAGTGTCTGTGACATCATGTACCTCGGAGACCAAGATCAGGAAGGGATGTTACCATGACATTAACCTCCAGCCCCTGGGTAATGGACCTGCCATCAGCCGTAAAGTACTTCCTGTCTGGAGGATGGATCTCAGACAGTGCTCCGTCAGGCAGGGTTCTGAGGGCAAAGTAGATCATTGGGTGTTTGCATTTGGAACGAACCAATCAGTCCTGTTTGTTTGACAGGTAAGAGAGGATGAACACACTGTGCCTCCTCACATGGTAATTGCCATGTTCAGCCTGGCCTCGCTGTTTGCTGTTGTGTGTGTGAATGTGTGTGTTCTCTGTGTGCTTGCTTTTGTGAATGTGTTAGAAAGTGTGTGAGTGCATTAGACTGTTTCTGTGTGTTTTAAGAGACGCAACACCAGTTGAAAAACACAGCATTCCCTGGGCTACCCCACATTTCTCTCTCTCTCTCTCTCTCTCTCTCTCTCTCTCTCTCTCTCTCTCTCACTCTCTCACTCTCTCACTCTCCATCCCCTCTCTCACTCTCTCTCTCTCTCTCACTCTCTCTCTCTCTCTCTCTCTCTCTCTCTCATCCCCTCTCTCACTCTC